>NC_080170.1:19311003-19611003 GCF_950295315.1 Erinaceus europaeus
ATAAAAGCAAATCTTGTTTATAATGACTAAATATAACTTACCATTAAGTTCTAGTTCACTCTGTTGCTCATTTTGCTGAGTGTCCCATGTCCCCTCCTACAGCTGCACTAGGAAAGGCCAGTGTGTGTGCTGCCCACTGCTCTCAGCACCTGGACTCAGCAGCCCTGGGCCCCTGTCACCCTGAGAGTCTCAATGCTGTCCCTGCTGAGCTATGAGCTGTGTCCTTTGTCCCTGTCTTGACCTGCACTTCCTCCCCCTGGAGCTGGACTTGACCTTCAGCTTGTCACCTGCATGTTTTCATTGCATCTCCTTCACTGAGGTCTCCTCACAGCCCCATTTCAATAGCATCTTCCCACCATATCTTCCACATCCCTGGTTCAATTTATTCCTTGAGCTGAACTGCCACCGTCTCTCCATCAGCCTCAGGCAGATTCCTGCCCTCTGTGTTTCTCGGCACTGCTCTAGGGTTTCACTCAAGCATGTTTTCCTTTAGAAGCAAATAAATAAATAAATAAATAAAAACACAGGGATAATGCCTGAGACGGACATTACCAAGAATGAGAGTGTCAAACATTCTGCTGGATAAACAAATAGCTAACCACTATGTTGTGTGCATGAAACTAATAAAATTTGCACCCCAAAATAAATAATAAAATCCCCCCAAAATGCAAAAGGGTCTTTCAAGAGCTGTGAAGGAATGCAAACTCTGGTGACAAAACTGACAGTAATATTACTTAACAAGTGTGATTCATGCTATTCTAAAGATAATTATGGTTGTGAATTAAGTACTAAACTAGCTGATTATTATTCAAGTCTTGTCTAATAACTGGTTATGTCACCCTGGGTTGGGAGGAGGGAGGTGGAAGGGAGGGCTAGAATCACAGAACAGAACCAGGCAGAATATTAATTGTTCAGACACTGACATTCAAGCCATGGGACAGCTTGATTAGCAGAGTAATTGTTCACTTAATGCCTTGCTTTTCCTGTTAAATACATATGATTTAATGATCAACACTGTAATGCATTTTTTTTTACCCTGCAGGGTTATTACTGGGCTCGGTGCCTGCACCATGAATTCACTGCTTCAGGGGGCCATTTTTCCCCTTTTGGTTGCCCTTGTTGTTGTAGTCCCTTTGTGTTTATTATTGTTGTTCATTGTTGGATAGGACAGAGAGAAATGAAGAGAGGCAGGGAAGACACAGAGGAGGAGAGAAAAACAGACACCTGCAGACCTGCTACACTGCCTGGGAAGTGAGTCCTCTGCAGGTGGGGATCCGGGGGCTCGAACCAGGATCCTTACACCTGTCTTTGCGCTTTGCACCACGGTCACTTAACCCATTGCACTACCACCCAACCCCCAGTGTAAAGCATTTTTATAAGATGTATCTTTAAAGATGAATTTCCCTATTTAAAGAGAGTGAATAGCAGAAAAGGAGCTAGAGAGGGAGAGGCCAGAGCTCAAATCCAGTCTGTGGAGCTCAGGCTCTTCCTCTTTTCCAAGGCCTCAAGCAGGCAGAGCCTGAGCTCCACAGCTGACTCAACACCTAGAACTCAAAGGAGTTCTTTTTTCTTTTCTCTTATTTCTTTCTTTCTTTTTTTCATAAGGGGTTTAATTAATCATTTTTCAATGTACTCTGGGGATATAATTTTCCTTTTATAATATTGCATGGCTTATGGCCTGTGACTGTAACACAAACAGTTTGAAGAACTCTGCATAGCACACTCTTGGCAATAGTCACCATTTTCTCCTTTCCATATAGGACAATTCTCTGTGTTAGGCCCAGGAGCAGCTGTCATTGCCTCAGTCAGGGAAGAAGCAGTGCTGCACTGTCACCTCAGCCCAGAGAAAGATGCTGAGGACATGGAGGTTACCTGGGACCGAATGGATCCTCCAGGTCTGGTGCATCAGTACGTTGCTTCCCAGGATCAGCAGTGGCAACAGAGCCCACATTATCAAGGGAGGACAGAGTTCCTGAAGGAGAACATCATTATAGGGCAGGTGGCCCTGAGGATCCATCCCATCCTCCCTTCAGATGGTGGAGAGTACAGGTATAACTTTGTAAGCTCTATATTTGAAAGTGAAGCTCAAGTTATGGTGCTGGTCACAGGTGAGTATTTGAAATGAATTCTCTCAAAGTATTTCTAGGGTTTTTCAATAATATTTAGGTAACAGCATCTATACTGTTGGCAAAGAAACTGTACAGTAGAGAGTAACAGTAAAGATATGATTATTATAGGCAAATATGTTAAGCAATGTTTATTCAAATACTATATTCTGACACTTCAGGTTGCAGCAGAATTCTATACACCTCTCCTTTTTTATCAATAAAAATGATTAAAGAGAACAGAGACGAAGTTTCTAGGAATTTCTGCTCTGCATAGTAACAGAAATGCATCCTGGTCTACCATACCACTGATAATACATTTTTGTTTCCACAAGGTTTACTACAGAAGTTTCTTGTTTACTACAGAAGTTGTTTGTTTGAAAACTCATCTTCTGTCTGTTTTGTACTTGTTTGTGACAGGGGGTATCATTACATTATATTATAGTAATGATTTTATGGTTGCATAAGGTATCAAAGAACATTTAATTATTTTGAATAGTCTTCTACATATTTTTCTAAACCTCTCTTATTTCTACTGCCAAGAGAAACCACACTTTTAGACAATTTGATATTTCCCAGCTGTAAATGAAGCCAGTCTGGTGAGTTCCACCTACCACATTTGTGACTTGAGGCAACTACTAACCTTTGTGACCTAGACTCTGAATTCCTGTGTCTCACAGTCACACACACTCTTAGACTGTCCTGCCTATTGCTTGCTTGTCAGACTCCCATAAAGGCATGAGGAAGGTCACTGAGTAGAAAGGACAGTGGCAAAGTATGATTGAGGAAACTGAGAAGGGAGGGAGGAGAATTAAGTATAAGGGAATCCTTTGTAGCATTTGTACCATTTTAGGAATTATAGGAGAATTATAGTTGAAATTATAGTATACACCAAGGCGTGACATTTCTGAATGAGAATACAATGGTATCTGATGCATCAGCTTTACTAGTGGGTCTGTAAGAAGTGATTTTCCTCTCTCTCCCTTTGGAAGTACAAGAGAACATGAAGCTCTCAGGGATTCCTGGGTCACTGTGAATTGCAGTGAGGAAGGGTGAGGTTAGAATCACTGTCCCTGCTCACATGCCTCCCAGGAGAAAGCCCTTGGGTTTGTCCACAGCCACTAGGTCACTGATGTCAAGTTCAGTGACAAAGAAAGAAATTCCTGTATTTTAGAAGCCAGGTTCTCCATGCTCTAGCCCTGGATAGTGGGATTCTCTGTGCCCCTGTGTCTCCTCACTGTTGCCACAGTCTTTGGTTCTCTCTTTGTATGAACTAGAAGAAAGCTCGGTATGTTTGGGTTTGATACTATTGTCCTTGTTCTAATAATCGCTTTTACCACAAATGTAGTTCATATATCATCTATGATGTGTGCACTGAAAGCAGAAATAGTTAACATCAGTTAATTGATTAGAAATATAACTCTTAGTTTTACCCTTCAACCATAACATCCCTGCCTGGTTGAGTTGTCTCTAGATTGGGATCTATATTACAGAGCAGAGACATTTCAGAATCCCTAGCACATTAGAAGGGGGATGTCTGGGAAACTATGTCTGTCTTGCAGCGTCAATAGAGCTTCTCTGGTGAGATGAAGAACATCTCAATCTGACCCTGAGTTCTTTATAATTAATTTATGTTTTTCTTTATTTTCAGGTTCACTACCAAGAGAATATGGTGAGTTGCATTAGACCTGAGAATCATGCCAATTCTGGTTACTGACCCACATTTGAGTTATGATAAATAAATGTGAATCGAGTAGGAAAGAATTCAGGGGAGCTGGGTGGTGGTGCATTTGGTTCAGCCCATATAGTTCTGTGCATAAGCACCTGCCTAAGGACTGGAATTTAAGCACCTTTTTCCTACCTTGTGGAAAGAGAGAACACCGAAGGCAGTACCTCTCTCTCTCTCTCTCACTCTCTCTCTCTCTCTCTATCTCCCTCCCTTCTTCCCTCCCTCCCTCATCTCTCCCTTTCTGTTTCCATTCCCCTCTCAATTTCTCTCTGTCCTATCTTATAAAATAGAAATGAAGAAAAAGGAAAAAATAGTGTCGTGAGCAGTGTGTTAGTAATGCCAGCACCATGGAGCTTAATAGTATTCCATTGTGTATATAGCCCACACCTTACTCAGCTACTTGTTGATGTTGGACACCTCAGTTGCTTCCAGGTTTAGACTATTATAAATTGTGATGCTATAAACTAAGATATAAACAGATCTTTTTGGATGGGTGTGTTTTGTTCCTTATCATATATCCCCAGAAAAGGAATTGTGGGGTCATAAGGTAGGTCCACTTCTAGCCTTTGAGAGTTCTCCAGACTACTCTCCACAGGAGCTGGAAGCTTTCTTTTCTTTTTTTTCAGGTTTAACCAACACAAGGTTTATTAGTCTGAAACAAGTTAGAGGCAACATAAGCAATTATCATTAAGGGTTGAGTATAGTCATAAAAAGTTTAGTCCCATAAGATAAAAAATTATCTGCTTGGTAAAGGTTGCTCTTGGCTATAGAGGGGTCTAAAGGTTTACCAGCTAGCAGAGTCACACGTGTTCGGTTCCAAGAAGAAGTAGCCATGGTGGATCCCTGACACATCTCTGTTGAGATGCATCTGACCAGGAGAAGCAGCAGCAGCCAAAGAGAGCACCCTGCTCAAAGTCCCATGCTTTTTTTTTCCTTTTTTTTTTTTTATTTAAGAAAGGAGACATTAACAAAATCATAGGATGGGGGGGTGGGTACAACTCCACACAATTCCTGCCACCCAATCTCCGTATCCCATCCCCTCCCCAATAGCTTTCCCATTCTCTGTCCCTCTGGGAGCATGGACCCAGGGTCATTATGGGTTGCAGAAGGTGGAAGGTCTGGCTTCTGTAATTGCTTCCACGCTGAACATGGGTGTTGACTGGTCGGTCTATACTCCCAGTCTGCCTCTCTCTATCCCTAGTAGGGTGGGGTCTGGGGAAGCAGAGCTGCAGGACGCATTGGTGGGGTCTTCAGTCCAGGGAAGCCTGGCCAGCATCCTGATGGCATCTGGAACCTGGTGGCTGAAAAGATAGTTAACGTACAAAGCCAAGCAAATTGTTGAAGAATCATGGACCCAAAGGTTGGAATAGTGGAGATGAAGTATTGGGGGGTACTCACTGCAAACTCTCATGTACTTCTGCTTTCAGGTATATATTTGCCCTAGGTTATGGATATGTATGGGAGCCGGAACAACTTCTATTCCCACCAGAAGAGCAGGAAGGTTCTTCATTCCCCACAACCTCTCCAGTGTTTAGTGTTGTTGTCATTTGTTTTCTTGTTGCTGAGTTTGGTGAATTCTTTATATGTTTTGGTTATTATCCTGTTGTCTAATGAATGGCATAAAAATAACTTCTTCCACTGTGTAAGCAGTCTCTATGTATATGTGGTAGTTATTTTTGCTATACTAAAGCTTTTTGATTTGTTGTAATCCCATTGGTTTATTTTTTATTTAGTCTTCTTGGATAAATTTCATTCTTTAAAGATGTCTTAAACGAGTTCTGCCAAAATTTACTCTAAGTGTTTGATAGTTTATGGCCTAACATCCAAGTCTTTGATCTACTTAAAATTTACTTTTGTGTTTGGGGAAATTTAGTGGCTCAGTTTCATTCTTCTTCATTTTTCAACCCAATTTTTCACCATCACTTGTTGAAAAGACCCTCCTTTTCCCATTCCATAGTCTGGGCAGCTTTGTCAAAGATTAGATGTCCATGGTATATTATCACTGATGATCTCATTTAAAGTAGGAATTTGTGTATTTATTTTAATGAAGGACTCCTTTCAGGAATTCTTGCCAGGCTGGACTGGTGGTGTTGAATTCCTTTGGTTTCTGTATGTTTGAGAAGGTTTAAGTTATCCTATAAACATGAAAGATGGTTTACCAGTAGAGAGAATTTGTGGCTGGTAATCTATTCCTTTACTATAGTGAATGTTTCCTTCCATTCTCTTCTGGTTTCTAGTGTCTGTGATGAGAACTCTGCAGATAGTCTGATGGTTCTTGCTTGTATTTCAAATTCTTTTCCCCCTGCATTGTGCATATCCATGAATACAAAAACTGACACAGTGTCACTTTTGGCTGACAAGCAGATACCATTATATGAAAGCTGAAAGCAGAAATGGCTAACATCAGTTAATTGATTAGAAATATCAATCATACTTTTACCCTTCAACCGTAACACCCCTGCCCAGCTGAGTTGTCTCTAGATTGGGATCTATATTACAGAGCAGAGTCACTTCAAAAGCCCTCCCACATCAGAAGGGGGATGTCTGGGAACCTGTGTCTGTATTGCAGCATCAAGAGAGCATCTCTGGTGTGATGAACAGCAGTTCAAACTGACCCTGAATTCCTAATATTTAATTTATCTTTTTCTCTATTTTCAGGTTCACTTCAAAAACAATATGGTGAATTGCATTAGACCTGAGAATTATGCCAATTCGTGGTTACTGACCCACATTCTAGTTATGCTAAATAAACTTGAATCTAACAGGAAAGACTTCAGGGGAGCTAGGTGGTGGTCTACTTGGTACAGCAGGTGTATTTCTGTTTATAAGCACCTGCATAAGGACTGGAATTTGAGCTCCTTTTCCCTACCTGGTGGAGAAGCTTCACAGGTAATAAGCAGTCACTCTCTCTCCCTCTCTCTCTCTCTCCTAGTCTCTCCCTCTCCCTTTCCCTTCCCCTCTCAGTTTCTCTCTGTGCAGTCATATAAAATAGAACAGAAGAAAAAGGAGAAAAATAGTGTCAGGATCAGTGTGTTCGTAATGCCAGCACCACGGAGCTTAATAGTATTCCAAAGTGTATATAGTCCACTCCTTAAGAGGCTACTTGATGTTGGACTCCTGGGTTCCTTCCAGGTTTGGACTAATAAAAATTTTGCACCTATAAATTAAGATATACACAGATTTTTATGGATAGGTGTGTTTGATTCCTTAGCATATATCCCCAGAAGAGGAATTGTGGGGTCATTGGGTAGGTCCACTTCTAGCCTTTGAGATATTCCAGACTGCTCTCCACAGGAGCTGGACCAATTTATACTCACACCAGTAGTGCAGGAAGGTTTTTCTGTCCCCACAACCTCTCCAGAATTTATTGTTGCTGTGATTTCTGATGTAGAACATTCCACAGGAGTTATTTGATATGTCATAGTTGTCTCTATTTGCTTTTTTTTTTAAATAATCAATGACTTGGAGCATTTTTTCCTGTTTCTTGACCTTTAGAATACATTTGTTTAATATTCTGTTCATATTCTCTCCCTATTTTTGGATGGGGTTGTTTTTTTATTAAAATTTTAATGTTTATTTATTGTCCCTTTTCTTGCCCTTGTTGTTTTACTGTTGTAGTTATCGTTCCTATGGATATATTCATTGTTGGGTCGGAAAGTGAGAAATGGAGAGAGGGGAAGACAGAGAGGGGAACAGAAAGATAGACACCTGTACACCTGCTTCACTTCCTGTGAAGGGACTTCCGTGTAGGTGCAGTGCCGGGATCTCCAATCGGGATCCTCATGGTCCTGTTCTTGGCGCCATGTGTGCTTAACCCACTGTGTTACCACCTGTATCCCAGTCATTTATTTTCTTAGATTGTCTCTGATATCTGATTACTGTAAAAAATGGCGACTAATCCCTAGCACTGCAAAAACGGTATCATCTGTTTTCCATCTACACCATGCCTCAGCCTCGCGTGAGCTTCATGTGCAGCTTGGCGACACGAGAATCCAGCATGAAGCCTAGCCAGTCTATCTTGGCGTTACTCTCAATCACACTCTGTAATTTCATGAACATCTCATAAAAACTGCAGCAAAGGTGGGTGCGAGGAATAACATCATTGCAAAACTCCTCATGGGGCGCGAGCGCTTCCACACTATGATCATCATCTCTGGCATTATGCTATTCCACTGCAGAATACTGTGCCCCAGTATGGTTCCGTAGCCCCCATGTCCACTTGGTCGATTCCAAATTATATTCCTTCATGAGGATAATTTCTGGAACCATCGGTTCCACCCCGGTTCCATGGCTGCCAGTTCTTAGCAACATCGCCCCGCCAGATATTCCTCGGGATGTGGCATCATCTAAGTTCATTTCCCATGTTTACTCTCGACCGGAACTGCCAATATATGCGGATATCTTCGCCCACCCTGTCCAACGCTTGACGTCTCATCACCCAATCTGGTCCCCTATGCCTACACTGAACTTCTCTGTTCCAGTCTCTTGGAAACAGAGTTGGCAGTCAGCTGAGGTAAAGAACAAACACCTCATCACAGACCCCTGCAAGCGTCAACCCTGCTTTGACCTAGCATGTTATGATTGGGCTCTCCTCAATCGCTATCGAACAGGCCATGGCCGGTGCGCCGCTATGTTCCATCGCTGGGGAGCCAGAGACGACCCGAACTGCCTCTGCGGCTACAGACAGTCTATGACCCACATAGTCAACGACTGCCACCTCTCCAGATTCAAAGGAGGTCTCGAAACTTTACATCAGGCTCAACCTGACGCTGTTGACTGGCTACGGAAGAAGGGCAAACGCTAGAAGAAGAATTTTCTTATTGCTGAGTTTGGTGTATCCTGTATATATTTTGGTTATTATCCTGTTGTCTAATGAATGGCATACAAATCATTTCTCCCACTGTGTAAGCAGTCTCTATGTTTGTGTGGTGGTTATTTTTGCTATAATAAAGCTTTTTATTTTGTTGCAATCCCATTGTTTACTTTTGATTTAGTCTTCTTAGTTAAATTTCTATCAATAAAAATGTCTTTAAAGCATTCTGTCAATATTTTAATCTAAGTGTTTGATAGTTTATGGCCTAACATCCAAGTCTTTGATCTACTTAATATTTACTTTTGTGTTTGGGGAAATTTAGTGGTTCAGTTTCATTCTTCTTCATTTTTCAACCCAATTTTTCAACACCGCTTGTTGAAAAGACCCTCCTTTCCCCATTCCATAGTGTAGGCAGCTTTGTCAAAGATTAGATGTCCAATATATGGTGTCACTGATGAACTCATTTAAAGTAGGAGTTTCAGAGGGGAGAGGAAGATGGCAGACTGAGAAGTCGCTGACAGCGAGCGCTCTGACCGCATCGTCAGCAACAGTAGGATTTTCTGCCTTTAGCAGGCCAGTTAATAAGGGATGACACCAAAAAGTGAGTACAATTTAATTTGGGTTAAGAATTAGAGTAAAGGTGACACGGACTAGCAGGGCTCCAGAATTCCCAGGGCGCCAGGCAAGGCGAGTGCGCCGGGCAAGGCGAGTGCGCCGGGCATTGTCCTCCGCCCGCCCAGGAAGGCGGCTCCTCCGCCGGTTGCAGAGCGCGGCGGGCAGAGGAACCGGAAAGAGCACTTTAGCTCAGGGGCTTTCTCTTGGGAGTCTGCAGGGTCCACCGCGGCCCTGAGAACAGATCCAAAGACTTCTTGAGTATAGCTCTCATTGGATCAAAGGATTTGGAGCTAGTTCTCATTTTTGAGAAATCCTTTAAAAAAGTCTGGAGGGAGGGGTTTCCCGGAAGATGGCGGACTGAGAAGCGGCTAGCCTTGGAGCTTCGGACACATATCGTGTAAACAATAGGATTTTCTGCCTTTAGCAGGCCAGCCAATAAGGGGCCATAGCGGTCATACCAAGGATGTGTCTATAACTTAATTTGGGTTAAGAATTAGAATAGGGGAAAAAAATTCTTTTTTCTTCCTTTTAATTTTCAAGCATACATCCTTCCCGCCGCCCCCCCACCCCCATAAGCAGTGCCTGGGACCAGCTACTAGCAGGATACCCCATACCACCAAACAGGGTTTTTTTTTTTTTCTAAACTCACTGATACACATTTGGGAAGTTCCTCGCACTGCTCTTTAACTACAACCCTTTTTCTTATCTTCTCCCTTTTCTCTCTCTTATCTCTGTCTATCTCTTTTTTTATTATTATTATTTTTTTATCTTGTCATAAACTTCTTTCTTCTTTGCCTTTCTGAATTTGTGAATTACTTTGGGGAAGAAATCTGACCCAGAATGGACTCTCTATGTGTGTATATCTGCTCTAATTCCCTTTACACTCTTGTTACCCCTAGAATATACACTGGATAGTAGATTTGCATAACTGTCTATTCTTGCTATCCTCTCTTTCTTTTCTCTTTATTCACTGGGATTTGGTTACTATTTTTTCACGGACTGGAGAAATTTTTTGGCTAACTGGTAACGATTAAACTCCTTCAATACTTACTTCAGTTGCTACTGTAATTCCGGAGGTTGGTGAGTGCAATTGCCATAAAGGTATTTAGTACAGTGTTACTTGTGCTCAAATCACAACAACTGAGGAACAACAGAGCATTAAAAAAAAAAAAGAGAGAAACACATAAATAAAAAAAATGGGTAGATTAAAAACAAATAAAACTGCTACCCCAATGAATGAAGACAAGAGCCCAGAAGAAACCACAAATCAGTCAGAAGTAACCATAGATAAGAAAAGTATGCAAGCAATAATAAACTTATTAATCACAGAAATGAAAACAACATTGGAGGAAAGGAATGGCAGTATTAGGGAAACAACAGTTGAGACCTCCAAGGAAAATACTGATTATCTTGAGACAATTAGAGAACTGAAAGCTGAAATAGCTGTAATGAAGAAAGAAGCTGAGGCAAGGGAAAGCAGACTAACAGAAGCAGAAAACAGAATTAGTCAGACAGAGGATGAGTTAGAGAAAACTAAGAAAGAGGTGAAAGAGCTTAAAAAGAGATTGAGAGACACTGAAAACAACAACAGAGACATATGGGATGATCTCAAAAGAAGTAACATTCGTATAATTGGCCTGCCAGAGGAAGAAAGAGAGGAAGGGGAAGCAAACATTCTAGAGGAAATAATACAAGAAAATTTCCCAGACCTGAATAACAGAAAGGATATCAAGGTGCAAGAGGCCCAGAGAGTACCAAACTGAATCAACCCAGACCTGAAAACACCAAGACACATCATAGTCACAATGAGAAGAAGTAAGGATAAAGAAAGGATCCTAAAGGCTGCAAGAGAGAAACAAAAAGTCACATACAGGGGAAAACCCATAAGACTTTCTGCAGATTTCTCAACTCAAACTCTAAAAGCCAGAAGGGAGTGGCAAGATATCTATCGAGCCCTGAATGAAAAAGGGTTTCAACCAAGGATAATATATCCTGCTAGACTTTCATTCAAGCTACATGGAGGGATCAAAACCTTCTTAGACAAACAACAGTTAAAGGAGGCAACTATCACCAAGCCGGCCCTGAAAGAGGTACTAAAAGACCTCTTATAAACAAGAACATCACTATAATACTTGCAATATATCAGAGCAAACAAATAGTTTTTTAGAACAATGGCACTACAATACATTAAATCCATAATATCAATAAATGTCAATGGCTTAAACTCACCCATCAAAAGGCACAGGGTGGGGGGATGGATCAGAAAACATAACCCAACCATATGCTGCTTGCAAGAATCCCATCTGTCACAACAAGATAAACACAGACTTAAAGTGAAAGGATGGAAAACTATCATACAGGCTAACGGTCCACAAAAAAGGGCAGGAACAGCCATTCTCATCTCAGACATGGTAGATTTTAAATTAAATAAAGTAATAAAAGATAGGCAAGGACATTACATAATGATTAGAGGATCAATCAGCCAAGAAGACTTAACAATTATTAACATCTATGCACCCAACGAGGGACCATCTAAATACATTAAACACCTATTGAAAGAATTTCAAAAATACATCAATAGTAATACAATAATAGTGGGAGACTTCAATACCCCACTCTCACACTTAGACAGATCAACAAAGCAGAGAACCAATAAAGATACAAGAGAATTGAATGAAGAGATTGACAGACTAGACCTCTTGGACATTTTCAGACTCCTCCACCCCAAAAAACTGGAATACACCTTCTTTTCAAATCCACACAACACATACTCAAGGATAGACCACATGTTAGGCCACAAAGACAGCATCAATAAATTCAAGAGCATTGAAATCATCCGAAGTATCTTCTCAGACCACAGTGGAGTAAAACTAACTTTTAAAAACAAACGGAAAATTATTAAAAGACATAGAATTTGGAAACTAAACAACATGCTCCTTAAGAACCACTGGGTCAGACACTCACTCAAACAGGAAATTCAAATGTTCCTGGAAACTAATGAAAATGAAGACACAACCTATCAAAATATTTGGGACACAGCGAAAGCAGTACTGAGAGGGAAACTTATAGCTATACAATCACATATTAAACACCAAGAAGAAGCCCAAATGAACGACCTTACTACACACCTCAAGGACTTAGAGGAAGAGGAACAAAGGAACCCTAAAGCAACCAGAAGGACAGAAATCACTAAAGTTAGAGAAGAAATAAACAACAAAGAAAATAAAAGAACCATATAAAAGATCAATGAAGCCAAATGTTGGTTCTTTGAAAGATTAAACAAAATTGACAAACCCCTAGCCAGACTCACCAAACAAAAAAGAGAGAAGACTCAAATTAATAGAATTGTAAACGATGCAGGAGATATCACAACTAACACCACAGAAATCCAGAGAATTCTGCGAAACTTTTATAAAGAACTATATGCCACCAAGCTAAAGAATCTGGAAGAAACGGAACAAATCCTAGAAACCTATGCACTTCCAAAACTGAATCAAGAAGAACTACAAAATCTAAATGCACCAATCACAGACAAAGAAATTGAAACCGTTATTAAGAATCTCCCCAACACCAAAAGTCCTGGACCAGATGGCTTCACAAACGAATTCTACAAAACTTTCAGGAAACAGTTAATACCCATACTTCTTAAGTTATTCCATAAGATTGAAGAAACAGGAATACTCCCTTCCACCTTTTATGAAGCCAACATCACCCTGATACCAAAAGCTGATAGGGACAGAACAAAAAAGGAAAACTACAGACCAATATCTCTGATGAACATAGATGCCAAAATATTAAACAAGATCTTGGCCAACCGGATACAGCAACACATCAAAAAGATTGTTCATCATGACCAAGTGGGATTCATCCC
The DNA here is from genome assembly GCF_950295315.1 of Erinaceus europaeus. Lineage (NCBI taxonomy): Eukaryota > Metazoa > Chordata > Mammalia > Eulipotyphla > Erinaceidae > Erinaceus > Erinaceus europaeus. The sequence goes on from NC_080170.1 coordinate 19,324,137, forward strand.
AGGAATGCAAGGCTGGTTCAACATCTGTAAATCAATCAATGTCATTCATCACATCAATAAAAGCAAAGCCAAAAACCACATGATTATCTCAATAGATGCAGAGAAAGCCTTTGACAAAATCCAACACCCATTCATGCTCAAAACTCTACAGAAAATGGGAATAGATGGGAAATTCCTCAAGATAGTGGAGTCTATATATAGCAAACCTACAGCCAACATCATACTCAATGGAGAGAAGCTGAAAGCATTTCCCCTCAGATCGGGGACTAGACAGGGCTGTCCACTGTCACCGTTACTCTTCAACATAGTATTGGAAGTTCTTGCCATAGCAATCAGGCAAGAGAAAGAAATCAAAGGGATACAGATTGGAAAGGAAGAAGTCAAGCTCTCACTATTTGCAGATGATATGATAGTATACATAGAAAGACCTAAAGAATCCAGTAGAAAATTACTGGAAGTTGTTAGGCAATGTAGCAAGGTATCAGGCTACAAAATCAATGTACAAAAATCAGTGGCATTTATTTATGCAAACACTAAATCTGAAGAAGAAGACATCCAGAAATCACTCCCATTTACTGTTTCAGCAAAATCAATCAAATACCTAGGAATAAAGTTGACCAAAGAAGTGAGAGACTTGTATACTGAAAACTATGAGTCGCTACTCAAGGAGATAGAAACTGATACCACGAAATGGAAAGATATCCCATGCTCATGGATTGGAAGAATAAATATCATCAAAATGAATATTCTCCCCAGAGCCATATACAAATTTAATGCAATACCCATCAAAGTTCCACCAGGCTTCTTTAAGAGAATAGAACAAACACTACAATCATTTATCTGGAACCTGAAAACACCTAGAATTGCCAAAACCATCTTAAGGAAAAGAAACAGAAATGGAAGCAGCATCACACTCCCAGACCTTAAACTATATTATAAAGCCATCATCATCAAAACAGCATGGTACTGGAACAAAAATAGGCATACAGACCAGTGGAACAGAATTGAAAGCCCAGAAGTAAATCCCAACACCTAAGGGCATCTAATCTTTGATAAGGGGGCCCAAAGGATTAAATGGAAAAAGGAGGCTCTCTTTAATAAATGGTGCTGGGAAATCTGGGTTGAAACATGCATAAGAATGAAATTGAACCACTTTATCTCACCAGAAACAAAAATCAACTCCAAATGGATCAAAGACTTAGATGTCAGACCAGAAACAATCAAATACTTAGAGGAAAACATTGGTAAAACACTTTCCCACATACACCTCAAGGACATCTTTGATAAATCAAACCCAATTGCAAGGAAGACCAAAGCAGAAACAAACCAATGGGACTACATCAAATTGAAAAGCTTCTGCACATCCAAAGAAACTATTAAACAAACAAACAGACCCCTCACAGAATGGGAGAAGATCTTCACATGCCAGACATCAGACAAGAAACTAATCACCAAAATATATAAAGAGCTCAGCAAACTTAGCACCAAAAAAGCAAAGGACCCCATCCAAAAATGGGCAGAGGAAATGAACAAAACATTCACCACAGAGGAGATCCAAAAGGCTAACAAACATATGAAAAACTGCTCTAGGTCACTGATTATCAGAGAAATGCAAATCAAGACAACCCTAAGATACCACCTCACTCCTGTAAGAATGGCATACATCAAAAAGGACAGCAGCAACAAATGCTGTAGAGGATGTGGGGACAGAGGAACCCTTTTACATTGCTGGTGGGAATGTAAATTGGTACAGCCTCTGTGGAGAGCAGTCTGGAAAACTCTCAGAAGGCTAGACATGGACCTTCCATATGACCCAATAATTCCTCTCCTGGGGTTATACCCCAAGGACTCCATAACACCCAACCAAAAAGAGGTGTGTACTCCTATGTTCATAGCAGCACAATTCATAATAGCTAAAACCTGGAAGCAACCCAGGTGCCCAACAACAGATGAGTGGCTGAGAAAGCTGTGGTATATATACACAATGGAATACTATGCAGCTATCAAGAACAATGAACCCACCTTCTCTGACCCATCTTGGACAGAGCTAGAAGGAATTATGTTAAGTGAACTAAGTCAGAAAGATAAAGATGAGTATGGGATGATCCCACTCATCAACAGAAGCTGACTAAGAAGATCTGAAAGGGAAACTAAAAGCAGGACCTGATCAAATTGTAAGTATGGCACCAAAGTAAAAACCCAGTGGTGAGGGGTAGGCATGTAGCTTCCTGGGCCAGTGGGGGGTGGAAGTAGGCAGGAGGGATGGGTCACAGTCCTTTGGTGGTGGGAATGGTGTTTATGTACACTTCTAGCAAAATGTAGACATATAAATCAGGAGCTAATTAATATGAGAGGGGGAAATCAATTGTATGTCTCAAAGTTTCTCAAAAGACAAACTGAATATTTTTAATATATAGGCTATGTATTTGATATGCGGACTCTCTCAAAAGCCTAGACCAAGTAGATTAGAAGCTTCCAATAGCACAGCTATATACAAGATACTGGGTACTGTCCAGCAAACCATAACAAAGGGACTTTTCAAAGTTAACCCAATTAACAAATAATGTGATGATAATATTAACTATTGATTGTCTTTTTGAACCCTAAGACAGCAGGAACCTCACATCTTCACTATAGAGCCCCTACTTCCCCCAGTCCTGGAACCCTTGGATAGGGCCCATTTTCCCATATGCATCTCCCAATCCAAACCAACTAACATTGCATCTGCCGATCACAACCTAACCAAAGCAACGATTGCTACCTCAACATGCTTCACCTCAGAATGTATCCAGAGACTTCACGTGTGGAATGACAACCCTTCAGCTTCATTACTCGGGTGAGACCTTTCCTTTAATAGTACACTCTAATTTCATCTCAGGTAGTTCACTTTCCAACAAAGTCCCATAACCTAGATATACACCAGTTTCTGTGAGAGAGAGCTTATGTGCACACGTATCCATAAACTACTGCAAAATATATACCTGAAAGCAGGACTACACTAGAGTTTGCAGTGAGTACCTCCCTAACACTTCCTCTCCACTATTCCAAGCTTGGGATCCATGATTGCTCAACAAATTGTTTGGCTTCATATGTTAACTCTCTTTTCAATCATCAGGTTCCAGATGCCACCAGGATGCTGGGTAGGCTTCCCTGGATTGAAGACCCCACCAATGTGTCCTGGAGCTCAGCTTCCCCAGAGTCACACCCTACTAGGGAAAGAGAGAGGCAGACTGGGGGTATGGACCGACCAGTCAACGCCCATGTTCAGCGGGGAAGCAATTACAGAAGCCAGACCTTCTACCTTCTGCAACCCTCAACGACCCTGGGTCCATGCTCCCAGAGGGATAGAGAATGGGAAAGCTACCATGGGAGGGGGTGGGTTATGGGGATTGGGTGTTGGGAATTGTGTGGAGTTGTACCCCTCCTACCTTATGCTTTTGTTCACTAATCCTTTCTTAAATAAAAAATTTAAAAAAAAATAAATAAATAAAGTAGGAGTTTGTTTGTTTGTTTTAGTGTAGGACTCCTTTCAGGAATTCTTGCCAGGCTGGACTGCTGAAGGTGAGTTCCTTTGTATTCTGTATGTTTGATAAGGTTTAAGTTATCCTACATACATGAAAGATGGTTTAGCAGTGCAGAGAATTTATGGCTGGTCATCTATTCCTTTAGTACAGTGAATGTTTCATTTCATTCTCTTGTGGTTTCTCCTGTCTGTGAAGAGAACTCTGCAGACAACCTGATGGTTCTTTCTTTGTATTTCAAATTCTTTATCTCCTGTGTCATGCATATCCAAGGATATAAAAATTGAAATAATAGTAATAATAATAATTTTAAAACCAGCCACAGCGTCACTTTTGGCTGACAAGCAGATACATTTTATGAAAGCTGAAAGCAGAAATGGCTAACATCAGATAATTGATAAGAAATATAAATCTTAGTTTTACCCTTCGACCATAACATCCCTGTCCAGCTGAGTTGTCTCTAGATTGAGATCTATATTACAGAGAAGAGTCATTTCAGAACCCCTCCCACATCAGAAGGGGGGGTGTCTAGGAATCTGTGTCTGTCTTGCAGCATCAAGAGAACATCTCTGGTGAGAGGAACAGCAGCTCAATCTGACCATGAGTTCTTAATAGTAAATTTGTCTTTTTCTCTATTTTCAGGTTCATTACAAAGAGAATATGGTGAGTTGCATTAGACCTGAGAATCATGCCAATTCTTGGTTACTGACCCACATTCTAGTTATGATACAGAAACATGAATCTAGTCAGAAAGACTTCAGGGGAGCCGGGTGGTGGTGCACTTGGTTTAGCAGGTGTAGTTCTGTGCATAAGCACCTGCATAAGGACTGGAATTTGAGCCCCTTCTCTCTACCTGTTGGAGAGGCTTCACAGGTAGTCAGCAGTATCTCTCTCTGTCTCTCTCTTTCTCCCTTCCTCCAAACTCTCTGCCTATCATGTTCCTTTTCCCTATCAATTTCTCTGTGTCCTGTCATATAAAATAGAACAGAAAGAAAGGGAGAAAAATAGTGTCCTGAGCAGTGTGTGGTAAAAGAGGAAAAAAATGGCCTCTAAGAGCAGAGTATTCATAGAGCAGGCACCAAATCCCTGAGATAACCCTGGAGAAAAAAAAGGAAATACCATGTTATATATATGAAGAATATAAGAGGAAAAATAAGCATATTATTAAACAATCAGGTAATTCATTGCTTTGAAGTTAGTTTTTTATGAAAGAACAGAGTAATGTTTCTTCTTATATTATATTTTTGCATTTAATAATTATTACATATCTATGAGAGAAACAGAAGTAGTTGAGAGAAAGAGAAGGCAGAGGAGAGAGGGAGAGAAAGATCAGCACATGACTCCAGCATAGATTATGCCAAGGACCAAACTCAGGCCCTCATACTTGAGAGTTGAATGTCTTATCCATCACAATAACTCCCAGACCACACAGAGTATATTCCTAAGTGAAAGATGTGTTCTACGTTTTGTAATGGGTATCAAGATTTCATGGACAACAGACATATAAGCTCAAATCCATTGGCTGTAAACTGAATGTTGCTGTGTTTCACTAGTGACTGAGGCGGCCCCATGTCCTTGCCTCAAGTTACTGAAGCCCTTATCTAGACACTCCTCATCGAATGAGAGTCAACTGTGTAGCCAGCAGAGTAAGTGGAGTTAGATGCCCCAAGTCAGGTCCTAAAGGCATTGCAGCTTCCACTTTACCTCTTGCATCACTTACTCTGGGGGAAGTCAGCCACCAAGACCTGAGGACACTCAGGAGGTCCTGTGGGGGGTCCAGGAAACAGGATCTGAGACTGCCTGCCTGTAGTCTTGTGGGCAAGTCACCTTGAAGTGCATGACCCAGCCCAGTCTAGATGCCTTTACCTGCAACTTCATGAGAGTCAAAGTCACAGCCATGTGACCCAGATCCTGACATTCCAACTACAGACACCCTGAGAGAACACTCACAGTCATGATCAGTGCTGGTCCAAGAATCTGAGATTTGAGAGGATCTGCAGCATGGCACTGAGAAATAAAACACTGTGCATATAGATTTATGTCACAGCCGATGAACTGCCTGTAATTAATTTTTCTGCTTAATAAATGCTATTCTTTGTGTTTGGGAATATTTTGTGTTTTGCCTGTAACATGAGGAAGACTGGGCGATATGGGTGTGGCTAGCAAACATCATTAGTACAGGGCAGATGTCATACCCAATGTAACTGAAGGGATTTAAAGGGAGTTTGGCAGAAATAATTCCACTTCATTTCCTTTTAACATTTTTTCATTCCCTCTTGCTTGCTCTTGATTCCTGTCATTTGACGTGGTTTCTCCTGGGACCCATATGTGATGGAAGCGAAATGCTGGAGAATGTTTAGAAACTCATGACTCTGTTAGAAAGTGAACCAGGTTCTGTGAGAGAGAGCATATGTTCACACGTATCCATAAACTGGTGCAAAATATATACCTGAAAGCAAAAGCACACTAGAGTTTGCAGTGAGTACCCCCCTAACATTTTCTCTCCACTATTCCAACCTTTGGGTACATGTTTGCTCAACAATTTGTTTGGCTTTGTATGTTAACTCTCTTTTCAGCCACCAGGTTCCAGATGCCATCAGGATGCCTGCCAGGCTTCCCTGGACTGAAGACCCCACCAATGTGTCCTGGAGCTCCGCTTCCCCAGAGACCCACCCTACTAGGGAAAGAGAGAGGCAGACTGGGAGTATGGACTGACCAGTCAATGCCCATGTTCAGCGGGGAAGCAATTACAGAAGCCAGACCTTCCACCTTCCGCAACCCACAATGACTCTGGGTCCATGCTCCCAGAGGGATAGAGAGTGGGAAAGCTATCAGGGCAGGGGATGGGATATGGAGATTGGGTGGTGGGAATTGTGTGGTGTTATACCTCTCCTACCCTATGGTTTTGTTTATTTATCCTTTCTTAAATAAAAAATAAATTTAAAAAAATATCATGACTCAGGCGATGTGGCTGATTAGCCTCTTCTTCTTTTGCTTAGTTTGCCACCATGTAGTTTACGTAATAAATCTGTCACATTTATTAGTCAATACAAAAGAGACTTTTCCATATAAGATAATATATGTCACCCAATGTGGGACACAAAGCCAACACCCTGAGATTCAGGTTCTCATGCTCTACCAGCTGAGCTGCCTTTTAGCATCATTCAGTCCCTTATAATGGCCACTCGTTCATTGGAGGGCCCAGGTACCCACTCAATTATGAGTAGCAGGAATTTTGGAACTATATACCTCAGTATCTTGTAAACACATAGATCATTATTAATCACAAAGAAAAATTTATAAGAACTAAGAGCCCTTCACATGAGTGTGACTTACACCAGGAGTGGGCACCATGGGGAGCCAGCACGTTGCCCAGTGGCTGTGCCCTGACTGGAGACCTGCACACACAGTGTGTTATGCTCTTTCACACAGATGCCAGTTACAACTTTGAATGAGTGGGCACTGCAAAGGTATTTGAAAATTGTACTCTTTTTGTTATTCAGCTTATATTAACATACAACACAAAAATTGTAATGCATCTTTAAGAAACAAAAATATAGCTTTCAGAATAGAAAAACTGTCAGAGTAGTTGAAATATGCTGAGATAAAAATGAGAAAGAGATTTTAAAAATAAGCCTATGCTGTGGCCTTAAGACGATGATTCTACTGCTCTGCGTTAACTATGTTGTTTTTTTCTTTGTTTGTTTGTTTTTAACAATGATCAAGAAGACCATCTGATAAGAGTGGTCTATTTCCAACAATTCCCGCCACTAGAGTTCTGCATCCCATCCCCTCCAATGGAAACTTGCCTACTCTTTATACCTCTTGGTGTATGGACCCAGAATCATTATGGGGTGCAGATGGAGGAAAATGTGACTTCTGCAATTGCTTCTCCACTGGACATGGGCATACACAGGTGGATCCATACTCCTAGCCTGTTTCTAACTTTCCCTAGTGGGGCAGGGCCCTGGAGAGGTGGTGCTGCAGGACAGATTGGTGAGGTCATCTGCCCAGGCAAGTCAGATTGGTGTCATGGTAGCATCTACAATTTGGTGGCTGAAAAAGCATTTAGATCTAAAGCAGAGCAATTTTTTAAATATAATCAGGATCATGAAGGTAATATTATAGTGGATGAGATTTGTGGTTTCTCTTTTTGGAAACAGCTACTTTGTGAGCTGCTTTTTATTTTTTCCCTTTTCCCTATAAAGAAGGAGAGACAGCTATATAGAGAGACAGAGAGAAGGAAAGACACCACAGAAATGTTTCATTACTAGTGAAGTTTCCTCTTTGCATGGTGTCATCACGTGTTGGCTTGGAAATTAATACTTATTTTCATTCATGGTTTAATAGTAGGAACTGTACAGACATCCAACTTACAGCCTCTCAAGTTATAGTTATTAATAAAGTAACAACTGAGACTTTATATGGGTGGTGGTTTTCTCAATTTCTCTGTCAAATTGTTTTTTTCTAAATTAGCAAGACAAAATAACCGATTGAACTATTTTTTCCCCTGAAGAATTAGGGTGTAAGGAGCTGATAATTTTTCTTTAGCTCATATGAATAAACAAAGAATTCAGCAACCAGGTGTGGTGGCATAGTGGCTAGAGGGCAGGACTTGAAAGTATGAGGTGATATATTCAGAAATCCACCCACAGTGTCACCAGTACTGAGTGATTGACAGGTTCTTTTGATAATAAATAATGAATACTGTGCTCAAGTGGTGGCACATCTGGTATGTGCACAGATACAAAGTATAAGGACCAAGGTTCAAGTCCTTGGTACTCACCTCCAGGGTGAAAGCTTCACAAGTGGTAAAGCAGAGCTGCAGGTGTTTCTCTGTCTTTCTTCCTCTCTAACTACCCCTTACTCTCAATTTTTGGCTGTCTCTATGCAATAAGTAATGAAAATATAAACTAACTAAATAAAAAATAATGAATAGTGAATAAGAACATTATATTAACATGAAAAGGCAAATTTGGATGTGAAATCAAGGTGTGATTTCTCAGGTCTTAGCGAATTGATCTGTACTGAGTTAAAATTTGTGCATCTGAATGTTGCAGGTTTTTTTTTTTTTAAAGTCTTGAGATGCTAGAAGACTGGAAATCACAAAACAAAATGAAATGAGCACAGCAACCCTGGTCTTGGACTACCTGCTGCAGCCCTGAGGGAGGGTAGAAGGGGCTACAGAAAGTGCTTTTCCACCCCCAAATCCCAAAAGCCCTGCCTGTTGATTGTTGGGAAAAGGAGCTGGGAGAAGTAGGAAGATCTGGGGCTCTCACCCCTCCTTGCTCACCCTACACCCAGATCCTGGCTCCCTGCCTCTCTCCACTCCCAGCTGTGTGAAAGGCTGCCCCTCCTGAAGTGGAGGTTAGTGTGAGCTCTGCTCCAGCCTCTGCTGCCCCCCTGCCCTATGCTAATGGGAGGCAACTGGGCTAGAAGGGGAGCAAGTTGCAGGGCAGAGCATAAATTCCTCCATTGGGAGAACCTGTCTTTCTGAGAACATGGAAATGAAGATAGAAGAAGACCGCCAAAAAGGAGCCGGGGTGAGTGCCCAAAGTGATTAGGGCCTTCTGTGCCCATGTCCCCCACCCTGCAGGTGGTTATCTACAACTTCTAGATGTCTGTTGGAATGCTGGAATTTTGCCCAGGGATAGGAAGTTTTGGGTGGTGACCAGTGTAAGACTGTCACTATCTGAGCACCAGTCCACACACCCTGCTGCTGTCTGAGGGGCAGAGGCTGCACTGGCTCTCAGACCCCAGCTCTCAGGCTGGCATCTGAGGCCCAGCAGTGCTCTGTGCCTTCTGGCTCCTGCCTTTTGCCTCTGCAGCCCCTGAGCCAGTGGCTGAGACCAGAACTTCCAGCCCTGCTGGTACCCAGGCCTCTGCCCCCTGCAGCTGAGCTGAGTCCACAGCCCTGCTTTGAACCTCTGCTCTCCAGAGAGACCCTCCTGCTGAACCTCTACCTCCTGCTTCTGTGCCTGTGCTCTGCTGCCTGTGAGTCAATCATCTGCCTTCTTCTGGGGGACCTAACACAGAGTGAGTAATGCCACTGACTGTGCAAACACCTGTTACTGCTCAGGGGACTGTACTAATGACAGAGAGCCACCTCCCTTCTTCAGGTCACTCAGGGGTTGGTAGACCCCTTTTGTTATGCTTTGCTAAGTGATTCTCTTGGCTCTAAGCCTTTTAGAAAGGATAATTCAGAGTAACCACTTTCTGGCTCCCTACTTAGTCTTTGAGGATTTAGAGATATTTTCCTATCTCCATTACAATCTCTAAGAATTTGAATTCTGTAATGTCTGTGCATTCTACATTTTTATAAAACAATTTTATCTTAATTTTAATATTGGAAATATAGAGAAAAAGTGAGAGAAGAAGGGAGATAGAGAAAATTCTTCATCACTTGTGAATTTTTCCCCCTGCAGCAGAGATGAGGGCTTTTGGCCAGGTTTCTGTTCACTGTAGTGTGTGCTCTTAACCAGGTGCGCCACTGCCTGGCCCCCTCTGTGGGTCTATTAAGCAAGTTCACTTGAGAGTTTCTGATACTCAGGCTCATCCCACTCATCTTCCAGTAACTCACCCATTACAATGCAAGATTTTTTCAGGAAATACCCAATATGTAGAATATTCCTTGCTCTATCATTGTATGTTACTGTTCACCTTTCTGAACACAATAAAATGATGTTACCATCTAACTGATACCAACAACTTATGTTTCATCAAATTTTGTTCTTTAAAGTACTGTGTGAAGGGTGGAGTGGTGGTGTTCCTGGTAGAGCACACATGTTACAATGTTTAAGGTCCCGAGTTTAGGCCCCTGGTCCCCACCTGCAGTGGGAAAGCTTTGCAAATGGGGAGGCAGTATGGCAGGTGTCTCTCTCCCTCTTCTCTCATCTCTTTCCCTCTCAAGTTTGGCTGACACTTTGCAATAAATCAAGATTTTTTAAAGTATTATATGAGTATATCATAGAGTAAGCAATATTAGTACAGTCTTTGTTTCTGCCTAATGAAATATTGGGTTACAGGAGCCACTGACTCCTTCACGCAGTACAGTCCCGGTGAAATCCATGCAAATTGCTCTGTCTGTAATTCCATCCCATTAGCTGATATGACTCTGTAGTTGGAGGCACCCTTTTTGTTCACTGCTCACCCACTGAGGGGGTGCTGACCCTGGTCCTGATAGGCAACTTTCTCCTAAGGACTCCTGGTCCCAGTGCTCCAGGAAGAGTGTGGAGGGAATGAGCAGCCCCCAGGCCTGTGAGCACCTGACCCTGCACCCAGAGAGGAGCCCTGAGCTGAGATGCAGCCCTGGTGCTTGGGCATCAGCACCCTCCTGCTCTCAGCCCTGCTTCCCTGGCCAGGCACAGGTGAGTGGGAAAAGCCTTCACTGTCTTTGACTATGGGGCCAGGCCTGGAGTGGGGTGGGGGACCTCTGTTACAGGGGATGGTCCCAGGGCTTTGCCTCTTTTGCTGAATTCTTTAAGCTGGTTCTCATTCAGGCTTTTCTTTGCATTGCTGATTCTTGTTACATTTTATATTTTCTGACTTGGAATTTTAAGTAGAAAACCAGCCAATTAAAGCAAATCTTGTTTAACATGACTAAATAACTTACAGTTAAGTCCTAATTAACACTATTGCTCATTCTGCCAAGTGTACCATGTCCCCTCCTACAGCTGCATTAGGAAAGGCCGGTGTGTGCTGCCCACTGCTCTGAGTACCTGGACTCAGAAGCCATGGGCCCCTGTCTCCCTGAGAGTCTCAGTGCTGTCCCTGCTGAGCTAGGAGCTGTGTCCTGTGTCCCTGTCTTCACTTGCCCTTCCTCCCCCTGGAGCTGGACTTGACCTTCAGCTTCTCACCTGCATATTTTGACTGCTTCTCCTTCACTGAAGGCCCCTCTCAGCTCCATTTTCAATAGTATCTTCCCACCACATCTTCCACATCCCTGGTTCAGTTTATTCCTGGAGCTGAACTGCCACCATCTCTCCATCAGCCTCAGGCAGATTCCTGCCCTCTGTGTTTCTCAGCACTGCTTTAGGGTTTCACACAAGCATGGTTCCCTTTAGAAGGAAAAAAAACACAGCAATGATGCTTGAGATGGATGTTACCAAGAGTAAGAGTGTCAATCATTCTGCTGGATATACAAATAGCTAAGCACTATGTTGTGTGCATGAAACTAATAAAATTTACACCCCAAAGTAAATAATAAAATACCTCCAAAGTACAAAAGGGTCTTTCAGGAGCTGTGAAGGAATGCAAACTCTGGTGACAATACTGACAGTATTATTACTTAACAAGTGTGATTCATGCTATTCTAAAGACAATTGTATGGTTGTGAATTAAGCACTAAACCAGCTGATTACTATTCAAGTCTTGTCTAATAACTGACTATGTCACCCTGGTTTGGGATATGGGAGGAAGAAGGGAAGGCTATAATCACAGAACAGAACCAGGCAGAATCCTCATGGATCAGACACTGACAATCAAATCATGGGACAGCTTGATTAGTTGAGGAAATGTTCACTTAATACCTTGCTTTTCCTGTTAAATACATGATTTAATGATCAACACTGTAATGCATTTTTATAAGATGTATTTTTAAAGATGAATTTCCCTATTTAAAGAGAGTGAATAGCAGAGAGGGAGATAGAGAGGGAGAAGCCAGAGCTCTGATCCAGCCTGTGGAGCTCAGGCTCTTCCTCTTTCCCAAGGCCTCAAGCAGGGAGAGCCTGAGCTCCACAGCTGACTCACCACCTAGCTCTCAATGGAGTTCTTCTTTTCTTTCTTCCTTTCTCTCTTTCTTTCTTTTCACAAAGGAGCTTTAATTAATCATTTTGCAATGTACTCTGGGAATATAAGTTTCCTTTTAAAATATTGCATGGCTTACTGGTTGTCAATCTAATAAAAATAGTTTGAAAAACTCTGCATAGCATATTCTTGGCAACAGTCACCATTTTCTCCTTTCCAACCAGGACAATTCAATGTGTTAGGCCCAGGAGCACCTATCATTGCCTCAGTCGGGGAAGAAGCTGTGCTGTCCTGTCACCTCAGCCCAGAGACAGATGCTGAGGACATGGAGGTGACCTGGCACCGAATGGATCCTCCAGCTCTGGTGCATCATTATGCTGCTTCCCAGGATCAGCTGTGGCAGCAAAACCTACAGTACCGAGGGAGGACAGAGTTTCTGAAGGAGAACATTAACACAGGGCAGGTGGCCCTGAGGATCTTTCCCACTGTGCCTTCAGATGGTGGAGAATACAGGTGTAACTTTGCAAGCTCCACGTTTGAAAGTGAAGCTCAAGTTGAGGTGCTGGTCACAGGTGAGTCTTTGAAATGAATTCTCTCAAACTATTTCTAGGATTTTTCAATTATATTTAGGTAACAGCATCTATAGTGTTGGCAAAGAAACTGCCCAATAGAGAGTAACAGTAAATATATGATTATTTTAGGCCAGTATGTTAAGGAATGTTTATCCAAATATTATATTCTGACACTGCAGGTTGCAGTAGAATTCTATACACCTCTCCTTTGTTTATCAATATAAATGATTAAGGAGAACAGAGATGAAGTTTCTAGGAATTTCTGCTCTGCACAGTAACGGAAATGCATCCTAGTCTACCATACCACTGATAATTCATTTTTATTTCCATAAGGTTTACTACAGAGGTTTGGTGCCTGTGTGACAAATCCATTGATCCCAACCACAACTAGTTTTTTTTCATTCTTTGTATTTTGATTGGACAGAGAGAACTTCAGATTGTAGGAGGAAACTGGCATGGGGAAGAGACACCTGCAGCCCTGTTTACAACCACTGCAGCTCCACCACTGCAGGTGGGGACTAGGGGCTTGGACCTGGTTCTATACAAATAGTAAAGTGTGTGATCTGCTGGGTGTGCCACTGCAGAGCACTCTCTTAATTCACTTCTTTTATTAATTTTGGTAAGGACAGAAATTTAGAGGGAATGGGAAATAGGGAGAGAGAGAGAGAGAGAGAGAGAAAGAGCAAGAGTGAGAGTGAGAAAGAGAGAGAGAGAACTGCATCACTGCTTCATCACCCATGAAGCTTCCTCTCTGCAAGTGGGGAACTTGACCCTAAGGATTTGAACCAGTGTCCTCACTCTGTGTGATGTGTGTGCTCAACATTGTGCAGCACCAGGGGCCCCTTTACTAACTTTCAAAGATGACTCACCTGAAAACATAAAAAGGGAAGGATGACCCTCTTTCTTTTAGGAAATATTCTAGAACATACACTGTTCCCATTTCACATCACATTCACAAACACCTCCTAAATGCAGGAGTTTGGAGTGCAAAGCCTTAAGTGACTGGCACACCCACTTTTAAGATTGTCTCCTTAGCAACTACACAGGCCAGCAAGGTAACTACTAGCCTCATACTCCACCTCGAGTGAGTTGATATAGGTACACTGTGAAAGTCAGGTTATCCACAGACCAGTCCAATGAGTCCAAAGCTCAGTGGTTCCCTGTGGCTGTTCATTAGGGCCACAGGATGGTGAGAACATTCCCAGAATGCCGGATGCTCATACTGGAAAGTCTTGCTGAAAGGGATGGTGGATATTTGGGTAAGAACAAGATATTTGTCACAGAAAACACCCACTCTACATTTACTCACCAGGATGCACCAGGATTGATAGAATATTCTGCTATTCACTTGAAGGGTCATAAGATAAGGGATGTAATAGCTCACCTGGGAGTGTGTCTGCTGCTCCGTGTGCATGACCAGGTTTGAGCCCAGCAGCCAGAGTCCTAGGGAAAGCTTTGATTTCGTTAATCTCTATTTCTATTAAGACATTTTGAGTAATGAAAAAAATTAATCATCAGCTAAATGAGTAATAACATATTATGCAGAAACAGTAAAAAAGAAAGAACATGATTAGTGTTTGTGTAATTTATCAATTAATTTATTCTTTTCTAAATTTGACTGTGCTGTTTATTCTCCTTTCACTTTTGGAAATTTTTTATTTAATAGTGATTTACAAGATTATAAAAGTAGTAGGTATAGCTTCACACAGTACCCACCACAAATGGTCTATGTGTCCAACAACTGTGCTTAAGGTTTCTTAACCTCCACATTTACAAAGCAGAGTTGAGATTCATAGTGGTCAACTAGGAAACACAAGCTGACAGCCAAAGTCAGGTGGCAATAAACCTGTGGAAGAATCTACTTTTTCAGTCTCTTTTTCCTTCCCAGCCTCAGGCACAGCTCCTCAGATCCACATTGAACCTGGAGGCACTGGGGAGGTGCAGCTGACCTGCACATCCAGGGGCTGGTACCCAGAGCCTGAGGTGCAATGGAGGGACCTACAAGGACTGCGGTATTTGGTGCCGGCCTCTGAGACAAAGACAGTGGCAGAAGATGGCCTGTTTCATGTGCAAACATCTGTCACTGTAGATGCCAGCTCAAGAAATTTGTCCTGTGCCATAAGGAACCCCGTCCTCGGTGAGAAGAAGGAAACACATATTTCTATGGCAGGTCAGTGTCCTCCAGTGTGAGAATCCTGAGAGATCTCTGCTGAGCAAGGAGGGGACAGCATGCAAGACCTGAGGGTGAAGGTTCTGCTCTACCCCACCCACTGTAGTTGTTATTGGAGATCTTGTTTGAAAACTCATCTTCTGTCTGTTTTGTACTTGTTTGTGACAGGGGGTATCATTACATTATTTTATAGTAATAATTTCATGGTTGCACAAGGTATCAAAAAACATTTAATTATTTTGAGTAGTCTTGTACGTTTTTTTTCTAAAATGTTCTTATTCCTACTGCCAAGGGAATTACCCTTATAGACAATTTTTTGATGTTTCCCAGCTATCAAATGAAGCCAATCTGCTGAATTCCACCTACCACTTTTGTGGCTTGAGGCAACTACTAACCTTCCTGACCTAGATTCTGAAGTCCTGCATCTCACATTCCCTCACACCATTAAACTGCCCTGCCTATTGCTTGCTTGTCAGTATCACATACAGGCATGTGGAAGGTCTCTGAGTAGAGAGGACAGTGGCAAAGTCTGACTGAGGAAACTGAGACAGGAGGGAAGAGAATTAAAGATAAGGGAATCCTGTATATCATTTGTAGCATTTTAGGAATTATAGGAGAATTAGAATTGAAAGTGTCCATATACCAAGGTCTGACATTCCTGAATGAGAATACAATGTTGTGTGATGCATCAGCTTCACTTGTGGGCAGTAAGAAGTGATTTTCTCTCTCTCCCTTTGGAAGTACAAGAGAACATCAAACTCTCAGGAATTCCTGTGTTTCTGTGAATTGCAGGGAGGAAGGGTGAGGCTTAGAATCACTGTCCCTGCTCACATGCTTCCCAGGGGAAAGCCCTTGGGTTTGTCCACAGCAGCCAGGTCACTGATGTCAAGCTCAGTCTCAAGGAAGATAATTCCTGTGTTTCAGACGCCATGTTCTCCAGGCTCTGGCCCTGGATAGTGGGATTCGCTGTGCCCCTGTGTCTCCTGGCTGTTGCCGCAGTCTTGGGTGTTCTCTTTGTACGAACTAGAAGAAAACTAGGTATGTTTGGGCTTGATATCCTTGTCCTCATGATAAAGGCTAATAATAGCTTTTACCATAAATGTGCTTCACAGATCATCTGTGATGGGTGCACTGAAAGCAGAAATAGTTAACATCATTTAATTGATTAGAAGTATAATTCTTAGTTTTACCCTTCAACCATAACATCCCTGACTGGTTGAATTGTTTCTAGATTGGGATCTATATTACAGAGCAGAGTCATTTCAGAACCCATCCAACATCAGAAGGGGGATGTCTGGGAACCTATGTCTGTCTTGCAGCATCAAGAGAGCATCTATGGTGAGATGAACAGCAGCTCAAACTGACTCTGATTCCTAATAATTAATTTATCTTTTTCTTTATTTTCAGGTTCACTACCAAGAGAATATGGTGAGTTGCATTAGACCTGAGAATCATGCCAATTCTTGGTTATGACCCATATTCTAGTTATCCTAAATAAACATGAATCTAGTAGGAAAGACTTCAGGAGAGCCGGATGGTGATGCACTTGGTTCAGCAGGTGAAGTTCTGTGCATATGCACCTGCATAAGGACTGGAATTTGAGCCCCTTCTCCCTACCTGGTGGAGAGAGAGAACACTGAAGGCAATACCTCTCTCTGTCTCTCTCCCTCCCTCCCTCCCTCCCTCCCTCCCTTCTCCCTCTTCTCCCTCTCTCTCTTTCAATTCCCCTCTAAATTTCCCTCTGTCCTATCATATAAAATAGAACAAAAGAAAAAGGAAAAAATAGTGTTGGGAGCATTGTGTTGGTAATGCCAGCACCACGGAGCTTAATAATATTCCACTGTGTATATGGCCCAAATCTTACTCAGCCATTTGTTGATGCTGAACACCTCAGTTCCTTCCTGGTTTAGAATATTATAAATTGTGCTGCTATAAACTAAGATATACACAGATATTTTGGATGGGTGTGTTTGATTCCTTACCATATATCCCCTTAAGAGAAATTGTGGGGTCATAGTGTAGGTACACTTCTAGCCTTTGAGAGTATTCCAGACTGCTCTGCTAAGGAGCTGGACCAATTTATACTATACCCAGAAGTACAGGAAGGTTCTTCTGTCTGAACAACCTCTCCAGCATTTATTGTTGCTGTGGTTTCAGATGTAGAACATTCTCACAGGAATGAAGTGCTATCTCATAGGTTTCTCTATTTGTATTTTTCTAATAATCAATGACTTGGAGCATTTTTTTCATGTTATTTGACCTTTAGAATATTTTTTGTTGAACATTCTGTAAATATTCTCCCCCCATTTTTGGATAGGGTCATATGTTTTCTTTCTTTTAATTTTTTATTTATTCATTTTCCTTTTTCTTGTCCTTGTTTTATTGTGGTAGTTATTGCTGTTATTGATGTCTTTGTTGTTGGATAGGACAGAGAGAAATGGAGAGAGGGGAAGACAGAGAGGGGGACAGAAAGACATCTGCTGACCTGCTTCACCACCTGTGAAGTGACTCCCCTGCCAGTAGGGAACCCTGGGCTCCAATTGGGATCCTTATGGTCCTTCTGCCTGGCACAACAGGTACTTAACCTGCTGTGTTACCACCCATCTCCCAGTCTTTTGTTCTTGTTGCTGACTTTGGTGAATTTGTTTATATGTTTTGGTTATTATCCTGTTGTCTAATGTATGGCATAAAAATATCTTCTCCCACTGTGTAAAAGGGTCTCTATTTTTGTGTGGTGGTGATTTTTGCTATACTAAAGCTTTCTAATTTATTGTAGTCCCATTGGTTTATTTTTGATTTAGTCTTCTTTTCTTTTTTTTAAATTTATTTTTATTTAAGAAAGGATAAATTAACAAAACCATAGGATAGGAGGGGTACAACTCCACACTGTTCCCACCACCCAATCTCCATATCCCATCCCCTCCCCTGATAGCTTTCCTATTTTCTATCCCTCTGGGAGCATGGACCCAGGGTCGTTGTGGGTTGCAGAAGGTAGGAGGTCTGGCTTCTGTAATTGCTTCCCCGCTAAACATGGACATTGACTGGTCATTCCATACTCCCAGTCTGCCTCTCTCTTTCCCTAGTAGGGTGGGTCTCTGGGGAAGCGGAGCTCCAGGACACATTGGTGGGGTCTTCAGTCCAGGAAAGCCTGACAGGCATCCTGATGACATCTGGAACCTGGTGGCTGAAAAGAGAGTTAACATACAAAACCAAACAAATTGTTGAGCAATCATGGACCCAAAGGGTGGAATAGTGGAGAGGAAATGTTGGGGCGGGGTACTCACTGCAAACTCTATTGTACTTCTGCTTTCAGGTATATATTTTGCACTAGTTTATGGATACATATGAACATATGATCTCTCTCACAGAAACTGGTGTATATCCAGGTTTTAGGACTTTGTTAGAAAGTGATCCACCTGGAATTGAATTAGAGAATACTATGAAAGGAAAGGTATCACCCGAGTAATGAATCTGAAGGGTTGTCATTCCACACCTGAAGTCTCTGGACACAGTTTGAGCTGAAGCATGTTGAGGTGGTAATCGTTGCGTTGATTAGCTTGCGATCGGCAGGTGCAGTATTATTTGATATGGCTTGGGAGAGGCATGAGGGAAAGTGGGCCCTATCCTAAGTTTCCAGGACTGGCAGAAATAGAGGCTCTATAGTGGAGATGTGAGGTTTCTGCTGTCTTAGGGTTCAAAAATCAATGGATTATCATCACATTATTTGGTAACTGGTTTAACTTTGAAAAGTCCTTTTGTTAGGGTTTTCTGTATAGTACCCAGCCAGTATCTTGTATATAGCTGTGCCATTGGTTGCTTCTGATCTACTTAGTCTAGGCTTTTGAGAGAGTGTATATAGTAAAGTCTTATATTAAAGCCTATATATTAAAAAGACTCGGTCTGTGTTTTAAAAACTTTGAGACATACAATTAATGTTCCCCCTCTCATATTAATTATCTAGTGATTTATATGATTACACTTTACTAGGAGTGTACATAAACACCATTCCCACCACCAAAACTGTGACCCATCCCACCCACCCACCTCCAACCACCACCGGCCCAGGATGCTGCATGTCTACTCCTCACCACAGGGTTTTTACTTTGGTGCCCTACTTTCAATTTATTCATCCTGCTTTTAGTTTCCCTTTCAGATCTGCTTTCTCAACGTCTGTTGATGAGTGGGATCATCCCATATTCGTCTTTATCTTTCTGACTTAGCTCACTAAACATAATTCCTTCTAGCTCTGTCCAAGATGGGTCAGAAAAGGTGGGTTCATTGTTCTTGATACATGTATAGTATTACATTGTGCATACATACCACAGCTTTCTCAGCTACTCATCGTTGTTGGGGATTTATTCTTTTTAGTTAAATTTCTATCATTAAAGATGTCTTTACAGAGTTCTGCCAATAATTTACTCTAAGTGTTTGATAGTTTATGGCCTAGCATCCAAGTCTTTGATCCAATTAAAATTTACTTTTGTGTTTGGTGAAATCTAGTGGTTCAGTTTCTTTCTTCTGCATGTTTCAACCCAATTTTTCGGTATCACTTGTTGAAAAGACCCTCCTTTCCCCATTCCATAGTCTGGGCAGCTTTGGCAAAGATTCGATGTCCATGGTATGGTGTCACTGATGAACTCATTTAAAGTAGGAGTTTGTTTCATTCCTTTAGTGTAGAACTCCTTTCAGGAATTATTGCCAGTGTGGACTGGTGGTGGTGAATTCCTCTGGATTCTGTATGTTTGAGAAACTCTTAAGTTATCCTATGTATATGAAAGATAGTTTAGCAGTGGAGAGAATTTGTGGCTGGTAATCTATTCCCTTAGTATAGTGAAGGTTTCATTCCATTCTCTTGTGGTTTCTAATTTCTGTGATGAGAACTTTGCAGATAGTCTGATGGTTTCTTGCTTTGTATTTCAAATTCTTTATCTCCTGTGTCATGCATACCCATGGGAACAAAAATTGAAATAATAGTAATAATAATAATTTTAAAACCAGACACAGCGTCACTTTTGGCTGACAAGCAGATACCATACTGTGAAAGCTGAAAACAGAAATGGCTAACATCACATAATTGATAAGAAATGTAAATCTTAGTTTTACCCTTCAAGCATAACATCCCTGCCTGGTTGAGTTGTCACTAGATTGGGATCTATATTACAGAGCAGAGTCATTTCAGAACCCCTCCCATATCAGAAGGGGGATGTCTGGGAACCTGTGTCTGTCTTGCAGCATCAAGAGAGCATCTATGGTGAGATGCACAGCAGTTCAAAATTACCCTGAATTCCTAATAATTAATTTATCTCTTTCTCTGTTTTCAGGTTCACTGCAAAGAGAACATGGTGAGTTGCAGTAGACCTGAGAATCATGCCAACTCTTGGTTACTGACCCACATTTGAGTTATGCTAAATAAGCATGAATCTAGTAGGAAAGACTTCAGGGGAGCCAGTTGGTGGTGCACTTGGTTCAGCAGGTGTAGTTCTGTGCATAAGCACCTGCATAAGGACTGGAATTTGAGCCCCTTCTGCCTACCTGGTGGAGAGGCTTCACAGGTAGTAAGCAGTCTCTCTCCCTCTCTCTCTCTCTCTCTCTCTCTCTCTCCCTCTCCCTCTCCCTCTCCCTCTCCCTCTCTCTCTCTCTCCCCCCCTCCGTCCCTCCGTCCCTTATTCCCTCCCCCTTCCGTTCCCTTCCCCTCTCAATTTCTCTCTGTCCTGTCATATAAAATATAACAGAAGAAAAAGGAGAAAATTAGTGTCGAGAGCAGTTGGTTGGTAATGCCAGCACCATGGAGCTTAA
Source organism: Erinaceus europaeus (assembly GCF_950295315.1). NCBI lineage: Eukaryota > Metazoa > Chordata > Mammalia > Eulipotyphla > Erinaceidae > Erinaceus > Erinaceus europaeus. Next base: position 19,344,941 of record NC_080170.1, read on the forward strand.
TAGTACTCCACTATGTATTTAGCCCACACCTTAATCGCTATTTGATGTTGGACACCTGGGTGGCTTCCAGCTTTAGACTATTAAAAATTGAGCTTCTATAAACTAAGATATACACAGATCTTTTTGGATGGGTGTGTTTGATTGCTTACAATATATCCCAAGAAGAGGAATTGTGGAGTCATAGGTTAGGTCCACTGCCAGCCTTTGAAACTTCTCCAGACAGTTCTCCACAGGAGCTGGACCAATTTTCACTCCCATGAATAGTGCACAAAGGTTTCTCTGTCCCCACAACCTCTCCAGCATTTATTGTTGCTGTGATTTCTGATGTACGACATTCCACAGAATTTATTTGATATCTCATAGTTGTCTCTATTTGCATTTTTTGATTTATTTTTTATTTAAGTAAGGATAAGTTTAAAAAAAACATAGGATAGGAGGGGTACAACTCCCTACAATTCCCACCACCCAATCTTCATATCCCATCCCCTCCACTGATAGCTTTCCCATTCTCTAGCCCTCTGGGAGCATGGACCCAGGGACATTGTGGGTTGTAGAAGGTAGAAGGTCTGGCTTCTGTAATTGCTTCCCCACTGAACATGGATGTTGACTGGTTGGTCCATACTCCCAGTCTGCCTCTCTCTTTCCCTAATAGGGTGGGTCTTGGGAAGCGGAGCTCCAGGACACATTGGTGGGGTCTTCAGTCCAGGGAAGCCTGGTCAGCATCCCGATGGCGTCTGGAACCTGGTGGCTGAAAAGATAATTAACATACAAAGCCAAAAATGCATTTTTTTAGTAATCAAGCACTTGGAGCATTTTTTCATGTTTCTTAACCTTTAGAATACTTTCTGTTTAATATTCTGTTCATGTTCTCTCCCCATTTTTTTGGATGGGGTTGTTTGTTTTCTTCTCCTAATTTTTTATATCTATTTATTGTCCTTTTTGTTGCCCTTCCTGCATTATTGTTGTAGTTATTGTTGCTATTGATATATTCATTAGATTAGATTAGATGTCCATGGTATGGTGTCAGTCACTGATGAACTCATTTAAAGCAGGAGTTGTTTGTTTCTTTTAGTGTAGGACTCCTTTCAGGAATTCTTGCCAGGCTGGACTGGTGGTGGTGAATTCCTCTGGGTTCTGTATGTTTGAGAAGCTTTTAAGTTATCCTGTATACATGAAAGATAGTTTAGCAGTAGAGAGAATTTATTGCTGGTAATCTATTCCTTTAGTATAGTGAATGTTTCACTGCATTCTCTTGAGTTTTCTAGTGTCTGTGATGAGAACTCTGCAGATAGTCTGATGGTTCTTGATTTGTATTTCAAATTCTTTTTCCCTTGTGCCATACATATACATGGGTACAAAAATTGAAATAATGGTAATAATAATTTTAAAACCAGACACAGCTTCACTTTTGGCTGAAAAGCAGATACCATATTATGAAAGCTGAAAGCAGAAATGGCTAACATCAGTTAACTGATTAGAAATATAACTCTTAGTTTTACCCTTCAAGCATAACATCCCTACCTGGTTGAGTTGTCTCTAGATTGGGATCTATATTACAGAGCAGAGTCATTTCAGAACCCCTCCCATATCAGAAGGGGGATGTCTGGGAACCTGTGTCTGTCTTGCAGCATCAAGAGAGCATCTATGGTGAGATGCACAGCAGTTCAAAATTACCCTGAATTCCTAATAATTAATTTATCTCTTTCTCTGTTTTCAGGTTCACTGCAAAGAGAATATGGTGAGTTGCAGTAGACCTGAGAATCATGCCAACTCTTGGTTACTGACCCACATTTGAGTTATGCTAAATAAGCATGAATCTAGTAGGAAAGACTTCAGGGGAGCCAGTTGGTGGTGCACTTGGTTCAGCAGGTGTAGTTCTGTGCATAAGCACCTGCATAAGGACTGGAATTTGAGCCCCTTCTCCCTACCTGGTGGAGAGGCTTCACAGGTAGTAAGCAGTCTCTCTCCCTCTCTCTCTCTCTCTCTCTCTCTCTCTCTCCCTCTCCCTCTCCCTCTCCCTCTCTCTCTTTCTCTCTCCCCCTCCGTCCCTCCGTCCCTTATTCCCTCCCCCTTCCGTTCCCTTCCCCTCTCAATTTCTCTCTGTCCTGTCATATAAAATATAACAGAAGAAAAAGGAGAAAATTAGTGTCGAGAGCAGTTGGTTGGTAATGCCAGCACCATGGAGCTTAATAGTACTCCACTGTGTATATAGCCCACACCTTAATCGCTATTTGATGTTGGACACCTGGTGGCTTCCAGCTTTAGACTATTAAAAATTGAGCTTCTATAAACTAAGATATACACAGATCTTTTTGGATGGGTGTGTTTGATTGCTTACAATATATCCCAAGAAGAGGAATTGTGGAGTCATAGGTTAGGTCCACTGCCAGCCTTTAAAACTTCTCCAGACAGTTCTCCACAGGAGCTGGACCAATTTTCACTCCCATGAATAGTGCACAAAGGTTTCTCTGTCCCCACAACCTCTCCAGCATTTATTGTTGCTGTGATTTCTGATGTACGACATTCCACAGAATTTATTTGATATCTCATAGTTGTCTCTATTTGCATTTTTTGATTTATTTTTTATTTAAGTAAGGATAAGTTTAAAAAAAACATAGGATAGGAGGGGTACAACTCCCTACAATTCCCACCACCCAATCTTCATATCCCATCCCCTCCACTGATAGCTTTCCCATTCTCTAGCCCTCTGGGAGCATGGACCCAGGGACATTGTGGGTTGTAGAAGGTAGAAGGTCTGGCTTCTGTAATTGCTTCCCCACTGAACATGGATGTTGACTGGTTGGTCCATACTCCCAGTCTGCCTCTCTCTTTCCCTAATAGGGTGGGTCTTGGGAAGCGGAGCTCCAGGACACATTGGTGGGGTCTTCAGTCCAGGGAAGCCTGGTCAGCATCCCGATGGCGTCTGGAACCTGGTGGCTGAAAAGATAATTAACATACAAAGCCAAAAATGCATTTTTTTAGTAATCAAGCACTTGGAGCATTTTTTCATGTTTCTTAACCTTTAGAATACTTTCTGTTTAATATTCTGTTCATGTTCTCTCCCCATTTTTTTGGATGGGGTTGTTTGTTTTCTTCTCCTAATTTTTTATATCTATTTATTGTCCTTTTTGTTGCCCTTCCTGCATTATTGTTGTAGTTATTGTTGCTATTGATATATTCATTAGATTAGATTAGATGTCCATGGTATGGTGTCAGTCACTGATGAACTCATTTAAAGCAGGAGTTGTTTGTTTCTTTTAGTGTAGGACTCCTTTCAGGAATTCTTGCCAGGCTGGACTGGTGGTGGTGAATTCCTCTGGGTTCTGTATGTTTGAGAAGCTTTTAAGTTATCCTGTATACATGAAAGATAGTTTAGCAGTAGAGAGAATTTATTGCTGGTAATCTATTCCTTTAGTATAGTGAATGTTTCACTGCATTCTCTTGAGTTTTCTAGTGTCTGTGATGAGAACTCTGCAGATAGTCTGATGGTTCTTGATTTGTATTTCAAATTCTTTTTCCCTTGTGCCATACATATACATGGGTACAAAAATTGAAATAATGGTAATAATAATTTTAAAACCAGACACAGCTTCACTTTTGGCTGAAAAGCAGATACCATATTATGAAAGCTGAAAGCAGAAATGGCTAACATCAGTTAACTGATTAGAAATATAACTCTTAGTTTTACCCTTCAACTATAACATCCCTGACTGGTTGAGTAGTCTCTAGATTGGGATCTATATTACAGAGCAGAGTCATTTCAGAACCCCTCCCACATCATAAGGGGGGTATCTGGGAACCTGTGTCTGTCTTGCAGCATCAAGAGAGCATCTATGGTGAGATGAACAGCAGTTAAAAATTACCCTGAATTCCTAATAATTAATTTGTCTCTTTCTCTATTTTCAGGTTCACTACAAATAGAACATGGTGAGTTGCATTAGACCTGAAAATCATGCCAATTCTTAGTTACTGACCCACATTCTAGTTATGCTAAATAAACATGAATCTAGTAGGAAAGACTTCAGGGGAGCCAGTTGGTGGTGCACTTGGTTCAGCAGGTGTAGTTCTGTGCATAAGCACCTGCATAAGGACTGGAATTTGAGCCCCTTCTCCCTATCTGGTGGAGAGGCTTCACAGGTAGTAAGCAGTCTCTCTCTCTCTCTCTCTCTCTCTCTCTCTCTCTCTATCTATCTATCTATCTATCTATCTATCTATCTCTATCTCTCTGTTTCTCTCTCACTCTCTTTGTTTCTCTCTCTCTCTTTTTCTCTCCTATCCTCTCCATCTACCTTTCCCTTCCCCTCTTACTTTCTATCTGTCCAGTCATATAATAGAACAGAAGAAAAAGGAGAAAAATAGTGCTGAGAACAGTTGGTTGTTAATGCCATCACCATGGAGCTGAATAGTATTCCAAAGTGTATATAGCCCAGACCTTAAGCCGCTACTTGATGTTGGACACCTAGGTGACTTCCAGCTTTAGACTATTAAAAATTGTGCTGATATAATCTAAGATATACACAGATCTTTTTGGATGGGTGTGTTTGATTCCTTATTATATATCCCCAGAAGTGGAATTGTGGGGTCATAGGGTACACTCCTAGCCTTTGAAATTTCTCCAGACAGCTCTCCACAGGAGCTAGACCAAATTACACTCCCACCAGTCGTGCAGGAAGGTTCTTCTGTCCCCACAATCTCTCCAGAATTTATTGTTGCTGTGATTTCTCATGCAGAACATTCCACAGGAGTTATTTTATATCTGATAGTTGTCTCTACTTGCATTTTTTTAGTAATCAATGACTTGGAGAATTTTGTCATGTTTCTTGACCTTTAGAATATTTTTTTAATATTCTGTTCATATTCTCTCCTCATTGTTGTATGGGGTTATTTGTTTTCTTTTTTAAATTTTTTATATTTTCTTATTGTCCCTTTTGTAGCCCTTGTTGTTTTATTGTTTAGTTATTGTTGCTATAGATATATTCATTATTGAAAAAGAAAGAGAGAAATGGAGAGAGGGGAAGACACAGTGCGGGACAGAAATATAGATATCTGCAGTGCTATTTCACTGCCTGTGAAGTGACTCCCCTTCTGGTGAGGAACCTGGGGCTCCCATCGGGATCCTTATGATCCTTGAGCTTGGCGCCATGTGTGCTTAACTCGCTGTGTTACCACCCATCGCCGACTCATTTATTTTCGTATTGCTGACTTTGGCGAATTCTTTATATGTTTTGGTTATTATCCTGTTGTCTAATGATTGGCATGCAAATATCTTCTTCCACTGTGTAAGCTGTCTCTATGTTTGTGTGGTGCTTATTTTTGCTATACTAAAGCCTTTTAACTTGTTGTAGTCCCCTGGTTTATTTTTGATTTAGTCTTAGTTAAATTTCTATCAATAAAGATGTCTTTACAGAGTTCTGCCAATAATTTACTCTAAGTGTTTGATAGTTTATGGCCTAACATCCAAGTCTTTGATCCAATTAAAATTTACTTTTGTGTTTGGTTAAATCTAGTGGTTCAGTTTCTTTCTTCTGCATGTTTCAACCCAATTTTTCAGGATCACTTGTTGAAAAGACCCTCCTTTCCCCATTCCATAGTCTGGGCAGCTTTGGCAAAGATTCGATGTCCATGGTATGGTGTCACTGATGAACTCATTTAAAGTAGGAGTTTGTTTCATTCCTTTAGTGTAGAACTCCTTTCAGGAATTATTGCCAGTGTGGACTGGTGGTGGTGAATTCCTCTGGATTCTGTATGTTTGAGAAACTCTTAAGTTATCCTATGTATATGAAAGATAGTTTAGCAGTGGAGAGAATTTGTGGCTGGTAATCTATTCCCTTAGTATAGTGAAGGTTTCATTCCATTCTCTTGTGGTTTCTAATTTCTGTGATGAGAACTTTGCAGATAGTCTGATGGTTTCTTGCTTTGTATTTCAAATTCTTTATCTCCTGTGTCATGCATACCCATGGGAACAAAAATTGAAATAATAGTAATAATAATAATTTTAAAACCAGACACAGCGTCACTTTTGGCTGACAAGCAGATACCATACTGTGAAAGCTGAAAACAGAAATGGCTAACATCACATAATTGATAAGAAATATAAATCTTAGTTTTACCCTTCAAGCATAACATCCCTGCCTGGTTGAGTTGTCTCTAGATTGGGATCTATATTACAGAGCAGAGTCATTTCAGAACCCCTCCCATATCAGAAGGGGGATGTCTGGGAACCTGTGTCTGTCTTGCAGCATCAAGAGAGCATCTATGGTGAGATGCACAGCAGTTCAAACTTACCCTGAATTCCTAATAATTAATTTGTCTCTTTCTCTGTTTTTAGGTTCACTGCAAAGAGAACATGGTGAGTTGCAGTAGACCTGAGAATCATGCCAACTCTTGGTTACTGACCCACATTTGAGTTATGCTAAATAAGCATGAATCTAGTAGGAAAGACTTCAGGGGAGCCAGTTGGTGGTGCACTTGGTTCAGCAGGTGTAGTTCTGTGCATAAGCACCTGCATAAGGACTGGAATTTGAGCCCCTTCTCCCTATCTCGTGAGAGTCTTCACAAGTAGGTAGCAGTACTTCTCTCTCTGTCTCTCACTGTCTCCCTCTGTCACTTTCTCTTTCCTAGTCTCTCCCTCTCCCTTTCACTTCCCCTCTTAGTTTCTCTCTGTCCTGTCATATGGAATAGAACAGAAGTAAAAGGAGAAAAATAGTGTTGAGAGCAGTTGGTTGGTAATGCCAGCACCACAGAGCTTAATAGTATTCCAAAGTGTATATAGCCCACACCTTAAGCAGCTACTTGATGCTGATCACCTGGGTGGCTTCCAGCTTTAGACTATTAAAAATTGTGCTGCTATAAACAAGATTTACACAGATCTTTTTGGATGGGTGATGTTGTCTTCATAGAAGGTGGAAGGGAGTATTCCTGTTTCTTCAATCTTATGGAAAAGCTTAAGAAGTATGGGTACTAACTGTTTCCTCAAAGTTTTGTAGAATTCGTTTGTGAAGCCATCTGGTCCAGGACTTTTGTTGTTGGGGAGATTCTTAATAATGGTTTCAATTTCTTTGTCTGTGGTTAGTACATTTAGGTTTTGTAGTTCTTCTTGGTTCAGTTTTGGAAGGGCATATGTTTCTAGGAATTGTTCCATTTCTTCCAGATCTCTAGTTTGGTGGCGTATAGTTTTCCATAGAAGTTTTGCATGATTTTCTGGATTTCTGTGTTGTCAGTTGTGATATCTTCACCATCGTTTACAATTCTATTAATTTGAGTCTTCTCTCTTTTTTGTTTGGTGAGTCTGGCTAGGGGTTTGTCTATTTTGTGTAGTCTTTCAAAGAACCAATATTTTGCTTCATTGATCTTTTGTATGGTTCTCTTATTTTTATGTTGTTTATTTCTGCTCTAGTTTTATTTATTTCTGTCCTTCTGGTTGCTTTAGGGTTCCTTTGTTCCTCTTCCTCTAAGTCAATAAGGTGTGCAGTAAGGTCCTTCATTTGAGCTTTTTCTTGTTGTTTAATATGTGATTGTATGGCTATAAGTTTCCCTCTCAATACTGCTTTAGCTGTGTCCCAAATATTTTGATAGGTTGTGTCTTCATTTTCATTTGTGTCCAGGAACATTTGAATTTCCTGCTTGAGTGTCTCTCTGACCCAGAGGTTCTTAAGGAGTATGTTGTTTAGTTTCCAAATTCTGTGATTTTTAATAATTTTCTGTTTGTTGCTAAATGTTAGTTTTACTCCACTGTGATCTGAGAAGATACTTGGGATGATTTCAATGCTCTTGAATTTATTGATGCTGTCTTTGTGGCCGAACATGTGGTCTATCCTTGAGTATGTGTTATGTGGATTTGAAAAGAAGGTGTATTCCAGTTTTTTGGGGTGAAGGACTCTGAAAATGTCCAAGAGGTCTTGTCTGTCAATCTCTTAAATCAATTCTCTTGTATCTTTGTTGATTCTCTGCTTTTCTGATCTAAGTGTAAGAGTGGGGTATTAAAGTCTCCCACTATTATTGTATTACTATTGATGCATTTTTGAAATTCTTTCAGTAGATGCTTAATGTATTTAGATGGTCCCTCATTGGGTGCATAGATGTTAATAATTGTTAAGTCTTCTTGGCTGATTGATCCTCTAATCATTATGTAATGTCCTTGCCTATCTTTTATTACTTTATTTAATTTAAAATCTATCGTGTCTGAGATAAGTATGGCTATTCCTGCCTTTTTTTTGTGGTCTGTTAGCCTGTATGATAGTTTTCCATCCTTTCACTTTAAGTATGTTTATCTTGTTGGGTCAAATGGGATTCTTGCAAGCAGTATATGGTTGGGTTATGTTTTATGATCCATCACCCCACTCTGTGCTCTTTGATAGGTGAGTTTAAACCATTGACATTTATTGATATTATGGATTTAATGTATTGTAGTGCAGTTGTTCAACAAATTTTTGTTTGGTCTGATATATTGCAAGTATTATAGTGATGTTCTTGTTTATAAGAGGTCTTTTAGAATCTCTTTCAGGGATGGTTTGGTGATGGTTGCCTCCTTTAACTGTTGTTTGTCTAAGAAGGTTTTGATCCCTCCATCTACTTTGAATGAAAGTCTAGCAGGATATATTATCCTTGGTTGAAACCCTTTTTCATTCAGGGCTCGATAGACATCTTGACATTCTGTTCTGGCTTTGAGAGTTTGAGTGGAGAAGCTGATAGTCTTATGGGTTTTCCCTGTATGTGATTTTTGTTTCTCTCTTACAGCCTTTAGGATCCTTTCTTTATCCTTACTTTTTCTCATTGTGACTATGATGTGTCTTAATAATAATACTTTAAAAACCAGATTCAGTGCCACATTTGGCTGACAATCAGATACCATATTATGAACACTGTAAAGTAATTAGAGAAATTGTTAGACTTTAACTTCTGAAAACATCTTATAAAGGCAATTCAAGACTCCAGCCATAACTTACAAACATAAATATAAAATTTTAGATATTATTTCATCAAATAACTACAAAATTCACAAAGAAAACTTCAAATGGAAATTCAAGAACTTAAAGAGGCTGGGGAGAGAATTAGAGCTATTATTAGAGGCATTATAAATAGAATATTTCAGCTCTATGACTGGCTAGCAGGGCTAGGAGATAAAACCACCACTTTCTCTTCGTCTGAAGCTCCTTAACAGTGAGGATTCCTGAACAATGGAGTAATTCTGGGTGAAATAGCAGGCACCAGCAGAAAAATATTAACATGAGAGTAACTGGAACTCCATAGTCTCAGGAGATGGAGAAGGAGCAAAGTTGATATTTGAATATGTCACAGAGGAAACCTGTCACACACCTGGGAATTGCTGAAAGTATAAGCATTAAGAAAGCCAAAAAAACAGCTAGAATTTATAAGTCAAAATGGCCCACACCACAACACATCACTATATAACTTTGGAAAAACAAAGAGAAAAAAAATCGATTTTAGGTCAGTAGAGGATATGTGTGTTTAATTTTAAACACTATTTAGATTATTCTTACATGTTTTATAAATATATTAATAATTCACTTTAATAAGATACCCAGGACCAGAGAGATAACTCCCCAGGTAGGTTTCCTGCATTGGTTTGGGAATCGAGTCTGAAGCCTGGCAGCAGAGGGAGGTGCCAATGCAACTCAAGAAGCTTCTGTGCTCTGGGTTTCCCCCTTGGTCTAGCTCACTCTTCCTCTCTGACCTTGTATCTTAATGAAAAATAGGCTAGACTATGAAATTTCACATTTGAAAGTTCTGTCTCTCCTCCTCACGTTAAATTGAAAATACAGCTAGTGTCCCCTCAGAATGCTGATCTCTCTTTCTCTGTTTGCTTGCAGCCCAAAGCAAAGCCCTGGGAGCAGAGGGTGAGTGAATTCTGAATTCTCTACATTGACATCCACATGTCATTATTCATACCAACCCCTGTCCTGCTAGCTTTTCAACTAACTTCACATTTTTTTTGTTTGTAGGACTAAGTGTCATCAAAAGATTTGCAGGTAAGTACAAATGTGATGAATATTAAGTGTGATTCATGACTGCCATGAACTATTATGCAAATAGATAGACTCATGCCTGAGGCTCAGAATCCCAGGTCCAATGATGCAGATAATTATAAGCTAGAACTGAGCAGTGCTTTGGAAAAATATATAAATAAAAAAGTAGAGAAATAAATGATGTCTGGTGTTAGGCACAGTTCCATATAAATAGAGCTTCCATTTCCTCAACCCCTGGTAATTCAGTGAGAATCACTTTAAAGTCCTCTATTTGGGATGGAAAATAGCTCACTTGGATGGTGCACTGCTTCTGCCTTGTGTGCAACACAGTTTAAAGCCTGGCCCCCGTTGCATTAATAAAACTTTGGTGCCATGATCTCTATTTTTTTCTCTCTCTCTGTCTTCTGGAATTCTTTTTTAGAATAAAGGCTTTGCCTGAGTAATCTATATAGTATTCTGTACTGCCAGGCTAGCTTCACAGGTAGGAGAGAGGATCCAGGAACCAAGCTCATGGCAATAGAAATACAAATCTTTATTCATGCGGGCATCCCAGAGTCAGGCGTGAGTGCAGCAGGTTAAGCCACGTGGTACCAAACCACAAATGGACACCTCCCAGTCTGCATGCTAGCCCTTCTCCAGGTATGGACATGGGATATAAAAGAGAATAACAGAAGAAGAGAGCAAAACCAGGAATAGAAGTGGGTTGTATTAGGGCAAAACAGGCAGTGGCATGTTGGGAAAGGAGGTGGCTGGAAAAGGGGTGGAGAAAAGAATGAGTAGGAAGGTAGAAAGTTTCTGTAGCAATGGTTTCCAGGGTTTTTTTAAAACTGGCAGGATTAATGTACCCTGCATGTGGGGCCGTCTAGAGGTAGAAAGAAGATACATCAGGCAAAACAATGATTATGTAAATAGGCCATAGTATCTCCCACTTTCTTTTTATCTAATGGTGATAGTATCAGAAATGTGGGGTGCTTTGTGGGGCAGGGAGTCTTATAGGATAAGGCACACGTTTGGGGTTCCTACTGTCCCTCCTTGCTCAATCTCAGGGTAGAGAGACTGACAGGATAGACGCATCCCTCAGGTTCGAGACCTGCCAAGCTCAACCACATCCTCACAGTTTCCCAACATCTCCCTCTTTCTTAATGGCCATATAAAATTGGTGAATGTGTGTAAAAGACTCCATTTCTTTCAGGAGAATAGCAGTGTAAGGGTGAACAGAAACTTTCTGGGCAGAAACCTGAATGATATCATGCAGGCATTTTTAAAAGAACTGGAATAAGACAGAGAGTGGCAAGTAAGAGTAGCGAGGGACAGCGTGAGACTGAAGAGAGGCCTGGTGGTGGAAAGGGGCTGCCTGATATGTAGAGGAGTGGGGGCCTGTTAGGCCAAGGTGCAAGAGGGGTGATCTGGCATTGCAGAGTCCTGAGACAGCTGGCTGCAAAGTCCATTGAATGCTACAGTCAGTCTTCGAGAAGTCCAGCAGTGTAAAGGTAGTGTCCAAAGGTGTACCAGCTAGTCCAATAGAAGCGTCAGTCCAATGCCAATGACCAGGGGAAAAAACGCCTCATGTCTATCTCGATGGGGGGGTACTGCCACTGGAACTTTGCTTCTCTGTAGAGAGTGAGCTGAAACCACCAAAATGTGACAGGTCAAGCATAATCAAGAAGGGCAGACAGCGATTGGTGAGAGAAAGGCAGTAAGAAAGTTCAGTCGTTGGAGTCTGTGAATCAGGTTCTTTAGATCATGTCAGGACACATTATTGGCTGGGGGAGCACTGTAGTCATGCTGTCAGGTGGGCAATGTCAGAATGTGCTTGGATCCAGATGGTTTTCCAGGGATTCCTGTGAAAGAAACACAAACAAATCTGCTTCCCATGATTAGAAGGATATCTGGATCAATTTTTTAAAAGAGGTTTAATCTACTTAGTTCGTTAGTCAGCTGAATATTGGGGTCATGTATCCCCATTTTTTTCTTTACTTGATTGCACCTAGGTGTTTTTTAGACCTTCTCAACAACAATTTGTCTTTGGGAGTTGATAAGGGATTTCTATTGTATGGGTGATGTTATAAAGGAAAAAGTCTTTAAATGGTTGGCTGACAATGTCTTTAAACTGCTTGACATTATAGACAGGCCTACAGTGGCAAAATGAGATACACCAGTTAAGTGTAGAAAGATATGTGAATGCTGTTGTTAATTTACATAAGTTGTATATGGGAGAACTTCTTATATACTTTAATATCTTACCTTATGAGCAGATGCTTTTCCATGTGAATACTTGACAGCTGTAATTCAATTATTTGTGAAAAAACAAAACTTGTAACAAGTTAGAAATTTACTATAATAACTCAATGATTATAATTGGTTTAAGTATTTTTATAATTTTGGAAGGCCATTCTAGTATGATTCTAAGGCTGTTTAAACAATTTAAGCACAATAAAATGTGGTCAGTTAAAGAGAAGAAAAATTGTTAGAAGCCTAATTTATGAGGATCTTAAGCATAACCATTGTGTGACCTATAATTCACCGGGCTGGTGATACCTTTGTAATTGAGAAGGTATATGAGAGCTTTACATATCAACAGTGTCTTTTCTACTTTTTGTTACACCCATTTAAGTTGGAGACACACCCCAGATATGTGTAGGATCTTCAGACCAGATTTAGTTAAAATATATTGACTTTTGTGTGTCAGGCGGTGGCGCAGTGGGTTAAGTGCTTGTGGCGCAAAGCACAAGGACCGACGTAAGGATCCCGGTTTGAACCCCCAGCTCCCCACCTTCAGGGGAGTCGCTTCACAGGCGGTGAAGCAGGTCTGCAAGTGTCTCTCTTTCTCTCCTCCTCTCTATCTTCCCCTCCTCTCTCCATTTCTCTCTGTCCTATTCAACAACGATGACATCAATTACCACAACAATGTTAAACAACAAGGGCAACAAAAGGGAAAATAAATATATATATATATATATATATATATATATATATATATATATATATTGATTTTTAACTAATTTTTACATTAGACTTTAAACAAACTCAGGTTATTTAGAAAGTTAACACATGTTAGTGACAAAGTTTTTTGCAGTTTTTCTTTTAGAACATTTACAATGTCAGATTGATGCCAGATTTTTTGTGGATTAATTTCCACAAGATAGCTTACAGGGCACTTTTGGGGGCCCTCCAAAAATGTCCTGTATAGAGAATCTATATTTTAATTTTGCAGATGATAAATTCTCTTGTTAAATATTTAGACTTTTACCTTAAATACTCAATTATTTTAGCAAATTTATTTTACGTTTGTAAGAATCGTGTTGAAAAGTCCTTCATTTAACAAGCCTGGTAAGAATGTAGCTTCAAAGTTACACTTTTAACCTAAATGTTGATTTTTACCAAACTTCAAACACACACATAAACATGTAGTCTTGAACACACAGAAGGAGAAAAACTTTTGTTGTGAAGATATATCATGTCAAACACAAATTTAGATCCGTACTGTCTTAGTTGAACCATTTTCACTTACACATTTTAAGATTAAGCTTTTCACATTTATACTAAGACTTAAAAAAATCAAAAGAGGGGGAAAGAAAAAAAATTTAGATTGTTTCTGGACATCATGGCTGTGTCCAGCATTTTTATATAAACTCAATTAAGTTTCAGAGTACTCTGAGAAAAATGGGTCATACAAAACCTTCAGTCATTCAATTCACTCTTTCACAAAACACAACTGGCCAGTCATAGCATAAGATATTCAGAGAAGGGGGGTAGAGATGGTTCTGTGAACCAAATTTTCAGATCCCGCCATGTCATATTATGGGTCCTGGGGTGTGTCCTGCAACCCGTCCTCTTGCAGTGTTTCTTGTTCCTCAGGGATAGCAGCACCATCATGTATTGCTGGATATGGTGGGCAGGAAACCAGACAGGTTTTGAGTAATCCTCACTCAATGGAAACACTCATACAAAAAATAACCTATCCCATGGTCAATAGGGGGTTAGGCCATTTCCAAAATCAGTTAATTCTGCATAAATTTACCTGAAGTGAAAAGAAGTCATAAAATATGAAAGTGTTTCAGAAAAAAAATTTTAAATGAATGGTAAAGCCTTGGATAACATTGATAAAAATTAGTCATTTTCCTGAAATGGAGTTGTAAATCATGAGGGGGGAAAAAAAGCTATCACTGAATCCATTTTTTAAGATCAAATTCATAAAACTGACTTTCGTGGGGCTGGGTGGTGACATACTCAGTTGACTGCACAGGTTGCTGAATGCAAGGTCCCAGGATTGAGTCCCCAGTCTCCACCTGCAGGAGGGAAGCTTCCTCTGCGCTTAAGCAGTGCTATAGGTGTCTCTCTTTCTCTCCCTCTACCCTCCTCTCACTCTCAATTTCTGCCTCTATAAAAAAAAAATAATACTTCCAGGAGTGGTGGATTTAAGATGCAGATACTGTTGGCAATAAAAAGAAGAAAAAAAAAAATTTTTAAGTAGACGAACTTTTTACCACAGAGGCAGCATTGCCCAACCCCAAGATAAGTGCCAGTGCACTTCACCCTCCATCAAACTATTCTTTTCCATGAGAGGAAACTGAGACCTTCCCTAAGCCCCATTCTATTCCTGGAATCCTGTTACTGCATCAAAAGCCCAAAGTTTATTGAAATCTCACCCTATGGATTTCCTGCTTTGTTTTCTTATTTCCCACTTGTGACCTCAGTCTACACTAATCCCATATTCACAGTAACAGTGCTCCAGAGACTAAACAGACTGGTAAAATACGAGATTTGTTATCAATTCACTCCCCCTCACAATCAGTTTGCTCACATCTTCCTGTTGTTACCATCAGCCTGCACATATGCTGTCAAAACTCCCTCTTGGAGAAACAGATCTCCATAGCAGCCACACTTAATCTAAGTGTGATTATAACATTATTTTCTTTTATACTCAGAATTCTTTGAACTAGTTCATAAAAGTCTTTCCCTGCTCCCCTCTGTCCATATACCCAGAGAAAAGGCAGAATCCCCAGTGGTCTCAGGGACTCAGTGACTCTGCCCTCTTCCTCTGGGCTTCCCTGACCCCGCCCATTCCCCTCCTACTCTCCTCTGGCTGCACTGGATACTGTCCTCTCCAGGAGCACCCAGAGGGCTTCAGCCTCTGTGTCTGCAGATGGGGCTCACCTGGCCATACTGCACTCTTCTAGGCTTCATGGCAGGCACATTTGTTTCTCACTCTTGTTTTCATCCTTCATTACACACCCTGTTAGATAGGCATGGAAGACCTTTATGTAAATCCCATGAGCCCTAAGGTAGGACTTACTTGCAGTCCTACAGTTAATGGATGCACTTCTTCTTCTGCAGCCAACATAACCCTGGATCAGGACACTGCTCACCCTAACCTTAAGGTGTCAGAGGACAGAAAACATGTGAGACCTGTTTCGGAAAAGCAAGATGTTCCTGACAATCCTGAGCGGTTTGACACTCTCAGGTCTGTTCTGGGGGAGAACAGCTTCTCTGCTGGTGACCATTACTGGGAGGTGGATGTGGCTTGGAACTCCAGGTGGGCAATAGGACTGTGTGTGGAGTCAGTCAAGCGGAAAGGAGGCATCACTGTTTGTCCTGAAAATGGGTTCTGGGCACTTTCCCTAAAGTTCAATGTGTTCATGGCACTTACCACTCCCCCTTCCATTCTTAAGATTTCAAAAGACATTCAAATTGTAGGTATTTTTCTGCAGTATGAGAAAGGTCTAATTTCTTTCTACAATGTGACAGAGTACAGCCTGCTTTATACTTTCAAAAGCACATTTACCAAACCCCTGAAGCCATATTTCTACACTGATTATTACATTTGGGGAATAAACAGTGGCCTCTACCTCCCCAGCTGTCAGTGACCAATCCAGTCATCACTTTGGGGACACAGCTGAGACACCACAGTGTGTCCTCATGGTCCATGAGACCATCAGACACCCCACCCAGGAAACTGCAGTCAGGGGAACCAGGATCTGCCTAAGGCCCAGACTCCTCCAACCTTTGGGGTAACTCAGAGTGACCCCTTGCATTGTCCACTCTGTGCTGCCCATATCTATTCCCTTTTCTCCTAGAATCTGATTTCTTATTACTCTTTGGTTTTAGTGACAAAAAAAGCAAAATTCTGTAAAAACAAAATAAAATGATAATAATAATGATACAGTCTCAGATATCAGTTGATAGTCTGAAACAACTTACCTACTTTCCTCAAAATACAGATTTGGTGGCTGGGCACTGACACCTCCTTGATTGCCCATGTTACCAAGCACAAAGACCTGGGTTTAAGACTCTCATCTCCACCTACAGAAGGGAGCTTCACAAGTGGTGATGCAGTACTACAGGTGTCTTCTTTCTCTCTATCCCACCTTCTCAGATTTTTCGATCTGCGTCTAACTTTCTGTTTCTGATTAACCAAAAGCTGGAGTTCCTCAAGGGTAGAGGCTACATGCTGTTCATTTCATTGACCATTTGTGTCGAGATCAGTGCCTTGTATTCAACATAATATTGAATGACACAGACTTAGTGAAATTGAATCCAGTCACTAACTAGACTGACTCACACCTTGAAAGACTTAACCATTCACTGTAGCTTCTATCACTGTCCATGGTCCTATTGTCAGGTCTCGTGAGTCTCCTGGCTAAGTCACATGGCTCTATACTGGATTATAATCCTAAAGGGAAATATTACTTAGCAAGAATATATGAATGCATCATATGTGGAGATAATTTATATTACTACATGGTATATCTAGAATTGCAGTATGTGCTAGAGTCTCCTGTATACTGCAGCATCTAATACACATTACAGGGTACTCACACTTGATTAATTTTCAGATATTTGATGATGAATTCAGAGAATGAACTTAGAAAAGCAGTGTTTTTAATAAGACAGAAGGGAAGAAATAAAGGAAGGATGGAAGGAAGGAAGGATAAAGAAAGGAAGAAAGAAAGACAGAAAGAAGGAAATATTGCTGCCAGAAATCGTTACGGTGCATAAAGCTTTGAACCCTAAAGCATGAGGTCTTGATTTCCGTTTCCACCCTTACATATGTCAGTGTTCTGACTTCTTCTTTTTATCCCTTCGCTTCTTTCACTTTCATAAACAAATAAAAAAGAAATACCAAAATATAGGGTGCTGGGTGGTAGTATGGCGGGTTAATTGTAGATGGCACAAAGCACATGGACTAGCATAAGGATCCCAGTTCGAGTCCCCGACTCCCCATCTGTAGGGAGGTCACTTTACAAGTGGTGAAGCAGGTCTGCAGGTGTCTATCTTTCTCTCCCCCTTTCTGTCTTACCTTCCACTATGGATTTCCCTCTGTCCTATACAACAACAACAACAACATAAAATAACAGTAACAATAACAAGGGTAACAAAAGAAAAAAATGGCCTCCAGGAGCAGTGTATTAATAGTACATGCACCAAATCCTAGAGATAACCCTGGAGAAAAAAAAAGGAAATACCATATTATAAATGAATATTATGAAAAGGCAAAATAAGCATATCATTAAACAATCAGGTAATTAATTGCTTTGGGGTTAGTTTTTTTATGAAAGAACACAGTAATGTTTTTCTTGTATTATATTTTTGCAATTAATAATTATTACATATCTATGAGAGACAGAGAGGTAGATGAGAGAAAGAGAAGGCAGGGCAGAGAGGGAGAGAAAGATCAGCACATGACTCCAGCATAGATCATGCCAAGGACCAAGCTCAGGCCCTCACACTTGAGAGTTGAATGTCTTATCCACCATAATAATTCCCAGACCACACAGGGTATATTCCTAAGTGAAAGATGTGTTCTATGTTTTGTAATGAGTATCAAGATTTCATGGGCAACAGACATATAAGCTCAAAATCATTGGCTGCAAACTGAAAGTTGCTGTGTTTCACTAGTGACTGTCTTTCTCAAGTTATAGAAACTCTTTTCTAGACACTCCTCATGGAATGAGAGTCACCTGTGTAGCCAGCAGAGTAAGTGGATTTAGATGCCCCAAGTCAGGTCCTAAAGGCATTGAAGCTTCCACTTTCCCTCTGGCTCTCTCACATTCGGGGAAGTCAGCCACCAAGACATGAGGAAACTCAGGAGGTTCTGTGTAGAGTTCCAGGAAACAGGATCTGAGACTGTCTTCCAGTAGACTTGTGGACAAATTACCTTGAATTGTATGACCCAGCCCATTCTAGACAGCATTGCCTGCGACTTCATGAGAGTCAGAGTCACAGCCATGTGACCCAGATCCTGAAGTTCCGACTACAGACACCCTGAGAGAACACTCACAGTCGTGATCAGTGCTGGTCCACGAATCTGAGATTTGAGAGGATCTGCAGCATGGCAATGAGAAATAAAACACTGTACTTATAGATTTATGTCACAGCCATTGAACTGCCTATAATTAAAATTTCTGCTTAATAAATGTTATTCTTTGTGTTTGCTTTATTTTGTGTTTAGCCTGTAACATGAGGAAGGCTAGGCCATGTGGGCATGGCCAGCAAACATCATTATACATGGCAGAAATCATACATGATGTAACTGAAGGGATTTAAAGGGAGTTTGGCAGAAATAATTCCCCTTTTTTGCCTTTTACCTTTTCTTCAATCCCTCTTGCTTGCCCTTGGTTCCTGGTCATTTGACATCATTTCTCCTGGGACCCATTCATGATGGAAGCTAAATGCTGGAGAATGTTTAGAAAATCATGATTCAGGCATGTCACTGAATAGTCTCTTATTCTTTTGCTTATTTTGGTACCATGGTGTTTAAGTACCTAATAAATGTGTCACATTTATAAGTCAACACAAAAGAACCTTTTTCCATATAAGATAACATCTATCACCCAATGTGGGACACAAAGCCAACACCCTGAGATTCAGGGTCTCATGTTCTACCAACTGAGCTGCCTGTTAGCATCATTCACTCCCTTATAATGGCCACTGGTTCATTGGAGGGTCCAGGTACCCACTCAATTTTGAGTAGCAGGAATTTTAGAACTATACGCCTCAGTATCCTGTAAACACATAGATCATTATTAATCACAAAGAAAAATTTATAGGAACTAAGAGCCCTTCACATGAGTGTGACTTACACCAGGAGTGGGCACCATGAGGAGCCAGCACGTTGCCCAGTGGCTGTGCCCTGACTGGAGGCCTGCACACACAGTGTGTTATGCTCTTTCACACAGATGCCACTTACAACTTTGAATGAGTGGGCACTGCAAAGGTACTTGAGCTCTGAGCTCTTTAGAGGAGTATGGATGCCACACCTGAGGGTTTTGTCTCGTTGGAGCCACATTTACCGGGAAGGTGTGGACTTGGTTTGATGACGAGGGGGAGAGAGCTACAGAAGAGGAAGGTGCCGTGGAAGCTGCCATGGTGGCCGCAGGGAAAACTGAACATGTATCTACAGGGACGGAGCTCTCGGGGCCGACTGCAAATGGTTTAAGTTCCCTAAATACTGAAAAAAATATCCTTTAACTCTTGTATCTCAGCCACAAGGTCTCTTAAGGATGAGGTATTAGCAGGTGGAGGGTCTAGATAAGCAGAAGCCGGAACTGGGACGACAGAAGGCAGGTTTAGAGAGGCAGAAGCTGGAACCACAGGGTCAGCTGGGGGCAGGGTTAGAGAAGGGGAAGCCAGAACAACTGGGTCAGCTGGGGACAGGGTCAAAGGAGGAGCCGCCAAACACGTGTTTGTCTGTGGGAATGGAAGTTTTAGGGCTAACTGCTGATCACTTAAGGCAGTTAAATTTTGCGCACATATGCTTTAACTCTCGTATCTCAGCCTCAAATTCGTTTACCCTCATGGCAGAACACCTTGTACATATCTTGTAAGTAGCAAATATAGCCATGAAAACCCATGGTGTAGCGAAAATTAAAGCGTGTCTGATTTCGAGAACCTGTCCCAGTAGAGAAGGATATAATGTCTGGGACACCTCCTCATAAAATTAAAAAAATCCCATGGTGGGGGGGAATGCAGGGCCACAGAGGCAGGCGGATGCCACTTACCTGTGTCTGGGCGGCTTTTGGGGAACTCAGGCAGGGCCACCCAGCGGGGCGTGAAGGTGGGACACGATGGGCACCAGTGTTGGTTGTGGCCAGGTGTCAGGCTGCTGCGCAACGGAGAAGAGAGAGAGAGGTAGGAGGTCTAGAGCAACTGGGGTACACAAATCTTTATTATAGGATCGGGGGGGGGGGTGGCTCAGGCCACGTGGAGTCAGCCAACAATGGCCATCCCCGCTACCTCACCACCTAGAAGGAAGGAGAAGGAGAGAGAGAGCCGAGAGTCCAGAGAGAGAGAGAGAGAGAGAGGGGAAGTGAGGGAGCTTTAATGGAGCAACAACCAGGGGTGACGTGTGGGGTCCGGATTGGTTGAAGGGGGCACTGCTAAGATTTCACGGGGCGAGGTAAAACCTGGGGGCGGAGACTGCATCAGAATTATTCCTCAGCATCATACTGCTACAGCATCTGCTGTCCCCCTGCCCTGGAGTCAGCTTGGCTGGAAGGGGAGTGTGTTGGAGCACAGAGAATAAACTGCTCCATTGTGAGAACCTGTCTTTCTGACAACATGGAAATGAAGATAGAAGACTGCCAAAAAGGAGCCTGTGGTGAGTGCCCAAAGTGATTAGGGCCTTCTGTGCCCATGGCCCACCCACTGCAGGTGATTGTCTACAACTTCTAAATGTCTGTTGGACCTTGGAATTTTGCCCAGGGATAGGAAGTTTTGCGTGGTGACGAGTGTTAGACTGTCACTATCTGAGCACCAGTCCACACAACCCTCTGCTCTCCAAGTGGCAGAAGCTGCACTGGTTCTATACCCCAGGTCTGAGGCTGGCATCTGAGGCCCAGCAGGGCTCTGTGCTCCTGGCTCCTGCCTTCTTCCTCTGTAGGCCCTGAGCCAGTGGCTGAGACCAGAGCTGCCAGCCCTGCTGGAACCCAGGCCTCTACCCCCTGCAGCTGAGCTGAGCCCACAGCCCTGCTCTGAGCATCTGCTCTCCAGAGAGACCCTCCTGCTGGACCTCTCCCTTCTGCTTCTGTGTCTGTGCTCTGCTGCCTGTGAGTCACTCATTTGCCTTCCTCTGCAGGACCTGACATGGAGTGAGTAATGTCACTGACTGTGCAAAGATACAAGCTACTGCTCAGGGTACTTTACTAAAGACCGAGAGCCAGCCACTTCAGGTCACTGAGGGTTGGTTGACCCTTTTCATTATGCTTTGCTAAGTGTTTCTCTTGGCTCTAAGCCTTTCAGAAAGGATACTTCAGAGTAATCACTTTTTGCCTCCCCTTCTTAGTCTTTGAGGATTTGAAGAGATTTCCCTATCTCCACTACAATATCTAAGAATTGGCATTTTGTGAGGTCTCTGCATTCTACATTTTTATTAAAAAATTTAATCTTAATTTTAATAATGGAAATATAAAGAAAAGATTGAGAGAAAAGGGAGATAGAGAAAATTCTTTGGCACTCGTGAATATTTCCCCTGCAGGCAGGGACCAGGGGCTTGAGGCCAGGTCTCTGTGCACTGTAGTGTGTGCGCTTAACCAATTGCCCCACCACATGGCCCCCTCTGTGGGTCTATTAAGCAAGTTCACTTGAGAGTTTCTGATACTCAGGCTTATCCCACTCACCTTCCAGTAACCAATCAATTACAATGCAAGATTTTCTCAGGAAATACCCAATGTAGAATATCCCTTGCTCTATCATTGTATGTTACTGTTCTCCTTTCTGAACACAATAAAATGATGTTACCACCTAACCGATACCAACCACATATTTTTCATCAAATATTTGTCTCTAAAGTACTATGTGAAGGGTCGAGTGATGGTGTACCTGGTTGAGCTCACATGTTATAATGTGAAAGGCCCCGAATTTTGGTCCCCTGTCACCACCTGCAGTGGGAAAGCTTTGCAAATGGGGAGGCGGTATGGCAGGTGTCTCTCTCGCTCTTCTATCACCCCTTTACCTCTCAAATTTGGCTGACTGTTTGCAAAAAATCAAGATTTTTTTAAATATTATGTGAGTAGATCATAGAGTAAGCTATATTAGTACAGTCCTTGTTTCTGTCTGATGAAATTTTCAGTTACAGGAGCCACAGACTACTTCTTGCAGTAAAATCCAGTGAAATCCATCCAAATTGCTCTGTGTGTAATTCCATCCAATTAGCTGATGTGTGGACTCTAGTTGGATGCACCATGTTTGATAACTGGTTACCCACTGATGGGCTCCTGACTCTGGTCCTGACCAGGCAGCTTTCTCCTTAGGACTCTTGGTCCCAGAGCTCCAGGAAGAGTGTGGAGGGAGTGAGCAGCCCCCAGGCCTGTTAGCCTGACCCTGCACCCTGAGAGGAGCCCTGAGCTGAGAGCAGCCCTGGTGCATGGGCATCAGCACCCTCCTGCACTCAGCCCTGCTTCCCTGGCCAGGCACAGGTGAGTGGGAAGAGCACTTACTGTCTGCTGATGCTGGGGCACTGCTGGGGATGGGGATGGGTGGCCTCTGTTACAGGGGATGGTCCCAGGGCTTTTCCTCTTTTCCTGAAAGTTTTAAGCTGGTTCTCATAAAGGCTAGGCTTTTCTTTTGCATTGCTGAGTCTTGTTACATTTTATATTTTCTGACTTGGATTTGTAAGTAGAAAACCAGCAAATTAAAGCAACTCTTGTTTAAAATGACTAAAAAACTAACCATTAAGTCCTAGTTTACTCTGTTGCTCATTTTGCTGAGTGTCCCATGTGCTCTCCTACAGCTGCACTAGGAAAGGCCAGTGTGTGTGCTGCCCACTGCTCTCAGCCCCTGGACTCAGCAGCCCTGGGCCCCTGTCACCCTGAGAGTCTCAGTGCCATCCCTGCTGAGCTAGGAGCTGTGTCCTGTGTCCCTGTCTTGACTTGCCCTTCCTCCCCCTGGGGCTGGACTTGACCTTCAGCTTCTCACCTGCATGTTTTCATTGCATCTCCTTCACTGAG
This sequence comes from Erinaceus europaeus, assembly GCF_950295315.1. Lineage (NCBI taxonomy): Eukaryota > Metazoa > Chordata > Mammalia > Eulipotyphla > Erinaceidae > Erinaceus > Erinaceus europaeus. The sequence goes on from NC_080170.1 coordinate 19,367,874, forward strand.
GTCTCCTCTCATCCCCATTTTCAATAGCATCTTCCCATCATATCTTCCACATCCCTGGTTCAGTTTATTCCTGGAGCTGAACTGCCACTGTCAGCCTCAGGCAGATTCCTACCCTCTGTGTTTCTCAGAACTGCTCTAGGGTTTCACTCAAGCATGTTTTCCTTTAGAAGCAAAATAAAAAATTAAAAATAAAAACACAGGGATATTGCCTGAGACGGACGTTACCAAGAATGAGAGTGTCAATCATTCTTCTGGATATACAAATAGCTAACCATTATGTTGTGTGCATGAAACTAATAAAATTTACACCCCAAAGTAAATAATAAAATACCCCAAAATTCAAAAGGGTCTTGCAGGAGCTGTGAAGGAATGCAAACTCTGATGACAATAATAACAGTAATAGTACGAAACAAGTGTGATTCATGCTATTCTAAAGACAATTCTATGGTTGTGAATTAAACTAGCTGATTATTATTCAAGTCTTGTCTAATTACTGGTTATGTCACCCTGGGTTGGGAGGAGGGTGGAGGAAGAAGGAAGGAGGAAGGGAGGGTTAGAATCACAGAACAGAACCAGGCAAAATATTCATTGTTCAGACACTGACTTTCAAGTCATGGGACAGCTTGGTTAGCTAAGGAAATGTTCACTTCATACCTTGCTTTTCCTATTAAATACATGATTTAATGATCAACACTGTAATGCATTTTTTTCTTTATTTTTTTTCCTCCAGGGTTATTACTGGGCTCAGTGCCTGCACCATGAATTCACTGCTCCTGGAGGCCATTTTTACCCCTTTTGTTGCCCTTGTTGTTGCAGTTTCTTTGTGGTTATTGTTGTTAGTTGTTGCATAGGACAGAGAGAAATGGAGAGAGGAGGGGAAGACAGAAAAGGAGGAGAGAAAAACAGACACCTGAAGACCCGCTACACTGCTGGGGAAGCAAGTCCCCTGCAGGTGGGAAGCCGGAGGCTCGAACCAGGATCCTTACACCTGTCCTTGTGCTTTGCACCACGGTCGCTTAACCCACTGCCCAAATACCAGTGTAAAACATTTTTTTAAGATGTATCTTTAAAGATGAATTTCCCTATTTAAAGAGAGTGAATAGCAGAGAAGGAGCTAGAGAGGGAGAGGCCAGAGCTCTGATCCAGTCTGTGGAGCTCAGGCTCTTCCTCTTTCCCAAGGCCTCAAGCAGGCAGAGGCTGAGCTCCACAGCTGACTCAACACCTAGAACTCAAAGGAGTTCTTTTTTCTTTTCTCTTATTTCTTTCCTTCTTTTTTTTCATAAGGGGTTTAATTAATCATTTTGCAATGTACTCTGGGAATATAAGTTTCCTTTTAGAATATTGCATGGCTTATGGCTTGTGACTGTAACACAAACAGTTTGAAGAACTCTGCATAGCACACTCTTGGCAATAGTCACCATTTTCTCCTTTCCATCCAGGACAATTCTCTGTGGTAGGCCCAGAAGCAGCTGTCATTGCCTCAGTCAGGGAATAAGCTGTGCTGCACTGTCACCTCAGCCCAGAGAAAGGTGACCTGGGACCGAATGGATCCTCCAACTCTGGTGCATCACTATGCTGCTTCCCAGGATCATCAGTGGCAACAGAGCCCACAGTACCGAGGGAGGACAGAGCTCCTGAAGGAGAACATCAACACAGAGTAGGTGGCCCTAAGGATCCATCCCATCCTCCCTTCATGACAGAGAGTACAGGTGTAACTTTGCAAGCTCTACATTTGAAAGTGAAGCTCAAGTTAGGTGCTGGTCACAGGTGAGTCTTTGAAAGGAATTCTCTCAAAGATTTCTAGGATTTTTCAATAGTATTTAGGTAACAGCATTATACTGTTGGCAAAGAAACTGCACAGTAGATAGAAACAATAAATATATGATTATTATAGGCAAATATATTAAGGAATTTTTATCCAAATATTATATTCTGACACTTCAGGTTGCAGTAGAATTCTATACACCTCTCCTTTATTTTTCAATATAAATGATTGAAGTGAACAGAGAAGAAGGTTTCTAGTAATTTCTGCTCTGCACAGTCACAGAAATGCATCCTGGTCTACCATAATACCCATAATTCATTTTTATTTCCACGTTTACCACAGAGGTTTGGTGCATGTGTGACAAACCCATTGTTCCCAGCAACAATTAGATTTTGTTTTCTTTCTCTGTATTTTGATTGGACAGAGAGAAATTCAGAGTATAGGAGGACACTGGCATGGGGAAGTAAACAGAGACACCTGCGGCCCTGTTTACAACCACTGCAGCTCCACCCCTGCAGGTGGGGACTAGGGGCTTGGACCTGGTTCTGTGCACATAGTAAAGTGTGTGATCTACTGGGTGTGCCACTGCACAGCCTCCTCTTAATTCACTTCTTTTCTTAATTTTGGTAGAGACAGAGAGAAATTTAGAGGGAGGTGTAAATAGGGAGAGACAGAGAGAGAGAAAGAGAGAGGGAGAGAGAGAGAGAGAACTGCACCACTGCTTCACCACCCGTGAAGCTTCCTCTCTGCAAGTGGGGTACTTGCCTCTAATGATTTGAACCAGTATCCTCACTCTCTGTGATGTGTGTGCTCAACATTGTGCAGCACCATGGGCCCCTTTATTCACTTTCAAAGATGAATCACCTGAAAACCAAAAAAGGGAAGAATGGCTCTCTTGCTTTTAGGAAATATTCTAGGACATACATTGTTCCCATTTCACATCACCTTCACAAACGCCTCCTAAATGCAGAGGAGTTTGGAATGCAAAGCCTTAAGTGACTGGCACACCCACTTTTAAGATTGTCTCCTTAGCAACTACACCAGCCAGCAAGGTAACTACTAGCCTCATACTCCATCTCGGGTGAGTTGATATTAGGTACAATGTGAAGGTCAGGTTGTCCACAGACCAGACCAATGAGTCAAAGGCTCAGTAGTTCCCTGTGGCTCTTCATCAGGGCGATGGGATGATGAGAACATTCGCAGCATGCCAGGAAGGTCATACTGAAAAGTATTAACGAAAGACGAGGTGGATATTTGGGGAAGAACAAGATATTTGTCACAGAAAACACCAACTCTGTCTGTCTTTAGTCACCAGGCTGCACCTAGATTGATAGAATATTCTGATATTCACTTGAAGGATCATCAGATCGGGGGTGTGACAGCTCACCGGGGAGTGTGTCTGCTTCTCCATGTGCATGACCAGGTTTGAGCCCAGCAGCCAGAGTCCTAGGGAAAGCTTTGATTTCATTAATCTCTATTTATATTAAGATATCTTGAGTAATAAAATAAATTAATCATCAGCTAAATTAGTAACAGTAAAAAAAGACAGAACATGATTAGTGTTTGTATATTTTATCAATTAATTTATTCTTTTCTAAATCTGACAGTGCTGTTTATTCTCTTTTCACTTTTGAAAATTCTTTATTAAATAGTGATTTACAGGATTATAAAAGTAACAGGTATAGATTCACAATGTACCCACCACCAAAGGCCTATATTCCCAACAACTGTGTTTAAGGCTTCTTAACCTCCACATTTATAAAGCAGAGCTGAGATTCATAGAGGTTAACTAGGAAACACAAGCTGACAGCCAAAGTCAGGTGGCAATAAACCTGTGGAAGAATCTACTTTTTCAGTCTCTTTTTTGCTTCCCAGCTTCAGGCACAGCTCCTCAGATTCACATTGAGCCTGGAGGCACTGAGGAGGTGAAGGTGACCTGCACATCCAGGGGCTGGTACCCAGAGCCTGAGGTGCAATGGTGGGACCTACAAGGACTGCGGTATTTGGAGCCGGCCCCTGAGACAAAGACAATGGCACAAGATGTTCTATTTCAAGTGCAAACATCTGTCACTGTAGACACCAGGTCAAGAGATGTGTCCTGTGCCATAAGGAACCCAGTCCTCACTGAGGAGAAGGAAGCATACGTTTCTATGGCAGGTCAGTGTCCTCCAGTGTGAGAATCCTGACATATCTCTGCTGAGCAAGGAGGGAACAGCATCCAAGACCTGGGGGTGAAGGGCCTGGAGGAAACTCTACCCCATCCACTGTAGTTGTTATTGGAGAGCTTGTTTGAAAACTCATCTTTTGTCTGTTCTGTACTTCTTTGTGACAGGGCGTTTCATTACAATGTTTTATAGTAATGATTTTATAGTTGCATAAGGAATCAAAGAACATTTAAGTATTTTGAGTAATCTTGTACATTTTTTTTTCGAAACCACTCTTATTCCTACTTCCAAGGGAAATCACCCTTTTAGACAATTTGATGTTTCCCAGCTGTCAAATGAAGCCAATCTGGTGAGTTCCACCTACCACTTTTGTGACTTGAGGCAACTACTAGCCTTCCTGACCTAGACTCTGAAGTCCTGCATCTCACAGTCCCACACACTCTTAGACTGTCCTGCCTATTGCTTGCTTGTCAGACTCCCATAAAGGCATTAGGAAGGTCACTGAGTAGAGAGGACAGTGGCAAAGTCTGATTGAGGAAACTGAGAAGGGAGGGAGGAGAATTAAGTATAAGGGAATCCTTTGTAGCATTTGTACCATTTTAGGAATTATAGGAGAATTATAGTTGAAAGTGTCCAAATACCAAGGCTTGACATTCCTGAATGAGAAGACAATGGTATCTGATGCATCAGCTTTACTTGTGGGTCTATAAGAAGTGATTTTCCTCTCCCTTTGGAAGTACAAGAGAACATGAAGCTCTCAGGGATTCCTGCGTCACTGTGAATTGCAGTGAGGAAGGGTGAGGCTTAGAATCACTGTCCCTGCTCACATGCCTCCCAGGAGAAAGCCCTTGGGTTTGTCCACAGCCGCTGGTTCACTGATGTCAAGCTCAGTCACAAAGAAAGAATTTCCTGTGTTTCAGATGCCATATTCACCAGGCTCTGGCTGTAGATAGTGGGATTTACTGTGCCCCTGTGTCTCCTGGCTGTTGCCACAGTCTTTGGTTCTCTCTTTGTACAAACTAGAAGAAAACTAGGTATGTTTGAGTTTGATACTCTTTTCCTTGTCCTAATAATAGCTTTTACCATAAACTTGCTTCACAGATCATCTATGATGGGTGCATTGAAAGCAGAAATAGTTAACATCAGTTAATTGATTAGAAATATAACTCTTAGTTTTACCCTTCAGCCATAACATCCTTGACTGGTTGAGTTGTCTCTAGACTGGGATCTGTATTACAGAGCAGAGTAATTTCAGAACCCCTCCCACATCAGAAGGGGGATGTCTGGGAACCTGTGTCTGTCTTGCAGCATCAATAGAGCATCTCTGGTGAGATGAATAGCAGCTCAATCTGACCCTGAGTTCTTAATAATTAATTTATGTTTTTCTTTATTTTCAGGTTCACTACCAAAGAATATGGTGATTTGCATTAGAACTGAGAATCATGTCAATTCTTGGTTACTGACCCACATTCTAGTTATAGTATCTATAACTAGAATCTAGTAGGAAAGACTTCAGGGAGCCATGTGGTGGTGCACTTCGTTCAGCAGGTGTAGTTCTGTGCATAAGCACCTGCATAAGGACTGGAATTTGAGCCCCTTCTCACTACCTGGTACTGAAGGGGCAGTACATCTCTCTCTCTCTCTCTCTCCATCTCTCATTCTTTCTCTCCCTCTATCTCTCTCTCCACCTCCCTCCCTTCCCCCCTCCCTCCCTCTTCTCTCCCTCTCTCTTTCCATTCCCCTCTCAATTTCTCTCTGTCCTGTCATATAAAATAGAAATGAAGAAAAAGGAAAAAAATAATGTCATGAGCAGTGTGTTGGTAATGTCAGCACCACAGAGCTTAATAGTATTCCATTGTGTATATAGCCCAAACCTTACTCAGCTACTTGTTGACGCTGGACACCTCAGTTGCTTCCAGCTTTAGACTATTATAAATTTTGCTGTTATAAACTAAGATATACACAGATCTTTTTGGATGTGTGTGTTTGTTTCCTTAACATATATTGCCAGAAGAGGAATTCTGAGGTCATAAGGTAGGTCCATTTCTAGCCTTTGAGAGTTCTCCAGTCTACTCTCCACAGGAGCGGGAAAAATTTCCTTTTTTTTTTTTCAGGTTTAACCAACACAAGGTTTATTAGTCTGAAACAAGTTAGAGGCAACATAAGCAATTATCATTAAGGGTTGAGTATAGTTATGAAAAGTTTAGTCCCATAAAATAAACAATTATCTGCTTGGTAAAGGTTGTTCATGGCTATAGAGGGGTCTAAACGTTTATCAGCTAGCAGAGTCAGACATGTTCAGTTCCAAGAAGAAGTAGCCATGGTGGATACCTGACACATCTCTATTGAGATACATCTGACCTGGAGAAGCAGCAGCATCCAAAGAGAGCACCCTGATCAAAGTCCCGTGTTTCTTTTTTTTACTTTTTTTTATTTAAGAAAGGAGACATTAACAAAATCATAGGATGGGGGGTGGGTACAACTCCACCCAATCTCCGTATCCCATCCCCTCCCCAATGGCTTTCCCATTCTCTGTCCCTCTGGAAGCATGGACCCAGGGTCATTGTGGGTTGCAGAAGGTAGAAGGTCTGGCTTCTGTAATTGCTCCCAAGCTGAACATGGGTGTTGACTGGTCAGTCCATACTCCCAGTCTGCCTCTCTCTTTCCCTAGTAGGATGAGTCTCTGGGGAAGCCGAGCTACAGGATGCATTGGTGGGGTCTTCAGTCCAGGGAAGCCTGGCCTGCATCCTAATGGCTTCTGAAACCTGGTGGCTGAAAAGAGAGTTAACATACAAAGCCAAGCAAATTGTTGAAGAATTATGGACCCAAAGGTTGTATAGTGGAGATGAAGTGTTGGTGGGTACTCACTGTAAACTCTAGTGTACTACTGCTTTCAGGTATATATTTGCCTTAGGCTATGGATACGTGTGGGAGCCGGAACAACTTCTACTCCCACCAGCAATACAGGAAGGTTCTTCTTTCCCCACATCCTCTCCAGCGTTTAGTGTTGCTCTGGTTTCTGATATAGACCATTCTCACAAGAGTGAAGTGCTATCTCATAGTTGTCTCTGTTTGCATTTTTCTGATAATCAATGACTTGGAGCGTGTTTTCAAATGTTTCTTGATCTTTAGAATATTTTTTTATTTAATATTTTGTACATATCCTCTCACCATTTTTGATGGGGTCATTTGTTTACTTTTTTAAATTTTTTTATATTTATTTATTTTCCCTTCTGTTGCCCTGGTTTTATTGTTGTAGTTATTGTTGTTATTGAAGTATTCGTTGCTGGATAGAACAGAGAGAAATGGAGAGAGGGGAAGACAGAAAGGGGGACGGAAAGATAGACATCTGTAGACCCGCCTTACCACTTGTGAAGTGAGTCTCCTGCCTTTGGGGAGCCAGGGGCTCAAATGGCGTCTTTATTGTCCTTGTGCTTGGCACCACATGAGCTTAACCCACTGTGTTACCACCCATCTCCCAGTCATTTGTTTTCTTGTTGCTGAGTTTGGTGAATTCTTTATATGTTGAAAAGGCACTCCTTTCCCTAATTCATAGTCTGGGCAGCTTTGTCAAAAATTAGATGTCCATGGTATGGTGTCACTGATTAACTCTTTTAAAGTAGGAGTTTGTTTGTTTCTATTAGTGTAGGACTCCTTTCAGAAATTCTTGCCTGACTGGACTGGTGGTGGTTAATTCCTTTGGTTTCTGTATTCTTGGTTACTATATGTTTTCAGTTATCCTACATACATGAAAGATGGCTTAGCAGTAGAGAGAATTTGTGCCTGGTAATCTATTCCTTTAGTATAGTGAATGCTTCATTCCACTCTCTTCTGGTTTCTAGTGTCTGTGATGAGAACTCTGCAGATAGTCTGATGGTTCTTGCTTTGTATTTCTAATTCTATTCCTCTGTGTCATGCATTAGCCAAGGATACAAAAATTGAAATAATAATAATTTAAAAAACAGACACAGTGCCACATTTGGCTGACAAACAGATAACATATTATGAACACTGTAAGATAATTAGAGAATTTGTTAGACTTTAACTTTTGAAAACTTCTTAGAAAGGCAATTCAAGGCTCCAGTCATAACTTACAAAAACTAATTCACAATCCAAAATATTATTTCAGCAAAGAACTATAAAATTCACAAAGAAAACTTCAAATGGAAATTCAAGAAGTTAAAGAGGCTGGGGAGGGAATTAGAGCAAGTATTAGAGGAATTGTAAATAAAATATTTCAGCTCTAAAACTGGCTAGCAGGGCTAGTAGAGAAAACCACCACTTTCTCTTAGTCTGAAGCTCCTTAACAGTGAGGATTCAGGAACAATGGGGTAATTCTGGGTGAAATAGCAGGTGCCAACAGAAAAATATTAACATCACAGTAACTTGAATTCCAGAAGTTGAGGAGATGAAGAGGGAGCAGAGTTGATATTTGAATATGTCATAGAGTAAACCTGTCACACACCTTGGAATTTATGAAAGTATAAGCATTAAGAAAGCCAAAAGAACAGCCAGAGTTTATAAGTCAAAATGACCCACACCACAATACATCACTGTAAAACTTTGGAAAAACAAAGAAAAAAAATCTATTTTATTTAACTAGAGGAAATATGTTTTTAATTTTAAACACTATTAAGATTATTCTTAAATGTTTTCTAAATATATTACTAATTCACATTAATAAGATACCCAGGACCAGACAGACAACTCCCCAGGTAGGTTTCCTGCATTGGTTTGGGAATCCAGTCTGAAGCCTGGCAGCAGAGGGAGGTACCAGTGCAAATATGTAAATTTCTGTGCTCTGGGTTTCCTCCTTGATCTAGCTCACTCTTCCTCTCTGATCTTGTATCTGAGTGAAAAAATAGACTGAATTTTCAAAGTTCTGTCTCTCCTCCCCATGATCAGTTGATAACACAGCCAGTGTCCCCTCAGAATGCTCATCTCTCTTTCTCTGTTTGCTTGCAACCCAAAGCAAAGCCTTGGGAGCAGAGGGTGGTGAAGTCTGAATTCTCTACTTTGATATTCACTTGTCACTGTTCATACCAACCTCTTACCTGCTAGCTTTCCAGCTAACTTTACATTTTCCTATTTGTTTGTAGGACTACCTGCCATCAGAAAATCTGCAGGTAAGTACAAATGTGATGAGTACTAAGTTTGATTTATGACTGCCATGAACTATTATGCAAATAGATAGACTCATGCCTGAGGCTCAGAATCCCAGTTCCAATGCTGCAGATCAGCATAAGCCAGAACTTAGCAGCACTTTGGTAAAATATATAAATAAATAAAAGTAGAGGAATAAAAGATGTCTGGTGTCTGGCACAGTTACATATAAATGCTCAGAGAGCTTCCATTTCCTCAACCCCTGGTAATTCAGTAGGAATCACTTTAAAATTCTATATTTTGGCTAGGAAATAGCTCACTAGGATGCTGTGCTGCTCTGCCTTGTGTGCAACTCAGGTTCAAGCCCGGCTCCCATTGCCCTCCAAAAAAATATCCTGTATAGAGAATTTGTATTTTAATCTTGGACATGATAAATTCTCACGATAAATATTTAGACTTTTACCTTAAATACTCAGTTATTTTAGCAAACTTATTTTATGTTTATAAGAATTGCGTTGAAAAGTCCTTCATTTAACTTTGCCTGATAAGAATGTAGCTTCAAAGTTACACTTTTAACATAAATGTTAATTTTTACCAAACTTCAAACACACACTTAAACATTTAGTCCTGAACACACAGGAGAAAAGTTTTTTTTACAAAAATATATCATGTCAAATACATATTTAGATCTGTACTGTCTTAGTTGAACCATTTTTACTTACACAGTTTAAGATTAAGCTTTTCACATTTATACCAAGATTTAAAAAAAATCAAAAGAGGGGGAAAGAAAAAAAAATTTAGGATTGTTTCTGGACATCTCCAGAAAACATGGCTGTGTCCAGCATTTTTATATAAAGTCAATTAAGTTTCAGAGTACTCTGAGCAAAAGGGGTCATACAAAAACTTCAGTCATTCAAATCACTCTCTCACAAAACACAACTGGCCAGTCATAGCATAAGATATTCAAGAAAGGGGGGAGAGAGGGCTCTGTGAACCAGATTTTTCAGATCCTACCATGTAGTATTATGGGTCCTGGCGTGTGTCCTGCAGCCAGTCCTCTTGCAGTGTTTCTTGTTCCTCAGGGATAGCAGCACCATCATGTATTGCTGGATATGGTGGGCAGGAAGCCAGACAGATTTTGAGTAATCCTGTGGAAACACTCATACAAAAAAAAAAAAAATACATGGTCAATAGGGGGTTAGGCCTATTTTATCTCTAAAATCAGTTTATTCTGCATAAATTTACCTGAAGTAAAAAGAATCAAGTCATAAAATATGAAAGTGTTGTTTTAGAAAAAAAAAATTAATGAATTTGTTAAAGCCTTGGATAACATTGAAGAATTCAGTCATTTGCCTGAAAATGGAGTTGTAAATCATTAGGGGGAGAAAAGCTATCACTGAATCCATTTTGTAAGATCACTTTATAGGGATATGTGTTAATTCATAAAACTGACTTTTGTGGAGCTGGTGGTGACATACTCAGTTGAGTGCACAGGTTGCTGTATGCAAGGTCCCAGGTTCAAGTCCCCAGTCTCCACCTGCAGGACGGAAGCTTCATCTGAGCTTAAGCAGTGCTGCAGGTGTCTCTCTTTCTCTCCCTGTACCCTCCTCTCACTCTCAATTTCTGCCGCTATAAGTAAATAATAATAATATTGCCAGGAGTGGTGGATTTAAGATGCAGATACTGAACTCAGTAATTATCCTGGTAGCAATAAAAAGAAGAAAAAAAAACTTTTTTTTTTAAAGTAGACAGACTTTGTCACAGAGGCAGTTGTCCATCCCCAAGAGAAGTGATAGTGCACCTCACCCTCCATCAAAATATTCTTTTCCATGAGAGGAAACTAAGACCTTCCCTAAGCCCCATTCCATTTCTGGACTACTGGTACTACAGCAAAAGCCCACAGTTTATTGGAAGTCTCACCCTATGGATTTCCTGCTTTGTTTCCTTATTTCCCACTTGTGACCTCAGTCTACACTAATGCCACAGTCACAGTAACAGTGCTCCAGAGACTAAACAGACTGGTGAAATACGAGATTTGTTATCAGTTCTCCCCCCCTCACAATCAGTTTGCTCACATCTTCCTGTTGTTACCATCAGCCTGCACATATGCTGTTAAATCTCCCTTTTGTACAAATCTCCTTCCTGAACAAACAAATCTCCATAGCAGCCACACTTAATCTAAGTGTGATTATAACATTATTTTCTTTTATAATCAGAATTCTGCGAACTAGTCCATAATAGTCTTTCTGTCCTCCCCTGTGTGTCCATCTGCCCAGAGACAGGGCAGAATCCCCAGTCTTCTCAGGGTCTCACTGACCCTGCCCTCTTTCCCTGGGCTTCCCTGGTCCCGCCCCTTCCCCTCCTTCTCTCCTCTGGCTGCACTGGACACTGTCCTCTCCTGGAGCACCCAGAGGGCTTCAGCCTCTGTGTCTGCAGATGGGGTTCACCTGGCTGTGCTCCACCCTTCTCGGCTTCATGGCAGGCACATTTGTTTCTCACTCTTATTTTCATCCTTCACCAACAGACCCTGTTAGATAGGCATTGAAGACCTGTGAGCATTAAGGTGGGACTTACTTTCAGTCCTACAGTTAATGGATGTACTTCTCCTTCTGCAGCCAACATAACCCTGGATTAGGACACTGCTCACCCTGACCTTAAGTTGTCAGAGGATAGAAAACATGTGAGACATGTTTTGGAAAAACAAGATGTTCCTGACCATCCTGAGTGGTTTGACACTCTCTGTGCTGTTCTGGGGGAGAACAGGTTCTGTGCTGGTGACCATTACTGGGAGGTGGATGTGGCTCTGAACACCAGGTGGGAAACATGACTGCATGTGGAGTCAGTTGAGCGGAAAGGAGACATCACTGTTTGTCCTGAAAATGGGTTCTGGGCACTTTCTCTAATGCATTAGGAGTTCTCTGCACTTACCACTCCCACTTACATTCTTACACTTTCAAAACACATTCGAATTATGGGTATTTTTCTTCAATATGAGAAAGGTCTGATTTCTTTCTACAATGTGACATAGTGCAGCCTGCTTTATATTTTCAAAAGTATATTGTGTGAAAGAAGAGAGTAATGTTTATTCTTGTATTATATGTTTGCATTTAATAATTATTACAAAACTATGAGAAATAGAGAAGTAGATGAGAGAAAGAGAGAGGGGGGAGAGAGGGAGAGAAAGATCGGCACATTCCTCCAGCATAGATCATTCCAAGGACCAAGCTCAGGCCCTCATACTTGAGAGTTGAATGTTTTATCCACCATAATAATTTCCAGACCACACAGGATATATTCCTAAGTGAAAGATGTTTTCTTATGTTTTGTAATGGGTATCAATAGTACATGAAAAACAAACATACAAGATCAAGTTCATTAGCTGTGCAATGCAATTTGCTGTGTTTCACTACTGACTGTCTTTCTCAGAGGCAGCCCATGTCCTCAACTCAAGTTACTGAAGCCCTTTTCTAGACACTCCTCATGGAATGAGAGTCACCTGTGTACCAGCAGAGTAAGTGGAGTTAGATGCCCCAAGTCAGGTCCTAAAGGCACTGAAGCTTCCACTTTCCCTCTTGCATCACTCACTCTGGGGGAAGTCAGCCACCAAGATATGAGGACACTCAGGAGGTCCTTTGGGGTGTTCCAGGAAACAGGATCTGAGACTGCTTGCCTGTAGTCTTATAGACAAGTCACGTTGCAGTGCATGACCCAGCCCAGTATAGACGCCTTTGCCTGCCACTTCATGAGAGTCAGAGTCACAGCCATGTGACCCAGATCCTGAGGTTCCGACTACAGACACCCTGAGAGAACACTCACAGTCGTGGTCAGTGCTGGTCCACGAATATGAGATTTGAGAGGTTCTGCAGCATGGCACTGAAAAATAAAACACTGTACTTATAGATTTGTGTCACAGCCGATGAGCTTCCTATAATTAAAATTTCTGCTTAATAAATGTTATTCTTTGTGTTTGGGAATATTTTGTGTTTTGCCTGTAACTTGAGGAAGGCTTGGCCATGTGGGCGTGACTAGTAAACATCATTAGTACAGGGCAGACATCATACACAATGTAACTGAAGGGATTTAAAGAGAGTTTGGCAGAAATAATTCCCCTTTTTTGCCTTTTACCTTTTTTTTCATTCACTTTTGCTTGCCCTTGGTTCCTAGTCATTTGACATGGGTCCTGGGACCCATACGTGATGGAAGCTAAATGCTGGAGAATGTTTAGAAACTCATGACTCAGGCGATGTGGCTGACTAGGCTCTTTTGCAATCATGATGTTTAAGTACCTAATAAATCTGTCACATTTATAAACCAACACAAAAGACACTTTTCTGTAATTGCTTCCCTGCTGAACATGGACGTTGACTTGCTGGTCCATACTCCAGTCTGCCTCTCTCTTTGCCTAGTAGGGTGGGTCTCAGGGGAAGCAGAGTCCATGTTCAGCGGGGAAGAAATTACAGAAGCCAGACCTTCCACCTTCTGCAACCCACAAATTCCCTGGGTCCATGCTCCCAGATGGACAGAGAATGGGAAAGCTATCAGGGGAGGAAAGGGGATATGGAGATTGGGTGGTGGGAATTGTGTGGAGTTGTACCCCTCCTATCCTATGGTTTTGTTAACATCTCCTTTCTTAAATAAAAATTAAATTAAAGAAGAAGAAGAAGGAAGTGGGGACGGTGAATAGAATTCAACTGAGCTGAACTATACATACCTGGGATGGGATGCAGAACTCTGCTGGTGGGAATTGTGTGGGTCTGTACCCCTCTTATTCAACAGATTTGTTGATCATAATTAAATCAATTAAAAAAAGAGACTTTTCCATATCAGATAATATCTGTCACCCAATATGGGACACAAAGCCAACACCCTGAGATTCAGGGTCTCATGCTCTACCAGCTGAGCTGCCTTTTAGCATCATTCAATCCCTTTTAATGGCCACTGGTTCATTGGAGGGTCCAGGTACCCACTCAATTTTGAGTAGCAGGAATTTTAGAACCATACACCTCAGTATCTTGTAAACATGTAGATTATTATTAATCACAATGATTAATTATCAAGACAAAATAACACAGTGAACTATTTTGTCCCCTGAGGAATTAGAGTGTAAGGAGCTGATAATTTTTCCTTTAGGTCATATGAAAAAACAAAGAAATCAGCAACCAGGTGGGGTGGCACAGTGGCTAGAGTGCAGGACTTGAAAGCATGAGGTGAGAAGTTCAATCCACCCACAGTGTCACCTATGACTGAATGATTCACTGGTTCTTTTGATAATAAATAATGAATCCTGTGTTCAGGTGGTGGCACATCTGGTTATGTGCACAGCAGACAAAAAACAAGGTGCCAGGTTCAAGCCCCCAGTACCCACCTACAGGGTGAAAATTTCACAAGTGGTAAAGCAGAGTTGCAGGTGTTTTTCTGTCTTTCTTCCTCTCTAACTCCCCTTAATTTCAATTTTTTGCTGTCTCTATCCAATAAATAAAGATAATACAAACTAAATACATAAAAATAATGAATAGTGAAAAAGTACATTATATAAAAATGAAATGGCAAATTTGGATATGAAATCAAGGTGCTATTTCTCAGATCTTAGGGAAATAATCTGTAGTTAGCAGAAATTTGTGTATCTGAAAGTTGTAGGGCTTTAAAAAAAAACTCTTGAGGTGCTAGAAGACTAGAAATTATAAAACAAAAATGAAATGACCACAGCAACCCTGGTCTTGGACTTCCTCCTGTGACCCTGAGGCAGGGGAAAGGCTGGATACAGGACAGAAACAGCTTCCCCACCACCAGGTCCCCGAAGCTCTGCCTGTTGATGGACTGGGAGAAGGAGTTGGGAGAGGCAGGAAGATCTGGGGGCTCTCACACTGCTTGCTCACCCCCAAAAGCAGCTCCTGGCTCCCTGCCTCTCCCCTCTCCCAGCTGTGTGAAAGGCTGCCCCTCCTGAAGGGGAGGTTGGTGTGAGCACTGCTCTAGCCTCTACTGTCCCCCTGCCCTGTGCTGAGGGGAGGCAGCTGGGCTGGAAGTAGAATGAGTTGGAGCAAAGAGCATAAACTCCTCCATTGATAGAACCTGTCTTTCTGAGAACCTGGAAATGAAGATAGAAGAAGACCTCCAAAAAGGAGCCTGTGGTGTATGCCCAAAGTTATTAGGGCCTTCTGTACCCATGCCCTCCACCCTGCAGGCAGTTGTCTACAACCTCTAAATGTCTATTGGACCCGGGAATTTTGCCCAGGATTAGGAAACTTGGGGTGGTGACCAATGTAAGACTTCTGAGCATCAGTCCATACAAGCTGCTGCTCTCCAAGGGGCAGAGGCTGCACTGGCTCTCAGGCCCCAGGTCTCAGGCTGGCATCAGAGGCCCAGCAGAGCTCTGAGCCCTCTGGCTCCTGCCTTCTGCCTCTTCAGCCCCTGAGCCAGTAGCTGAGACCAGAGCTGCCAGCCCTGCTGGGACCCAGGCCTCTGCCCCCTGCAGCTAAGCTGAGCCCACAGCCCTGCTCTGAGCCTCTGCTCTCCAGAGAGACCCTCCTGCTGGACTTCTCCCTCCTGCTTCTGTGCCTGTGCTCTGCTGCCTGTGAGTTACTCATTTGCCTTCCACCACAGGACCTGACACGGAGTGAGTAATGTCACTGACTGTGCAAAGACACAGGTTACTGCTCAGGGGACTGCACTAATGACAGACAGCCACCTCCCTCCTTCAGGTCACTCAGGTGTTGGTAGACCCCTGTTGTTATGCTTTGCTAACTGTTTCTCTTGGCTCTCAGCCTTTCAGAAAGGATATTTCAGAGTAAACAGTTTCTGGCTCCCCTTCTCATTTTTGAGGATTTTAAGAGATTTCCCTATCTCCACTGAGAATCTGTAAGAATTGGATTCTGTGATGTCTGTACAGTTTACATTTTTATTTAAAAATTTATCTTAATTTTAATATTGGAAAATAGAGAAAAATTTGAGAGAGGAAGAGAGATAGGGAAAATTCTTCAAAACTTGTGAATTTTTCCCCCTGCAGGCAGGGATCAGGGGTTTGAGGCCAGGTCCTTGTGCTGTAGTGTGTGCACTTATCCAGGTGAGTCACTGCCTGGCCCCCTCTGTGGGTCTATTAAGCAAGTTCACTTGAGAGTTTCTGATGCTCAGGTTCATCCCACTCACCTTCCAGTAACTCACCCATTACAATGCAAGATTTTCTCAGGAAATATCCAATGTGTAGAATATCCCTTGCTCTATCATTGTATGTTACTGTTTACATTTCTGAACACATAAAATGATGTTACAATTTAACCGATACCAAACACTTATCTTTCATCGAATTTTGGTCTTTAAAGTACTATGTGAAGTGTAGAGTGTTGGTGTACCTGCCTGAGCGCAAGTGCTACAATGTGCAAGGTCCCGAGTTTGGGTCCCCCATCCTTACCTGCAGTGGGAAAGCTTTGTGAATGGGGAGGCGGTATGGCAGGTGTCTCTCTCCCTCTTCTACCACACCTTTCCCTCTCAACTTTGGCTGACTCTCTGCAGTAAATAATTTTTTTTTAATTATTAAGTTAGTAGATCATACAGTAAGCAATATTAGTACAGACATTGTTTGTGTCTGATGAAATTTTAGGTTAAAGGAGCCACAGACTGTTTCATGCAGTATAATCCCAGTGAAATTCATCCAAATTGTCGTGTGTAAATCAGTCCTGTTACCTGTTGGTATGCATGAGACCCCTTCTGTTTCATTTGGTTTAAATCCCCCCTGCTTAACACTATTCTATTTACATAACCACTTCATTCTATTTACATAACCACTGTTAACAAGTTCCACCCTCCCTCCAGGGCATTTGTGGTTCAGTGATAGGATTCTCACCTAATCTGCCCCCTCTTTGTCACACTCTGATTTTCACCAGTCACTTTTCTCTCCACCCTCTCTATGTCACATCCTGTTTCCACCTTACTTGGCAAGTATATATAAAGACAGCATTGTGAGTTTTAGAGTACTGTACCTTGAGTTTAGCTTAGCTCGGCTTAGATTGTGCTGCGTCCTGCATGGATAAAGAGATACTGCCTACAGCTCAACCATGAGTCCCTGGTCATCTGTTACCTGCCCGTGCCCATGAAGCCAGCCCGGCGAAAACAACCTAACCCATCGAAAACAACAGTTACCTGATGTGTGGACTTTAGTTGGATGCACCATGTTTGTTCACTGCTCATCCACTGAGGTGGGTCCTGACTCTGGTCCTGACCAGGCAGCTTTTTCCTCAGGACTCCTGGTCCCACAGCTCCAGGAAGAGTGTGAAGGGAGTGAGCATCCCCCAGGCCTGTGAGACCCTGCACACTGAGAGGAGCCCTGAGGTGAGATGCAGCCCTGGTGCGTGGGCATCAGCTCCCTCCTGCTCTCAGCCCTGCTTCCCTGGCCAGGCGCAGGTGAGTGGGAAGGACCGTCACTGTCTGCTGAGGCTGGGGCTTGCCTGGAGATGTGGTGGGGGAACTCTGTTACAGGGGATGGTTCCAGGGCTTTGCCTCTTTTCCTGAAGGCTTTAAGCTGGTTCTCATTCAGACTAGGTTTTTCTTTGCATTGTTGAGTCTTGTTACATTTTATATTTTCTGACTTGGATTTGTAAATAGAAAACCATCCAATTAAAGCAAATCTTGCTTAACATGACTAAATAACTTACAGTTAAGTCCTAATTTGCTCTGTTGCTCATTCTGCTGAGTGTCCCATGTCCCCTCCTACAGCTGCACTAGGAAAGGCCAGTGTGTGTGCTGCCCACTGCTCTCAGCACCTGGACTCAGCAGCCCTGGGCCCATGTCACCCTGAGAGTCTCAGTGCCATCCCTGCTGAGCTAGGAGCTGTGTCCTGTGTCCCTGTCTTGACTTGCCCTTCCTCCCCCTTGAGCTGGACTTGACCTTTAGCTTCTCACCTGCATGTTTTCATTGCATCTCCTTCACTGAGGTCCCCTCTCAGCCCCATTTTCAATAGCATCTTCCTACTACATCTTCCACATCCCTGATTCAGTTTATTCCTGGAGCTGAACTTCTACAGTCTCTCCATCAGCCTCAGGCAGATTTCTGCCCTCTGTTTTTCTCAGCATTGCTTTAGGGTTTCACTCAAGCATGTTTTCCTTTAGAGGAAAAAAAAACACAGGTATGATGCCTGAGATGGATGTTACTAAGAGTGAGAGTGTCAATCATTCTGCTGGATATACAAATAGCTAACCATTTTGTTGTGTGCATGAAACTAATAAAATTTACACCCCAAAGGAAATAATAACTACCCTCAAAATTCAAAAGGGTCTTGCAGGAGCTGTGAAGGAATGCAAACTCTGGTGACAATGATAACAGTTATAGTACTAAACAAGTGTGATTAATGGTATTTTAAAGACAATTCAATGGTTGTGAAATAAGTACTAAATTAGCTGATTACTATTCAAATCTTATCTAATAACTGCCCCCTGGGTTGGGAGGAGGGACTAGAAGGGACAGATAGAATCACAGAATAAAACCTGGCAGAATATTCATTGTTCAGACACTAACATTCAAGTCATGAGACAGCTTGATTAGTTGAGGAAATTTTTACTTCATATTGTGATTTTTTAGTTAAATGTATGAGTTAAAAAATCAACACTGTAATGCATTTTTATAAGATGTATTTTTAAAGATAAATTTGCCTATTTGAAGACAGTGGCTAACAAAGGGAGGGGCCAGAGCTCTGATGCAGCCTGTGGAGCTCAGGTTCTTCCTCTTTCCTAAGGCCTTGAGCAGGCAGAGCCTGAGAGCCACAGCTGTATCACCACCTAGGACGCAAAAGACCTCCATATATATAAAGCAGAGTTGATATTAATAAAGGTTAACTAGTAAACACAAGCTGACAGCCAAAGTCCTGTGGCAATAAACCTCTGGAAGAATCTACTTTTTCAGTCTCTTTTTACCATCCCAGCCTCAGGCACAGCTCCTCAGATTCACATTGAGCCTGGAGGCACTGGGGAGGTGAAACTGACCTGCACATCCAGGGACTGACACCCAGAGCCTGAGGTACAATAGAGGGACCTACAAGGTCTGCTTATTTGGAGCCAGGCTTTGAGACAAAGTAAACAGCAGGAGATGGCCTGTTTCAAGTGCAAACATCTGTCACTGTAGACAGCAGGTCAACAGATGTGTCCTGTGTCTTAAAGAACCCAGTCCTCGGTGAGGAGAAGGAAGCACACGTTTCTATGGCAGGTCGGTGTCCTCTAGTGTGAGAATCCTGAGAGATCTCTGCTGAGCAAGGAGGGGACAGCATCCAAGACCTGCGGGTGAAGAGCCTGGAGGATGCTTTACCCCATCCACTGTAGTTGTTATTGGAGAGCTTGTTTGAAAACTCATCTTTTATCTGTTCTGTAATTCTTTGTGACAGGGGGTATCATTACATTATTTTACAGTAATGATTTCATGGTTGCACAAGGTATCAAAAACATTTAATTATTTTGAATTATCTTTTAACATTTTTTTGAAGCCAGTCTTATTCCTACTGCCAAGGGAAATCACCCTTTTAGACAATTTGATGTTTCCCAGCTGTCAAATGAAGCCAATCTGGTGAGTTCCACCTACCACCTTTATGGCCTGTGGCAACTACTAACCTTCCTGACCTAGACTCTGAAGTCCTGCATTTCACAGTCCCTCATAGCCTTACACTGCCCTGCCTATTGCTTACTTGTCAGGCTCACATACAGGCATGTGGAAGGTCACTGAGTAGAGAGGACAGTGGCAAAGTCTGATTGAAGAAAGTGAGAAGGGAAGGAGGATAATTAAATATAAGGGAATCCTTTGTACCATTTGTAGCATTTTAGGAATTATAGGAGAATTATAGTTGAAAGTGTCCATACACAAAGCTTGACATTCCTGAATGAGAAGACAATGGTATCTAATGCATCAGATTTACTTGTGGGTCTGTAAGAAGTGATTTTCCTCACTCTCCCTTTGGAAGTAAAAGAGAACATCAAGCTCTCAGGGATTCCTGGGTCATTGTGATTGCAGGGCGGGTCTGTAAGAAGTGATTTTTTTTCTCTCTCCCTTTGGAAGCACAAGAGAACATCAAGCTCTCAGGGATTCCTGGGTCTCAGGGATTCCTGATTGTAGGGCGGGAGAGTGAGGCTTAGAATCGCTGTCCCTGTTCACATGTCTCCCGGGAGAAAGCCCTTGGGTTAGTCCACAGCAGCCAGGTCACTGATGTCAAGCTCAGTCTCAAGGAAGATAATTCCTGTGTTTCAGACGCCATGTTCTCCAGGCTCTGGCCCTGGATAGTGGGATTCGCTGTGCCCCTGTGTCTCCTGGCTGTTGCCACAGCCTTCGGTGTTCTCTTTATATGAACTAGAAGAAAACTAGGTATGTTTGGGCTTGATATCCTTGTCCTCATTATAAAGCCTAATAATAGCTTTTACCATAAATGTATTTCACAGATCATCTGTAATTGTTGCACTGAAAGCAGAAATATTTAACATCAGATAATTGATTAGAAATATAACTGTTAGATTTCCCATTCAATCATAACATCCCTGACTGGCTGAAATGTCTCTAGATTGGGATCTAGATTACAGAGCAGAGTCATTTCAGAACCCCTCCCACATCAGAAGGGGGATGTCTGGGAACGTGTGTCTGTCTTGCGGCATCAAGAGAACATCTCTGGTGAGAGGAACAGCAGCTCAATCTGACCCCGGATTCCTAATAATTAATTTATCTTTTTCTCTATTTTCAGGTTCACTATAAATAGAACATGGTGAGTTGCATTACACCTGAGAATCATGCCAGTTCTTGGTTACTGACCCACATTCTAGTTATGATACAGAAACATGAATCTAGTAGGAAAGACTTCAGGGCAGCTGGGTGGTGGTCTACTTGGTACAGCAGGTGTATTTCTATGCATAAGCACCTGCATAAGGATTGGAATTTGAGCTCCTTCTCCCTACCTGGTGGAGAAGCTTCACAGGTAGTAAGCAGTCTCTCTCTCCCTCTCTCTCTCCCTTTCCCTTCCCCTCTCAATTTCTCTCTGTCCAGTCATATAAGATAGAACAGAAGAAAAAGGAGAAAAATAGTGTTGGGATCAGTGTGTTGGTAATGCCAGCAACATGGAGCTTAATAGTATTCCAAAGTGTATATAGCCCACTCCTTAAGCAGATACTTGATGTTTGGACTCCTGCATGCCTTCTAGGTTTGGACTAATAAAAATTATGCTGCAATAAATTAAGATATACACAGATATTTTGGATGGGTGTGTTTCATTCCTTACCATATATCCCCAGAATAGGAATTGTGGGGTCATAGCGAAGGTCCACTTCTAGCCTTTGAGACTTCTCCAGACTGCTCTCCACAGGAGCTGGACCAATTTACACTCCACCAGTAGTGCAGGAAGGTTTCTGTCCAAACAACCTCTCCAGCATTTATTGTTGCTGTGATTTCTGATGAAGAACATTCCGTAGGAGTTATTTTATTTCTCATAATTGTCTCTATTTGCATTTTTAAAATAATCAATCACCTGGAAATTTTTTCATGTTTCTTGATGTTTAGAATATCTGTTTAATATACTGTTCATATTCGCTCCCCATTTTTGGATGGGGTTGTTTTTTATTAATTTTTTAATATTTATTTATTGTCCCTTTTGTTTCCCTTGTTGTTTTATTATTGTAGTTATTGTTGCTATGGATATATTCATTGTTGGGATGGAAAGAGAGAAATGGAGAGAGTGGAAGACAGAGAGGAGGACAGAAAGATATACACCTGTAGACCTGCTTCACCGCCTGTGAAGTGACTCCCCTGCAGGTGGGGAGCCGGGGTCCCCAATCCAGATCCTTATGGTCCTTGCGCTTGGCGCAGCGTGAGCTTAACCCACTGTTTTACCACCTATCTCCTAGTCATTTATTTTCTAGTTGCTGATTTGGTGAATTCTTTATACGTTTTGCTTATTATCCTGTTGTCTAATGAATGGCATACATATAAATTCTCCCACTGTATACATGGTCTCTATGTTTATGTGGTGGTTATTTTTGCTATACTAAAGCTTTTTAATTTGTTGCAGTCCTATTGCTTTATTTTTGATTTAGTCTTCTTAGTTAAATTTCAGTCATTAAAGATGTCTTTAAAGCGTTCTGCCAATATTTTAATCTAAGTGTTTGATAGTTTATGGCCTAATATCCAAGTCTTTGATCTACAAAAAATTTACTTTTGTGTTCAGTGAAATTTAGTGTTTCAGTTTCATTCTTCTTCATTTTTCAATGCAGTTTTTCAACACCACTTGTTGAAAAGATCCTCCTTTCCCCATTCCATAGTCTAGTCAGCTTTGTCAAAGATTAAATGTCCATGGTATGGTGTCACTGATGAACTCATTTAAAATAGGAGTCGGTTTGTTTCTTTTAGTGTAGAACTCCTTTCCAGGATTCTTGCCAGGCTGGACTGGTGGTGGTGAATTCCTTTGGATTCTGTATGTTTGAGAAGGTTTTAAGTTATCCTCCATACATGAAAGATGATTTAGCAGTGGAGAGAATTTATGGCTGGTCATCTATTCCTTTAGTACAGTGAATGTTTTATTCCATTCTGCTGTGGTTTCTACTGTCTGTGATGAGAACTCTGCAGATAGTCATATGGTTCTTGCTTTGTATTTCTAATTCTTTTTCCCCTATGTTGTGCATATCCAAGAATACAAAAATTGAAATAATAGTAATAATAATAATTTAAAAACCAGACACAGTGTCACTTTTGGCTGACAAGCAGATACCATTTTATTAAAGCTGAAAGCAGAAATGGCTAACATCAGTTAATTGATTAGAATTATAAATCGTACTTTTACCCTTCACCCATAACATCCCGGCTGAGTTGTCTCTAGATTGGGATCTATATTACAGAGCAGAGTCATTTTAGAACCCCTTCCACATCATAAGGGGGGTGTCTGGGAACCTGTGTCTGTCTTGCAGCATCAAGAGAGCATCTCTGGTGAGAGGAACAGCAGCTCAATCTGACCCTGAATTGCTAATAATTAATTTATCTTTTTCTTTTTTTTTAAGTTCACTACCAAGAGAATATGGTGAGTTGCATTACACCTGAGAATCATGCCAATTCTTGGTTACTGACCCACATTCTAGTTATGATACAGAAACATAAATCTAGTAGGAAAGACTTCATGGGAGCCAGGTGGTGGTACACTTGGTTCAGCAGGTGTAGTTCTGTGCATAAGCACATGCATAAGCACAGTATGGTTCCGTAGCCCCCATGTCCACTTGGTTGATTTCAAATTATATTCCTCCATGAGGATAATTTCTGGAACCATCCGTTCCACCCCGGTTCCATGGCTGCCAGTTCTTAGCAACATCACCCCGCCAGATATTCATCTGGATGCAGCATCATCTAAGTTCATTTCCCACATCTACGCTCGACCGGACCTGCCAATATACGCGGAGATCTTCACCCACCCTGTCCAACGCTTGACGTCTCGTCATCCAATCTGGTCCCCTACGCCTACACTGAACTTCTCTGTTCAAGACTCTTGGAAACAGAGGTGGCAGTCAGCTGAGGTAAAGAACAAACACCTCATCACAGACCCCTGCAAGCGTCAACCCAGCTTTGACCTAGCATGTTATGATTGGGCCCTCCTCAATCGCTATCGAACAGGCCATGGCCGGTGCGCCGCTATGTTCCGTCTCTGGGGAGCCAGAGACGACAGGAACTGCCCCTGCGGCTACAGACAGACTATGACCCACATAGTCAACGACTGCCACCTCTCCAGATTCAAAGGAGGTCTCGAAACTTTACATCAGGCTCAACCTGATGCTGTTGACTGGCTATGGAAGAATGGCAAACGCTAGAAGAAGAAGAAGCACTTGCATAAGGACTAGAATTTGAACCCCTTCTCCCTACTTGGTGTAGAGGCTTCACAGGTAATAAGCAGTTTCTTTCCCTCTCTCTCCCTCTCTCTCTCTCTCTCTCTCTCTCTCACTCTTTCT
Source organism: Erinaceus europaeus (assembly GCF_950295315.1). Taxonomy (NCBI): domain Eukaryota; kingdom Metazoa; phylum Chordata; class Mammalia; order Eulipotyphla; family Erinaceidae; genus Erinaceus; species Erinaceus europaeus. The sequence goes on from NC_080170.1 coordinate 19,391,843, forward strand.
CTCTCTTTCTCTCCCTCCCTCTCTCTCTCTCTCTCACTCTCACTCTCTCTCTCTCCCTTCATCCAGACTCTCTCCCTTTTATTTTCCTTTCCCTCTCAATTTCTCTGTCTCCTGTCATATAAAATAGAACAGAAGAAAAAGGAGAAAAATAGTGTTAGGAGCAGTGTGTTGGTAATGCCAGCACCATGGAGCTTAATAGTATTCCATTGTGTATATAGCCCCCACCTTACTCAGCTACTTGTTGATGTTGGACACCTCAGTTGCTTCCAGGTTTAGTCCATTATAATTTGTGCTGCTAAAAACTGAGATATACGCAAATCTTTTTGGATGGGTGTGTTTGGTTTCTTACCATATATCTCGAGAAGAGGAATTGTGGGGTCATAGGGTAGGTCTACTTCTAGTCTTTGAGTGTTCTCCAGATAGCTCTCCACAGAAGCTGGACCAATTTACACTCCCACCAGCAGAGCAGAAAGGTTCTTCTGTCCCCACAACATCTCCAACATTTATAGTTGCTGTGTTTTCTGATGTAGACCATTCTCACAGGAGTGAAGTGCTATCTCATAGTTGTCTCTATTTGCATTTTCCTTATAATCAATGACTTGGAGCATTTTTCATATGTTTCTTGACCTTTAGATATGTCTTTGTTGCTGAATATTCTGTTCATACACTCTTCCCATTTTCAGGTGGGGTCATTTGTTTTCATTTTTTTAATATTTTTACATTTGTTTATTTTCCCTTTTATTGCCCTTGTTGTTTTAGTGTTGTAGTTATTGTTGTTATATATGTATTCATTGTTAGAAAGGACAGAGAGAAATGAAGAGAGGGGAAGACAGAGAGGGGAACAGAAAGATAGACATCTGCAGACCTGCTTCACTGCCTGTAAGTGACTCTCCTGCGGGTGGAGAGGTTTATGGTCATTGCACTTGACACCATGTGAGCTTAACCCGCTATGTTACCACCCTTCTCCCAGTTATTTGTTTTCTTGTTGCTAAGTTTGGTGATTTTTTTTATATGTGAAAAGACCCTCCTTTCCCCATTCCATAGTCTGGGAAGTTTTGTGAAAAATTAGATGTCCATGGTATGGTGTCACTGATGATCTCATTTAAAGTAGGAGTTTGTTTGTTTCTTTTAGTGTAGGACTCCTTTCAGGAATTCTTGCCAGGCTGGACTGGTGGTGGTGAATTCCTTTGGTTTCTATATGTTTGAGAAGGTTTTTAGTTATCCTACATCCATGAAAGATGTTTTAGCAGTGGAGAGAATTTGTGGCTGGTAATCTATTCCTTTAGTATAGTGAATGTTTCATTCAATTCTCTTGTGGTTTCTAGTGTCTGTGATGAGACCTCTGCAGATAGTTTGAGGGTTCTTGCTTTTTATTCCAAATTCTTTGCCCTCATGTCATGCATTAGCCAATAATACAAAAATTAAAATAATAATAATGATTTGAAATACAGGCACAGTGCCACTTTTGGATGACAAGCAGGTACCATATTATGTACACTGTAAAATAATTAGAGAAATCGTTAGACTTTAACTTCAGAAAATTTCTTAGAAAGGCAAATTAGGGCTCCAGGCACAACTTACAAACACAAATTTGCAATCCTAAATATCATTTCACCAATGAATTAAAAAATTTACAATGAAAACTTCAAATGGAAATTCAATAAGTTAAAGAGGCTGGGGAGAGAATTAAAGCTAGTGTTAGAGGCCTTGTAAATAGAGTATTTCAGCTCTAGGACTGGATAGCAGGGCTAGGAGCTCTCTTAGTCTCTTAGTCTGAAGCTGCTGTACAATGAGGATTCCTGAACTATGGAGTGAAATAGCAGGAACCAGCAGAAAAATATTAACATGAGAGTAACTAAAACTCTAAAATATCAGGAGACAGAGAAGTAGCAGAGTTGATATTTCAATATGTCATAGAGAAAACCTGTCACACACCTGAGAATTGCTGAATGTATAGGAATTGAGGAAGCCAAAAGAACAGCCAGAGTTTATAAGTCTTAATGGCCCCCACCACAATACATCACTGTGAAACTTTGGAAACACAAAGACAAAAAAAATCTATTTTATTTCACTAGAGGAAATGTGTGTTTAATTTTAAACACTATTTAGATCATTCTTACATATTTTCTAAATATATTAATAATTCACATTAAAAAGATACCCAGGACCAGAGAGAGAACTCTCCAGGTAGGTTTCCTGCGTTGGTGAGGGAATTGAGTCTGAGGCCTGGCAGCATAGGGAGGTGCCAATACAACTAAGGAAGCATCTGTGCTCTGGGTTTCCTCTTGGTCTAGCTCCCTTTTCCTCTCTGACTATGTATCTGAATTAAAAATAGACTAGACTCTGAATTTTCACATTTGAAAGTTCTATCTCTCCTCCTCATGGTTGAAACACAGTTGAAAACACAGCCAGTCTCCCCTCAGAATGTTGATATCTCTCTTTCTCTGTTTGCTTGCAGCCCAAAGCAAAGCCCTAGGAGCAGAGGGTGAGTGAAGTCTGAATTCTCTACTTTGACATCCACATGTCAGGATTCATACAAACCCCTGCACTGCTAGCTGTTCAACTAACTTTACATTTTCCGGTTTGTTTGTAGGACTACATGTCATCAGAAGATTTGCAGGGAAGTACAAATGTGATGAGTATTAAGTGTGATTTATGACTGGCACTTACTATTATGCAATTAAGTGTAGAAAAATATGTGAATGCTGTTGTTAATTTACATCAGTTGTATATGGGGGAACTTCTTATATACTTTAATATCTTACCATATGTGCAGATGCTTTTTCATGTGAAGACTTGACAGCTATAATTCACTTATTTGTGAAAAATAAAACTTGTAACAAGTTAGAAGTTTACTATAATATCTAGATGATTATAATTGGTTTAAGTATCTTTATAATTTTGGAAGGCCTTTCTAGTATGATTTTAAGGCTTTTTAAACAATTTAAGCACAATAAAATGTGGTCAGTTAAAGAGAAGAACCATTGTTATAAGCCTCAAGCATTAGGATCATTAGCATAACCATTGTGTGACCTATCATTCACCTGGGCTGGTGCTACCTTTGTAATTGAGAAGGTATATGAGAGCTTTATATATCAATAACATCTTTTCTACCTTTTGTTACACCCATTTAAGATGGAGACACACCCCAGATGTTTGCAGGAACTGCAGACCAGATTTAGTTAAAATATATTCATTTTTAACTAATTTTTACCTTAGACTTTAAACAAACTCAGGTTACTTAGAGAGTTACAAATGTTAGTCACAATGTTTTTCTTTTTATATAACATTTATAATGTCAGATTTATGCCAGATTTGTTGTGGATTAATTTCCACAAGATAGCTCACAGGGCACTTTGGGGGCCCTCAAAAGGTATCCTGTATAGATAATTTGTATTTTAATTTTGGAGATGATGAGTTGTCATGTTCAATATTTAGACTTTTACCTTAAATACTCAGTTACTTTAGCAAATTAATTTTACCTTTATAAGAATTGTGTTGAAAAGTCCTTCCTATAACTTTGCCTGGTAATAATGTAGCTTCAAACTCACACTTTTAACCTAAAAGTTAATGTTTACCAAATGTCAAACACACACATAAAAATGTAGTCTTTAACACACAGGAGGAGAAAAACTTTTGTTATGAAGACATATCATGTCAAACACAAATTTAGACCTATACTGTCTTAATCGCACTATTTTTACTTACACACTTTAAGACTAAACATTTCACACTTATACCAAGACTTAAAAAAATCAAAAGAGAGAAAAAAATATTTTTTATGATTATTTCTGGACATCTCCAAAAATCATGGCTGCATCCAGCATTTATATATATATAAAGTCAATTAAGTTTCATATTACTCTGACAAAAATAGGTCGTACAAAAATTTCAGTCATTGAAATCACTCTCTCACAAAAAACAACTGGCCAGTCATAGCATAAGATATTCAGAGAAGGGCGGAATAGAGGGCTCTGTGAACCAGATTTTTCAGATCCTGAGATGTCGTATTATGAGTGCTGGGGTGCATCCTGCAAGAGTCCTCTTGCAGTGTTTGTTGTTCCTCAGGGATAGCATCACCATCATGCAGGTATTGCTCAATATGGTGGGCAGGAAGCCAGACAGAATTTGAGTAATCCTATGGAAACTCTCATACAAAAACAAAACAAAACAAAAAAAAACCCTATCCTATGGTCAACAGGGGGTTAGACCATTTCCAGATTTTATCACTAAAATCAGTTAATTCTGCATACATGTACCAGAAGTAAAATGAACCAAGTAATGAAATACTAAAGTGTTGTTTCAGAAAAAAAAAATTAAATGAAAGTTAAAGCCTTGGATAACAATAATAAAACTGAATTATTTGCCTGAAATGTAATTGTAAGTCATTGGGTGAAAAAACAAGCTATCACTGAATCCATTTTGTAAGATCAATTTATTGAGATATCTGTTAATTTAGAAAACTGACTTTTGTGGGGCTGGGTGGTGACATACTCAGCTGAGTGGACAGGTTGCTGTATGCAAGGTTCCAGGATTGAGTCTCCAGTCTCCACCTGCAGGAGGGAAGCTTTATCTGTGCTTAAGCAGTGCTGCAGGTGTCTCTCTTTCTCTCCCTCTACCCTCCTCTCACTCTCAATTTCTGCCTCTATATAAAAATAATAATAGTACTGCCAGGAGTGGTGGATTTAAGATGCAGATGATGAACTCAGCAATTATCCTGGTGGCAATAAAAAAAAACTTATTTTTTTAAGTAGTCAGTCTTTGTCACAAAGGCAGCATTGCCCATCCCTGAGAGATGTGCCAGTGCACCTCACCCTCCACCAAACTATTCTTCATTCATGAGAAGAAACTGAGTCCCACCCTAAGACCCATTCTACTCCTGGACTCCAGGTGGGTACTGCTGCAAAGGACCACAGTTTACTCACCCTATCGATTACCTGCTTTGTCTCCTTAATTCCCACTTGTGACCTCAGTCTACACTAATCCTACATTGGCAGTAACAGCTCTCCAGAGACTAAACAGACTGGTAAAATATGAGACTAGTTATCAGTCCCCTCGCCCTCACAATCAATTTGCTGACATCTTTTGTTGTTACCATCAGCCTGCACATATGCAGTAAAATCTCCTCCTGGAAAAAACAGTTCTCCATAGCAGCCACACAAAATCTAAGTGTGATTATAACATTTTCTTTTATACTCAGAATTCTGCAATTTCATAACAGTCTTTCCCTGCTGTCCATCTGCCAAGACAAAGGGCAGAATCCCCAGTGGTCTCGGGGGCTCAGTGATCCTGCCCTCTTCCCCTGGGCTTCCCTGGTCCTACCCCTTCCCCTCCTCCACTCCTCTGGCTTCCCTGGCCACTTTCCTCTCCAGGAGCACCTGGGGTATTTCAGTCTCTATGTCTGCACATGGGGGTCACCTGGCCATGCTGCCCTCTGCTCTGCTTTCATGGCAGGCACAGGGCTGTAAGCTTCTCCTGAAAAATTTGTTGTTAAAGGAGGCAGAGACACAGACAGAGACAAAAGGGCAGAGAGAGAAAGAGAGAGAGAGAGAATGGTTCAAGATTTGGATGGTTGCTGAGGCCTCTCAGGAGCAGGTGGTGACATGTCATTCTCCCCTTATCAGTGTTCCCTCTAGACGCTCTGATGGGATGTGTCCCTTTCACAGATGAGATGGTTTAATGACTTCTACAAATACATTCTTCAGATTTGAATATGTGTGCAGGGGTGTGGAATAATAATTGCTTTGATCTCTCTCAGTTTTTGAAGTACCCAGGAGTATTCAGTTTTTTTCTTTCTCTCTAAATATTTCTCATATGAACATTTCACAGTCTGGGCCACCTGTATTTTCTTTGTAATGCAAATACTCACAGAGAGATGATGAGAGGGGAAACCCTCCCACCTGCTTTTGCTTTTCCTGGTGACACAGGACCTCCCCGTTGGGGCTGGGGCTATAGCCTAGGCCAAATGCCTGTCCAAGCATCACCCACCCAGTGAGCTCTCTTTCTGCTGGCCCCTCATTTGGTTCTCACTCTTGTTTTCATCTTTCGCTTACAGACCCTGTTAGATAGGCATCAAAGACCTTTATGTAAAGCCTGTGAGCCATAAAGTAGGACTTACTTTCAGTCCTGCTGTTAATGGATGCACTTCTTCTTCTGTAGCCAACATAACCCTGGATCAGGACACTGCTCACCCTGACCTTAAGTTATCTGAGGACAGAAAACATATGACATGTGTTTTGGAAAAACTAGATGTTCCTGACAATCCTGAGCAGTTTGACACTCTCAGGGCCGTTATGGGGGAGAACAACTTCTCTGCTGGTGACCATTACTGGGAGATGGATGTGGCTTGGAAAGACAGGTGGGAAATAGGACTGTGTGTGGACTCAGTCAAGTGGAAAGGAGGCATACTTGTTAGTCCTGAAAATGGGTTCTGGGTAGTTTCTCTAAAGTTTAATGAGTTCATGGCATCTACTACTCCCCCTTGCATTCTTAGGGCTTCAGAAGACATTCACATTGTGGGTATTTTTCTGCAGTATGAGAAAGGACTGATTTCTTTTTTCATTGTGACAGAGTGTAGCCTTCTTTCTATGTTCAAAAGCACCTTTTCAAAAGCCCTGAAGCCATATTTCTTCCCTGGATGTTTCAGTTGGGGAAGAAACGCGGGCCTTCTCCTCCCCAGCTGTCAGTGACTGATCCTGTCATCACTGTGGGAGCACAGCTAAGATACCACAGGGTGTCCTCAGGGGCCATGAGAGCATCAGACACACCACTCAGGAAGCTGCAGTCAGGGAAACCAGGATCTGCCTCAGGCCCAGACTCCTACATCCTTTGGGGAAACTCAGAGTGAGCCCTTGTAGTGTCCACTCTTTGCTGCCCATATCTAATCCCCATTATCCTAGAATCTGATTTCATATTACTCTTTGACTTTAGGGAAAAAAAAGCAAAATTCTGTAAAAATAAAATAATAATAATAATAATAATAAATTTTCAGATATCAGTTGATACTCTGAAACAACTTATATACTTTCTTCAAAATACAGATTTGGTGGCTGGGCACTGACAACCGGCTTGGGTGCCCATGTTCCCAAGTGCCAGCATAGCCTGAGGGTGCTTCTTCCAAGTAAGTGCTCTCTGGGTTGGAGAGAACTCAACTGGAGCCAATCTAGGCTGCTGCGTGGGAGAGGGATCAGGAACTTCTGCTGAGCTAAAGTCGCAGGAGATACACTCTGGAACTCTCAGAGTCAGAAAGCAATTCCAAGTGTTTTTCCTCAGAAAAGCAGCTTGTATATATACTAGCCAAGTAGGGTGGAAACAGGGTGTTACGTAGAGAGGGTGGAGAGAAAAGACAGTCGTGGAAATCAGGGTATACTACGAGAGAGGAAGGAGCAAAAAAAATCTTGAACTAGTGGGGATTAAACCAATGCCCTGGAGGCAGGGTGGTGCTTAGCTAACAGTGGTTTATGTAAACAGACCACAGCTTTAAGTGGGATCAAACCAATGTCCTGCAGGCATGCCTGTGCTTAGTTAAGTAGGATTAGAGACAAAAGCTTTAAGCCAGGGAGCTGCCATACTACCCAACAACCGAGCACCTGGGTTTAAGACTCTCATCTCATTTTACAGAAGGGAGCTTCACAAGTGCTGATGCATTACTGCTGGTGTCTTCTTCCTCTCTATCCCATCTTCTTCTCAGATTTCTCTATCTGCAACCAACTCTCTATTTCTGCTTCACAAAAAGTTTGGGTTCCCCAAGGGTAGAGGCTACATGCTATTCATTTCATTGACCACATTTGTGAGAGATCAGTGCCTTGTATTCAATATAATATTGGCTGACAAGACTCAGTGAAATTGAATCCAGTCACTAACTAGACTGACTCACATCTTGAAGGACTCATGCTTTCAGTGCAGCTTCTATCACTGTCCATGGTCCTATTGTCACGTCCTGTGAGTCTCCTGGCTAAATCAGATGGCTCTATACTGGATTATAGTCCTGCAAGGAAATACTACTTAGCAAGAAAATATGAGTGCATCATATGTGGAGATAATTTATATTACTACATGGTATATCTAGAAATGCCATATATGCTAGGGTCTCCTGTATATTGTAGCATCTAATACACATTACAGGGTGCTCACACTTGATTAATTTTCAGAGATTTGATGCTGAATTCAGAAAATGAACTTAGAAGTGCAGTGTTAAATAAAACAGAAGGGAAGAAAGGAAGGAATAAAGGAAGGATAAATAAAGAACAAAAGGAAAGGGAAAAGAAAGGAAGGAAGGAAGGAAGAAAGGAAGAAAGAAAAAAGAAAGAAAGTTAGAAAGAAATGCAATATTGCTGCCCATTATTGTTACAGTGCATTGAACCCTGAAGCATGAGGTCTTGATTTCAGTCTCCACCCTTACATATGTCAGTGTTGTCGCTTCTTCATTTTCTCCCTTCTCTTCTTTCACTTTCAAGACAAATAGATAAGAAAAATCAAAATATAGGCTGCTTGGTGGTAGCATGGCGGGTTAAGTACAGTTGGCACAAAGCACATGGACCAGCGTAAGGATCCCATTTCCAGCCCACGGCTCCCCACCTGCAGGGAGGTCACTTTACAAGCGGTAAAGAAGGCCTGCAGGTGTCTATCTTTCTCTCCCCCTTTCTGTCTTCACCTCCACCATGGATTTCCCTCTGTCCTATCCAACAAATCAACAACATAAAAATAAGAGTAACAATAACAACAAGGGCAAAAAAAGAGGAAAAAAATGTCCTCCAGAGCAGTGTATTTGTAGTGCAGGCACCAAATCCCAGATATAACCCTGGAGAAAAAAAAAAGAAATACCATATTATATATGAAGATTATGAAGCGGCAAAATAAGCATATCATTAAACAATCATGTAATTCATTGCTTTTGGCTTAGTTTTTTTTATGAAGAACAGAGTAATGTTTCTTCTTGTATTATATTTTTTCATTTAATAATTATTACATATCTATGAGAGATAGAGAGGTAGATGAGAGAAGAGAAGGCAGGGTAGAGAGGGAGAGAAAGTGCAGATGACTCCAGCATAGACACTCCTCATGGAATGAGAGTCACCTGAGTAAGCAGCAGAGTAAGTGGAGTTAGATGCCCCAAATCAGGTCTGAAAGGCATTTCAGCTTCCACTTTCCCTCTTGCATCACTCACTCTGGGGGAAGTTAGCCAATAAGACATAAGGACACTCAGGAGGTCCTTTGGGGGGTTCCAGGATATAGGATCTGAGACTGCCTGCCAGTAATCTTGTGGACAAGTCACCTTGAAGTGCATGACCCAGCCCAGTCTAGATGCCTTTACCTGCAAATTCATGATAGTCAGAGTCACAGCCATGAGACCCAGCTCCTGACTTTCTGATTACAGACACCCTGAGAGAACACTCACAGTCATGGTCAGTGCTGGTCCATGAATCTGAGATTTGAGAGGATCTGCAGCTTGACACTGAGAAATAAAACACTGTGCATATAGATTTATGTCACATGAGATGAACTGCTTATAATTAAAATTTCTGCTTAATAAATGCTATTTTGTGTGTTTGGGAATATTTTTTGTTTTGCCTATAACATGAGGAAGGCTGGGCCATATGGGCGTGGCTAGCAAACATCATTAGTACAGGGCAGACGCCATACACAATGTAACTGAAGGGATTTAAAGGGAGTTTTGCAGAAATAACTTGCCTTTTACCTTTTCTTCATTCCTTTTTGTTTGCCCTTGATTCCTGGTCATTTGACATGGTTTCTCCTGGGACCCATATGTGATGGAAGCTAAATGCTGGAGAATGTTTAGAATCTCATGACTCAGGCGATGTGGCTGACTAGCCTCTTCTTTTGCTTATTTTGCCACCATGGTGTTTAAGTACCTAATAAATCTGTCACATTTATAAACCAACAAAAATGGGACTTTTCCATATAAGATAATATGTGTCACCCAATGTGGGACACAAAGCCAACACCCTGAGATTCAGGTCTCATGCTCTGAGCCTCTGCTCTCCAGAGAGACCCTCCTGCTGGACCTCTCCCTCCTGCATCTGTGCCTGTGTTCTGCTGCCTGTGAGTCACTCTGGGGGACCTGAAACAGAGTGAGTAATGTCACTGAATGTGCAAAAAGACACAGGTTACTGCTTAGGGGACTGCACTAATGACAGACAGCCACCTCCCTCCTTCAGGTCACTCAGGGGTTGGTAGACCCCTTTTGTTATGCTTTGCTAAGTATTTAATTTGGCTCTAAACCTTTCAGAAAGGATTCTTCAGAGTAAACACTTTCTGGCTCCCCTTCTTAGTCTTTGAGGATTTAGAGAGATTTTCCTATCTCCATTATAATCTTTAAGAATTTGCCTTCTGTGATGTCTGTGCATCCTACATTTTTATAAAAAAATTTAATCTTAATTTTAATATTGGACATATAGAGAAAAATGTGAGAGAGGAAGGGAGATAGAGAAAATTCTTCATCACTTGTTAATTTTTCCCCCTGCAGCAGAGATCAGGGTCTTAGGCCAGGTCTCTAGGCACTGTAGTGTGTGCTCTTAACCAGGTGAGCCACCGCCACATCCCCTCTGTGGGACTATTAAGCAAGTTCATTTGAGAGTTTCTCATGCGCAGGCTCATCCCACTCACCTTCCAGTAACTCACCCATTACAATGCAAGATTTTCTCAGCAAATACCCAATGTGTAGACTATCCCTTGCTCCATCATTGTATGTTACTGTTCACCTTTCTGAACACAGTAAAATCATGTTACCATCTAACCAATACCAACCACTTATCTTTCATAGAATTTTGGTCTCTAAAGTACAGTGTGAAGGGTGGAGTGGTGGTGTGCCTGGTTGAACACAAGTGTTACAATGTGCAAGGTCCCAAGTTTGGTTCCCCGGTCTCCACCTACAGTGGGAAACTTTGCAAATGGTGAGACAGTATGGCAGGTATCTCTCTCCCTCTTCTCTCTTCCCTTTCGCTCTCAAATTTGGCTGACCCTTTGTAATAAATCAATAGTTTTTTAAGTATTATGTGAGTAGATCATAGAGTAAGCAATATTAGTATAGTCATTGTTTCTGTCTAATGAAATTTTCGGTTACAGGAGCCACTGACTCCTTCATGCAGCACAATCCCAGTGAAATCCATCCAAATTGCTCTGTGTGTAATTCCATCCCACTAGCTGATGTGTGGACTCTGTAGTTGGATGCACCCTGTTTGTTCACTACTCACCCACTGAGGGCGTCCTGAATCTGGTCCTGACAGGCAGCTTTCTCCTCAGGACTCCTGGTCCCAGTGCTCCAGGAAGAGTGTGGAGGGAGTGAGCAGCCCCCAGGCCTGTGAGCACCTGACCCTGCACACTGAGAGGAGCCCTGAGGTGAGATGCAGCCCTGGTGCGTGGGCATCAGCACCCTCCTGCTCTCAGCCCTGCTTCCCTGGCCAGGTGCAGGTGAGTGGGAAGGGCTTTCACTGTCTTTGATTCTGGGGGCAGGCCTGGGGTCTGGTGGGGGGACTCTGTTACAGGGGATGGTCCCAGGGCTTTGCCTCTTTTCCTGAAGGTTTTAAGCTGGTTCTCATTCCGGCAAGGCTTTTCTTTTGCATTGCTTAGTCTATTTACATTTTATATTTTCTGGCATGGATTTGTAATTAGAAAACAAGCCAATTAAACCAAATCTTGTTTAAAATGACTAAATAACTTACAGTTAAGTCCTAATTAACTTTGTTGCTCATTTTGCTGAGTGTCCCATGTCCCCTCCTACAGCTGCACTAGGAAAGGCCAGTGTGTGTGCTGCCCACTGTTGTATGCTTTACATTGGGTTGTTCTAGTTCTCCCCCACCAAGAGAATTGGATCAGTCCTGTTAGTTTCGTGGGCCTGCTTGGCCCCGCCCCTAGGAACCCGCCAGAGTTCCAGAGTTCAAGAGTGGCAGAGTTCCAGAGTTGGAGAGTTGCAGAGAGAGAGTGCTTGGCGCTGCCACGGGGGCAAAGAGGCTGCAGAGTTCTGTTTGGTGATTAGTTTGGTTTAGTTTATGAATTGTTGTTCCTGAATAAAGAAATACAGCTTTCCTGCCCAGCCTTATGTCTCTGGTCATCTCTGTTACCCGCCCATGAAGCTAGCCCGGCCAGCTAGAGCCTCCGAATTTTAACAACAGCCCACAGCTCTCAGCACCTGGACTCAGCAGCCCTGGGCCCCTGTCACCCTGAGAGTCTCAGTGCTGTCCCTGCTGAGCTAGAATCTGTGTCCTGTGTCCATGTTTTGAGTTGCCCTTCCTCCCCCTGGAGCTGGACTTGACTTTTAGCTTCTCATCTGCATGTTTTCATTGCATCTCCTTCACTGAGGTCCCCCCATTCAGCCCTATTTCAATAGTATCTTCCCACCACATCTTCCACATCCCTGGTTCAGTTTATTCCTGGAGCTGAACTCCCACTGTCTCTCCATCAGCCTCATGCAGATTTCCTGCCCTCTGTGTTTCTCAGCACTGCTCTAGGGTTTCACTCAAGAATGTTTCCTCTAGAAGGAAAAAAACACAGGGATGATTCTTGAGATGGATGTTACCAGAGTAAGAGTGTCAACCATTCTGCTGGATATACAAATAGCCAACCATTATGTTGTGTGCATGAAACTAATAAAATTTACACCCCAAAGTAAATAATAAAATCACCCCAAAATTCAAAAGGGTCTTTCAGGAGCTGTGAAGGCATGCAAACTCTGGTGACAATACTAACAATAGTACTACTAAACAAGTGTGATTCATGCTATTCTAAAGACAATTCTATGGTTGTGAATTAAAATACAGAACTGGTGGCTGGGCACTGACAACCCGCTTTGGTACCCATGTTACCAAGAACCTGGTTTTAATACGCTCATCTCATCTTACAGAAGGGAGCTTCACAAGTGGTTATACAGTACTGCTGGTGTCTTCTTCCTCTCTATCCCATCTTCTCAGATTTTTTCCATCTGCATCCAACTCTCTGTTTCTACTTCACAAACAGCTTGGGTTCCTCAAGGGTAGAAGGTACATGCTGTTCATTTCATTGACCACATTTGTGTGAGATCAGTGCCTTGTTGGCTGACACAGACTCAGTGGAATTGAATCCAGTCACTAACTAGACTGACTCACACCTTGATGGACTCATGCTTTCAATGCAGCTTCTTTCACTGTCCATGGTCCTATTGTCAGGTCCTGTGAGTGTCCTGGCTAAATCAGATGGCTCTATACTGGATTATAATCCTACCAGGGAATATAATTTAGCAAGAAAATATGAATGCACCATATGTGGAGATAATTTATATCACTACATGGTTTCTACAGAATTGCCAAATATGCTGGGATCTCCTATATACTGCAGCATCTAATACACATTACAGGGTACTCACACTTGAGTAATTTTCAGATTTGATGCAGAATTCAGAGAATGAATTTAGAAGTGCAGTGTTAAATAATACAGAAGGGAAGAAAGGAAGGAATGAAAGAAGGATAAAGAAAGAAAGAACAGAAGAAAGAAAGGAAAATAGAAATGATGCAAGGAAGGAAGGAAGAATGAGAGAAAGAAAGAAAGAAAGAAAGAAAGAAAGAAAGGCAATATTTCTGACAGAAATTGTTACAGTGCATAAAGCTTTGAACCTTAAAGCCTGAGGTCTTGAATTCAATCTCCACCCTTACATATGTCAGTGTTGTCACATCTTCTTTCTCTCCCTTCTCTTCTTTCACTTTCATAAACAAATAGATAAGAAATACCTAAATATAGGGTGCTGGGCGGTAGAGTGGCAGGTTATGTGCAGTTGGCACAAAGCACAAGGACCAGCATAGGAACGCAGTTCGAGCCCCCCCATTCCCCACCTGCATGGAGGTCACTTTACAAGCAGTGAAGCAGGCCTGCAGGTGTCTATCTTTCTATCCCCCTTTCTGTCTTCCACTCCACTATTGATTTCTCTCTGCCCTATCCAACAACAACAACATAAAAAGAACAGTAACAATAACAACAAGGGCAACCAAAGAGGAAAAAAATGGCCTCCAGGAGCAGTGTATTCATAGAGCAGGCACCAAATCCCAGATATAACCCTGGGGGAAAAATACTATATTATCTATGAAGATTACAAGAGGCAAAATAAGCATATTATTAAACAATCAGGTAATTCATTGCTTTGAAGCAGGTTTTTTATGAAAGAACAGAGTAATGTTTCATCTTATATTATATTTTTGCATTTAATAATTATTACATATCTATGAGAGATATACAGGTAGATGATAGAAAGAGAGAGCAGGGCAGAGAGGGAGAGAAAGATCAGCACATGACTCCAGCATAGATCATGCCAAGGACCAAGCTCAGGCCCTCACACTTGAGAGTTGAATGTCTTATCCACCACAATAATTCCCAGACCACACAGGGTATATTCCTAAGTGAAAGATGTGTTCTATGTTTTGTAATGGGTATCAAGATTTCATGGACAACAGACATAAAAGCTCAAGTCCATTGGCTGCACACTGAAAGTTGCTGTGTTTCACTACTGACTGTCTTTCTCAGAGGTGACCCCATGACCTTGCCTCAAGTTACTGAAGCCCTTATCTAGACACTCCTCATGGAATGAGAGTCACCTGTGTAGGCAGCAGAGTAAGTGGAGTTAGTTGCCTCAAGTCAGGTCGTAAAGGCATTGCAGCTTCCACTTTCCCTCTTGCATCACTCATTCTGGGGGAAGTCAGCCACCAAGACATGAGGACACTCAAGAGGTCCTGTGGAGAGTTCCAGGAAACAGGATCTGAGACTGCCTGCCAGTAGTCTTGTGGACAAGTTACCTTGAAGTGCATGACCCAGCCCAGTCTAGACACCTTTGCCTGCAACTTCCTGAGAGTCAGAGTCACAGCTATGTGACCCAGCTCCTGATGTTTCGACTACAGACACCCTGAGAGAACACTCACAGTCATGATCAGTGCTGGTCCAAGAATCTGAGATTTGAGAGGATCTGCAATATGACACTGAGAAATAAAACACTATGCTTATAGATTTTTGTCACAGCCGATGAACTGGCTATAATTATATTTCTACTTAATAAATGCTATTCTTTGTGTTTGGGAATATTTTGTGTTTTGCCTGTGACATAAGGAAGGCTGGGCCATTTGGGTGTGGCTAGCCAACATCATTAGTACAGGGCAGACATCATACACAATGTAACTGAAGGGACTGAAAGAGAGTTTGGGAGAAATAATTCCCCTTTTTTGCCTTTTACCTTTTCTTCATTCCCTCTTGCTTGCCCTTGGTTCCTGGTCTTTTGACATGGTTTCTCCTGGGACCCATATGTGATGGAAGCTAAATGCTGGAGAATGTTTAGAAGCTCATGACTCAGGCGATGTGGCTGACTAGCCTCTTCTTTTGCTTATTTTACCACCATGGAGTTTAAGTACCTAATAAATCTGTCACATTTATAAGTCAACACAAAAGAGCATTTTCCATATAAGATAATATATGTCACCCAATGTGGGACACAAAGCCAACACCCTGAGATTCAGGGTCTCATGCTCTACCAGCTGAGCTGCCTGTCAGCATCATTCACTCCCTTATAATGGCCACTGGTTCATTGGAGGGTCCAGGTACCCACTCAATTTTGAGTAGCAGGAATTTTAGAGCCATACACGTCAGTATCCTGTAAAAACATAGATCATTATTAATCACAAAGAAAAATTATTAAAAACTAAGAGTCCTTCACATGAGTGTGACTTACACCAGGAGTGGGCACCATGAGGAGCCAGCACGTTGCCCAGTGGCTGTGCCCTGACTGGAGACCTGCACACACAGTGTGTTATGCTCTTTCACACAGATGCCAGTTACAACTTTGAATGAATGGGCACTGCAAAGGTATTTGAAAACTCTTTTTACTATTTGGCTTATATTAACATACATCACAAAAATTGTAATGCATCTTTAAGAAACAAAAATATAGCTTTCATAATAGAAAAACAGTCAGAGTAGTTGAAATATGCTGAGATAAAAATGAGAGAGATTTTTTAAAATGAGCTTATGATTGGGCCTTTAGACTATGATTCTACTGCTCTTGGTAAACTTGTTTGTTTGTGTGTTTGTTTTTAACACTGATCAATAAGACCATCTGATAAGAGTGGTCAATTTCACACAATTCCCACCATCAGACTTCTGTACCCCATCCCCTCCAATGGAAGCTTTCCTACTCATTATTCTTCTGGGTGTATAGACCCAGGATCATTATGGGTTGCAGAAGGTGGAAAGTGTGATTTCTGCAATTGCTTCTCCACTGGACATGGGCATTGACAGGTGGATCCATACTCCTAGCCTGTTTCTGTCTTTCCCTAGTGGGGCAGGGCTCTGGAGAGCTGGTGCTCCAGGACACATTGGTGAGGTCATCTGCACAGGCAAGTCAGATTGGTGTCATGGTAGCATCTACAACTTGATGGCTAAAAAAGGATTAGGATATAATGCAGAGTAATTTTTTTATATAATCAGGAACATGAAGGTAATAATATAGTGGTTGAGGTTTGGGGTCTCCCTTTTTGGAAACAGCTCATAAGTGAACTGGTCTTTATTTTTTCTCTTTTTTCCCTAAAAAATGAGAGATAGCTAGATGAGAGACAGAGAGAGGAGAGACACCACAGCAATGTTCCATTACTAGTGAAGTTTCCTCTTTGCATGGTGTCATCACGTGGTGGCTTGGAACTTAAAACTTATTTTCCTGCATCATATAATACTGTGTACTGTGCAGTCATCCAGCTTCCAGACTCTCAAGTGATAGTTATTAATAAATTAACAACTCAGACTTTAATATAGGTGGAGGTTTTCTCATTTTTCTCAGTCAAATTGTGGTTTTCAAAACAGCAAGACAAAATAACACATTGAAGGAGTCGGGCTGTAGTGCAGCGGGTTAAGCACAGGTGGCGCAAAGCACAAGGACCAGCATAAGGATCCCGGTTCAAACCCCGGCTCCCCACTGCAGGGGAGTCGCTTCACAGGTGGTGAAGCAGGTCTGCAGGTGTCTATCTTTCTCTCCTCCTCTCTGTCTTCCCCTCCTCTCTCCATTTCTCTCTGTCCTATCCAACAACGACAGCAACAATAATAACTACAACAATAAAACAACAAGGGCAACAAAAGGGAATAAATAAATAAAATAAATATTAAAAAAATAACACATTGAACTATTTTGTTCCTTGAGGAATTAGGGTGAAAGGAGCTGATAATTTTTCCTTTAGCTCATATGAAAAAAACAAAGAAATCAGCAACCAGGTGGGGTGACACACTGCTAGAGTGCAGGACTTGAAAGCATGAGGTGATAAGTTCAGTCCACCCACAGTGTCACCTGTGACTGACTGACTCTCTGGTCCTTTTGATAATAAATAATGAATGCTGTGCTCAGGTCTGGTTTTGTACATAGGTGACAAAGCACAAGGACCCAGGTTCAAACCCCTGGTACCAGACTCAAAAAGCTTCACAAGTGGTAAAGCAGAGCAGCAGGTGTTTCTCAGTCTCTCTTCCTCTCTAACTCACACTTACTCTCAATTTTTGGCTGTCTCTATACAATAAGTAAAGTTAATACAAACCAAAACATATTTAAAAATATATAATGAAAAAGTACATTATATTAAAATGAAAAGGCAAATTTGGATATGAAATCAAGGTGCAATTTCTTAATCTTACAGAAATGATCTGTAGTTAGTTAAAATGTGTACATCTGAATGCTGTTGGGTTTTTTAAAAAAAAACTCTTGAGGTGCTAGAAGACTGGAAATTACAAAACAAAAATGAAATGACCACAGCAATCCTGGTCTTGGACTACCTGCTGTGGCCCTGAGGTAGGGAAAGGGGTGGTTACAGGACAGAAAAGGCTTTCCCACACCCAGGTCCCATAAGCCCTGCCTTTTGATGGACTGGGAGAAGGGGCTGGGAGAGATCAGGGGCTCACACCCCTCCTTGCTCACCCCAAATCCAGATCCTGGCTCCCTGCTTCTCCCTACTCCCAGTTGTGTGAAAGGCTGCCCATCCTGAAAGGGAGGTTGCTATGAGCACTGCTCCAGTCTCTGCTGTCCCCCTGCCATGTGCTGAGGGGAGGCAGCTAAGCAGGAAAGGGGTTGAGTTGGAGCACAGAGCATAAACTCCTCCATTGTGAGAACCTGTCTTTCTGAGAACTTCGAAATGAAGATAGAAAAAGACCGCCAAAAAGAGCCTGTTGTGGATACCCAAAGTGATTAGGGCCTTCTGTACCCATGTCCCCCACCCTGCAGGTGGTTATCTATAACTTCTAAGTGTCTGTTGTATGCTGGACTTTTGCCCAGAGATAGGAAGCCTGGGGTGGTGACCAGTGTAAAACTGTTACTGTCTGAGCACCAGTCTATACAGCCTGCTGCTCTCCAAGGGGCATAGGCTGCACTGGCTCTCAGACCCCAGGTCTCAGGCTGGCATCTGAGGCCCAGCAGGGCTCAGTACCCTCTGGCTCCTGCCTTCTGCCTCTGTAGCCTCTGAGCCAGTGGCTGAGACCAGACCTGCCAGCCCTGCTGGGACCCAGGCCTCTGCCCCCTGCAGCTGAGCTGAGCCCACAGCCCTGCTCTGAGCCTCTGCTCTCCAGAGAGACCCTCCTGCTGGACCTCTCCTTCCTGCTTCTGTGTCTGTGCTCTGCTGCCTGTGAGTCACTCATTTGCCTTCCTCTGCAGGACCTGACACGGAGTGAATAATGTCACTGACTGTGCAAAGACACAGGTTACTGCTCAGGGGACTGTACTAATGACAGAGAGCCAGCTCCCTCCTTCAGGTCACTCAGGGGTTGGTAGACCCCTTTTGTTATGCTTTGCTAAGTGTTTCTCTTGGCTCTAAGCCTTTCAGAAAGGATACTTCAGAGTAACCACTTTCTGGCTCCCCTTCTCAGTCTTTGAGGAGAGATTTCCCTATCTCCACTGAGAATCCATAAGAATTTGGATTCTGTGATGTCTGCGTATTCTACATTTTTATACTATGTGAAGGGTGGAGTAGTTGTGTACCTGATTGAGCACATATATTACAATGTACAAGGTACTGATTTTGGGTCCCCAGTACCTACCTGCAGTTCTAAAGCTTTGTGAATGGGTGGCAATATGGCTGATGTCTCTCTCCCACTTCCATCAAACCTATGTCTTTCAATTTCTGGCTGTCTCTCTCCAATAAAGTTTTTTATAAAAAAAAGTGTTCTGATAGTAGATTATAGCATAAGCAATATTAGTACAGACACTGTTTCTGTCTGATGAAATACTGGGATCCAGGAGCCACAGACTCCTTCTTGTAGTACGATCCCAAATAAACCCATCCAAATAGGTCTGTGTGTAATTCTATCCCGTTAGACTGTGATGACACTGTAGCTGGATGCATTGTGTTTGTTCACTGCTCACCCACCAAGCAGGTCCTGACTCTGGTCCTGATCAGGCAGCTTTCTCCTCAGGACTCCTGGTCCCAGAGCTCCAGGAAGAGTGTGAAGGGAGTGCGCAGCCCCCAGGTCTGTGAGCACCTGACCCTGCACCCTGAGAGGAGCCCTGGGCTGAGATGCAGCCCTGGTGCATGGGCATCAGCACCTTCCTGCTCTCAGCCCTGCTTCCCTGGCCAGGCGCAGGTGAGTGGGAAGGGCCTTCACTGTCTGCTGATGCTGGGGCCTGGCTGGGGTTGGTTGGGGGGACTCTGTTACAGGGGATAGTCCCAGGTCTTTGCCTCTTTTCCTGAAGACTTTAAGCTGGTTCTCATTCAAGCTGTGCTTTCATTTTGCATTGCCTAGTCTTATTATATTTTTTTCTTATTTAAGAAAGGATTAATTAACAAAATCATAGGGTAGGAGGGGTACAATTCCACACAATTCCCACCACCCAATCTCCATATCCCACACCCTTCCCTGATAGCTTTCCCATTCTCTATCCCTCTAGGAGCATGGACTCAGGGTCATTGTGGGTTGCAGAGGTAGAAGGTCTGGCTTCTATAATTGCTTCCCCGCGCTGAACATGGGCATTGACTGATCAGTCCATACTCCCAGTCTGCCTCTCTCTTTCCCTAGTAGGGTGAGTCTCTGGGGAAGCGGAGCTCCAGGACACATTGGTGGGGTCTTCAATCCAGGGAAGCCTGGCCGGCATCCTGAGGACATCTGGAACCTGGTGACTGAAAAGAGAGTTAACATAGGTAGCCGAACACATTGTTGAGCAATCATGGACCCAAAGCTTGGAATATTGGAGAGGAAGTGTTAGGGAGGTACTCACTGCAAACTCTTGTGTACTTCTGCTTTCAGGTATATATTTTGCAGTAGTTTATGGATACGTGTGAACATATGCTCTCTCTCACAGAAACTGGTGTATATCTAGGTTATGGGACTTTGTTAGAAAGTGAACCACCTGAGATGGAATTAGAGTATACTATGAAAGGAAAGGTCTCACCCAAGTAATGAAGCTAAAGGGTTGTCATTCCACAAGTGAAGTCTCTGGACATTCTGAAGTGAAGCATGTTGAGGTGGCAATCGTTGCGTTGGTTAAGTTGTGATCGGCGGATGCAATATTATTTGATATGGATTAAGAGAGGCATACTGGAAAGTGGGCCCTATCCAAGGTTTCCAGGACTGGGGGAAGTAGGGGCTCTATAGTGGAGATGTGAGGTTCCTGCTGTCTTAGGGTTCAAAAAGACAATCGATAGTTAATGTTATCACATTATTTGGTAATTGGGTTAACTTTGAAAAGTCCTTTTGTTAGGGTTTGCTGTACAGTGCCCAGTATCTTGTATATAGCTATGCTATTGGTTGCTTCTGATCTACTTGGTCTAGGATTTTGAGAGATCTGCATATCAAATACACAGCCTATATATTAAAAAGATTCAGTTTGTGTTTTGAAAAACTTTGAGACATACAATTGATTTACCCCTTCTCATATTAATTAACTAGTGATTTATATGACTACATTTTACTAGGAGTGTACATAAAAACCATTCCCACCACCAAAAGACTATGACCCATCCCTCCCACTCACTCCCACTCCCCACTGGCCCAGGAATCTGCATGTCTACCCCTCACCACAGGGTTTTTACTTTGGTGCCCTACTTACAATTTGGTCAGGTCCTGCTTTTAGTTTCCCTTTCAGATCTTCTTACTCAACTTCTGTTGAAGAGTGGGATCATCCAATACTCATTTTTATCTTGCTGACTTAGCTCACTTAACATAATTCCTTCTAGCTCTGTCCAAGATGGGTCAGAGAATGTGGGTTCATTGTTCTTGATAGCTGCATAGTATTCCATTGTGTATATATACCACAGCTTTCTCAGCCACTCATCTGTTGTTGGGCACCTGCGTTGCTTCATGGTTTTAGCTATTATGAATTGTGCTGCTATGAACATAGGAGTACACACCTCTTTTTGGTTGGGTGTTATGGAGTCCTTGGGGTATAACCCCAGGAGAGGAATTACTGGATCATATGGAAGGTCCATGTCTAGCCTTCTGAGAGTTTTCCAGACTGCTCTCCACAGAGGCTGTACCAATTTACATTCCCACCAGCGATGTAAAAGGGTTCCTCTGTCCCCACATCCTCTCCAGCATTTGTTGCTGCTGTCCTTTTTGATGTATGCCATTCTTACAGGAGTGAGGTGGTATCTTAGTGTTGTCTTAATTTGCATTTCTCTGACAATCAGTGACCTAGAGCAGTTTTTCATATGTTTGTTAGCCTTTTGGATCTCCTCTGTATTGAATTTTTTTTCATATCCTCTGTCCATTTTTGGATGGGGTCCTTTGCTTTTTTGGTGCTAAGTTTGCTGAGCTCTTTATATATTTTGGTGATTAGTTTCTTGTCTGATGTCTGGCATGTGAAGATCTTCTCCCATTCTGTGAGGGGGTCTCTTAGTTTGTTTAATAGTTTCTTTGGATGTTCAGAAGCTTTTCAATTTGATGTAGTCCCATTGGTTTCTTTCTGCTTTAGTCTTCCTTGCAATTGGGGTCTTATTATATTTTATATTTTCTGACTTGGATTTGTAAGTAGAATACCAGCCAATTAAAGTAAATCTTGTTTATAATGACTAAATAACTTGAGATTAACAGATTCACTCTGTTTCTCATTTTGCTGAGTGTCCTTTGTCCCTTCCTACAGCTGCACTAGGAAAAGTCATTGTGTGTGCTGCCCACTGCTCTCAGCACCTGGACTCAGCAGCCCTGGGCCCCTGTCACCCTGAGAGTCTCAGTGCCATCCCTGCTGAGCTAGGAGCTGTGTCCTGTGTCCCTGTCTTGACTTGCCCTTCCTCCCCCTGGAGCTGTACATGACCTTCAGTTTCTCACCTGCATGTTTTAATTGCATCTTCTTCACTGAGGTCCCCTAACAGCCCCATTTTCAATAGCATCTTCCCACCACATCTTCCACATCCCTGTCAGTTTATTCCTGGAGCTGAACTGCGATCATCTCTCCATCAGCCTCAGGCAGATTCCCTGTCCTCTGTGTTTCTCAGCACTGCTCTAGGTTTTCACTCAAGCATGTTTTCCTTTAGAAAAAAAAAAAAAAACACAGGGATGATGCCTTAGATGGATGTTACCAAAAATAAGAGTTTCAATCATTCTGCTGGATATAGAAATAGCTAACCATTATGTTGTGTGCATGAAACTAATAAAATTAC
This sequence comes from Erinaceus europaeus, assembly GCF_950295315.1. Classification (NCBI taxonomy): domain Eukaryota; kingdom Metazoa; phylum Chordata; class Mammalia; order Eulipotyphla; family Erinaceidae; genus Erinaceus; species Erinaceus europaeus. Next base: position 19,414,426 of record NC_080170.1, read on the forward strand.
ACCCAAAGTAAATAATAAAATACCCCCAAAATTCAAAAGGGTCTTGCAGGAGCTGTGAAGGAATGCAAACTCTGGTGACAGTACTAACATTAATACTTTTAAACAAGTTTGGTTCATCCTATTCTAAAGACAATTCTATAGTTGTGAATTAAGTACGAAAGTAGCTGATTACTATTCAAGTCTTATCTAATAACTGTTTATGTCATCCTGGGTTAGGAGGAGGGAGGAGTAAGGGAAGGCTAGAATTACAGAACAGAACCAGGCCAAATCCTCATGGTTCAGACACTGACATTCAATTCATGGGACAGCTTGATTCGTTGAGGAAATGTTCTCTTAATACCTTGATTTTCCTGTTAATTACATGCTTAAACCATCAACACTGGAATACATTTTTATAAGATGTGAATGTAATAAAAAAAAGTTTAAAAAGCTCTTCATAGCACACTTTTGGAACAGGCACCATTTTCTCCTTTCAATCCAGGACAATCCTATGCGGTAGGCCCTGGAGCACCTGTCATTGCCTCAGTTGGGGAAGAAGCTGTGCTGTCCTGTCACCTCAGCCCAGAGACAGATGCTGAGGACATGGAGGTGACCTGGGAACGAATGGATCCTCCAGCTCTGGTGCATCATTATGCTGCTTCCCAGGATCAGCTATGGCAGCAAAACCCACAGTACCAAGGGAGGACAGAGTTCCTGAAGGAGAACATCAACACAGGGCATGTGGCCCTGAGGATCCATCCCATCCTCCCTTCAGATGGTGGAGAGTACAGGTGTAACTTTGCAAGCTCTACATTTGAAAGTGAAGCTCAAGTTGAGGTGCTGGTCACAGGTGAGTCGTTGAAATGAAATCTCTCAAAGTATTTCTAGAATTTTTCAATAGTATTTAGGTAAAAGCATCTATAGTGTTGGCAAAGAAACTGCACAGTAGAGAGTAACAGTAAAGATATGATTATTATAGGCCAATATGTTAAGGAATGTTTATCCAAATACTATATTCTGACACTTCAGATTGCAGTAGAATTCTATACACCTCTCCTTTATTTATCAATATAAATTATTAAAGAGAACAGAGGAAAAAGTTTCTAGGAATTTTTGCTCTGCACAGTAACAGAAATGCATCCTGGTCTACCATAATACCCATAATTCATTTTTATTTCCACAAGGTTTACTACAGAGGTTTGGTGTCTGTATGACAAACCCATTGTTCCCAGCCACAAGTAGGTTTTTTTCTTCTTTCTTTGTATTTTGATTGGACAGAGAAAAATTCAGAGTGTAGGAGTAAAATGGCATTGGGAAGTAGAGAGACACCTGTAGCCCTGTTTACAACCACTGCAGCTCCACCCCTGCAAGTGGGACTAGAGGTTAGGACCTGGTTCTGTGCACATAGTAAAGTGTGTCATCTGCTGGGAGTGCACTGCTCTTCTTTTATTAATTTATATAGAGACATAGATAAATTTAGGGGGAAGGGGGAAATAGGGAGAGATAGTGAGAGAAAGAGAAAGAGAGACAGAGACAGTAAGAACTGCATCTCTGCTTCACCACCCATGAAGCTTCCTATCTGCAACTGGGGAACTTGCTGCTAAGAATTTGAACCAGTGTCCTAACTCTCTGTGATGTGTGTACTCAACCAGGTGCATCACCACCTGGCCCCATTATACATTTTCAATGATGAGTCACCTTAAAAAAAATTGGAAGGATGACTCTCTTTCTATCAGGAAATATTCTAGAACATACACTGTTACCTTTTCACATCACCTTTACAAACACCTCCTAAATGCAGAGGAGTTTGAAATGCAAAGCCTTAAGTGACTGGCACACCCACTTCTAAGATTGTCTCCTTAGCAAGTATACCAGCCAGAAAGGTAACTATTAGCCTCATACTCCATATCTAGTAAATTGATATTAGGTACGGTGTGAAAGTCAGGTTGTCCACAGAACAGACCAATGAGTCAAAGGCTCTGTAGTTCCCTGTGGCTGTTCATCAGGGCCACAGGATGTGAGACCATCCCTAGCATGTCTTGAAGGTCATACTGGAAAGTATTGCAGAAAGGGGAGGTGGATATTTGGGGAAGAACAAGATATTTATCACAGAAAACACCAACTCCTTCTGTCTTTACTCCCCAGGCTGGACCTGGAATGATAGAATATTCTCCTATTTACTTGAAGGCTTCTCAGATAGGGAATGTGACAACTCACCTGGGAGTGTGTCTGCTTCTCTGTGTACATGACCAGGTTTGAGCCCATTTGCCAGGGTCCTAGGGAAAACGTGGATTTTGTTAATCTCTATTTCTCTTAAGACATCTTGAGTAATGAAAATTAATCATCAGCTAAATGAGTAATAACATATTATGCAGAAACAGTGAAAAAGAAAGAATATGATCAGTGTTTGTGTACTTTATCAATTAATTTATTATTTTCTAAATTTGATTGTGGTGTTTATTCTCTTTTCACTTTTGAAAAGTCTTTATTTAATAGTGATTTACAGGATTATAAAGTAGCAGGTATAGCTTCACACCATACCCACCACTAAAGGCCTATGTTCCCAAAAACTGTGTTTAAGATTTCTTAACCTCCACATTTATAATGCAGAGTTGAGATTCATAGAGGTTAACTAGGAAACACAAGCTGACAGCCAAAGTCAAGTGGCAATAAACTTGTGGAAAAATCTAGTTTTTCAGTCTCTTTTTTCCTTCCCAGCCTCAGGCACAGCTCCTCAGATTCACATTGAGCCTGGAGGTACTGGGGAGGTGAAGGTGACCTGCACATCCGGGGGCTGGTACCCAGAGCCTGAGGTGCAATGGAGGGCCCTTCAAGGACTGCGGTATTTGGAGTCGGCCTCTGAGACAAAGACAGTGGCAGAAGATGACCTGTTTCATGTGCAAACATCTGTTACTATAGACACCAGCTCAAGAAATTTGTCCTGTGCCATAAGGAACCCAGTCCTCGGTGAGGAGAAGGAAGCACACATTTCTATGGCAGGTCAGTGTCCTCCAGTATTAGAATCCTGAGAGATCTCTGCTAAGCAAGGAGGGGACAGCATCCAACACCTGAGGGTGAAGGGCTTGGAGGATGCTCTACTCCACCCACTGTAGTTGTTATTGGAGAGCTTGTTTGAAAACTCTTCTTTTGTCTGTTCTGTACTTCTTTGTGACAGGAGGTATCATTACATTATTTTATAGTAATGATTGCAGGGTTGCACAAGGTATCAAAGAACATTTAATTATTTTGAATAATCTTTTACATTTTTTTCTAAACCTCTCTTATTTGTACTGCTAAGGGAAACCTCCCTTTTAGACAAATTGATGTTTCCTGGCTGTCAAATAAAGCCAATCTGTTGAGTTCCACCTACCAGCTTTGCGGCCTGCTGTAACTACTAGCCTTCAGGACCTAGACTCTTCTTCTTCTAGCGTTTGCCCTTCTTCCGTAGCCAGTCAACAGCCTCAGGTTGAGCCTGATGTAAAGTTTCGAGACCTCCTTTGAATCTGGAGAGGTGGCAGTCGTTGACTATGTGGGTCATAGTCTGTCTGTAGCCGCAGGGGCAGTTCGGGTCATCTCTGGCCCCCCAGCGATGGAACATGGTGCACTGGCCATGGCCTGTTCGATAGCGATTGAGGAGGGCCCAATCATAATGTGCTAGGTCAAAGCCGGGTTGACGCTTGCAGGGGTCTGTGATGAGGTGTTTGTTCTTTACCTCAGCTGACTGCCAACTCTGTTTCCAAGAGTCTGGAACAGAGAAGTTCAGTGTAGGCATAGGGGACCAGATTGGGTGACGAGACGTCAAGCGTTGGACAGGGTGGGCGAAGATATCCACGTATATTGGCAGGTCCGGTCGAGCGTAGACGTGGGAAATGAACTTAGATGATGTCGCATCCTGAGGAATATCTGGCGGGGCGATGTTGCTAAGAACTGGCAGCCATGGAACCGGGGTGGAACGGATGGTTCCAGAAATTATCCTCTGAAGTACTGTATCTCTCAGTCCCTACTGCTCGCTTGTCAGGCTCACATACAGGCATGTTGAAGGTCACTAAGTAGACAGGACAGTGGTAAAGTCTGATTGAGGAAACTGAGAAGGGAGAGAGGAGAATTAAATATAAGGGTATACTTTGTAGCATTTGTAGCTTTTTAGGAATTATAGGAGAATTAGAGTTGAAAGTGTCCATACACCAAGGCTTGACATTCCTGAATGAGAATACAATGGTATCTGATGCATCAGATTTACTTATGTGTCTGTAAGAAGTGATTTATCTCTGTCTCTTTGGAAGTACAAGAGAACATCAAGCTCTCAGGGATTCCTGTGTCACTGTGAATTGCAGGGTGGGAGGGTGAGGCTTAGAATCACTGTCCCTGCTCAAATGCTTCCCAGGGGAAAGCCCTTGGGTTTGTCCACAGCAGCCAGGTCACTGATGTCAAGCTCAGTCTCAAGGAAGATAATTCCTGTGTTTCAGACGCCATGTTCTCCAGGCTCTGGCCCTGGATAGTGGGATTCGCTGTGCCCCTGTGTCTCCTGGCTGTTGCTGCAGCCTTTGGTGTTCTCTTTGTACGAACTAGAAGAAAACTAGGTATGTTTGGGCTTGATATCCTTGTCCTTGTGATAAAGACTAATAATAGCATTTAACATAAATGTACTTAACAGATCATCTGTGATGGGTGCACTGAATGCAGAAATATTTAACAACACTTAATTAATTAGAAATATAACTCCTAGATTTATCATTCAAGCATAACATCCCTGCCTGGTTGAGTTGTCTCTAGATTGGGATCTATATTACAGAGCAGAGTCATTTCAGAACCCCTCCCACATCAGAAGGAGGATGTCTGGGAACCTGTGTCTGTCTTGCAGCATCAAGAGAGCATCTCTGGTGAGATGAACAGCAGCTCAATATGACCCTGAATTCCTAATAATTAATTTATCTTTTTCTCTATTTTCAGGTTCACTACAAATAGAACATGGTGAGTTGCATTAGACCTGAGAATCATGCCAATTCTTGGTTACTGACCCACATTCGAGTTATGCTAAATAAACATGAATCTATAAGGAAAGACTTCAGAGGAGCAGGGTGGTGTTGCACTTGGCTCAGCCGGTGTAGTTCTGTTCATAAGCACCTGCATAAAGACTGGAGTTTGAGCCCCTTCTCCCTATCTGGTGGAGTGTTTTCACAGGTAGTAAGGAGGCTCTCTTCTCTTCTCTTCTCTTCTCTTCCCTTCTTTCTCTCTCTCTCTCTCCTCTCCTCTCCTATTATCTCCTCTCCTCTGTGTCTCTCTCTCTCTTTCTCTTCTCTTATTTCCCTCTCTTTTCCCTTCCACTCCCAATTTCTCTCTGTCCTGTCATATAAAATAGAACAGAAGAAAAAGGAGAAAAATAGTGTCGGGAGCAGTGTGTTGGTAATGCCAGCACCACGGAGCTTAATAGTATTCCATTGTGTATATAGCCCACACCTTAAGCAGTTGCTTATTAATTTAAGACACCTGAGTGGCTTCCAGGTGTAGACTATTATAAATTGTGCTGCTATAAACTAAGATATACACAGATCTTTTGTGATGGCTATGTTTGATTCCCAGAAGAGGAATTGTGGGGTCATAGGATAGGTCCATTTCCAGCCTATGAGAGTTCTCCGGACAGCTTTCCACAAAGCTGGAGCAATTTTCACTTCTACCAGCTGTAAAGGAAGGTTCTTCTGTCCTCACAACCTCTCCAGCATTTAGTGTTGCTGTGGTTTCTGATGTAGACCATTCTCAGAGGAGTGAAGTGCTAACTCATAGTTGTCTCTATTTGCATTTTTCTGATAACACATGACTTGGAGGACTTTTTCAAGTTTTTTGACATTTAGAATAATTTTTGTTTAAAATTTTGTTCAGATCCTCTTCCCACTTTTGGATGGGGTCAATTGTTTTCTTTCTTTAATTTTTTTGTATTTATTTATTTTCTCTTTTGTTCTCCTTGTTGTATTGTTGTACTTATTGTTTTTACATTGTATTCAGACAGAGAGAAATGGAAAGACGAGAAGACAGAGAGGGGGACCTGCAGACCTGCTTCATTACCTGTGAAGCGACTTCCTTGCAGGTGAGGAGCTGGGGGCTCCAATCAGGATCCTTATGCTCCTTGTGCTTGGTGCCACATGCGCTTTACCAGCTGTGTTACCAACCGTCTCCCAATCATTTATTTTCTCTTTGCTGAGTTTGGTGAATTCTTTATATGTTTTGGTTATTATCCTGTTGTCTAATGAATGGCATATAAATATCATCTGCCACTATGTAAGTGGTCTCTATGTTTGTGTGGTGGTTATTTTTGCTATAATAAAGCCTTTTAATTTGTTGTAGTCCCATTGGTGTATATTTGATTTAGTCTTCTTAGTTAAATTTATATCATTAAAGATGTCTTTAAAGAGTTCTACCGGGAGTCGGGCTGTAGCGCAGCGGGTTAAGCGCCTGTGGCGCAAAGCACAAGGACCGGCATAAGGATCCCGGTTGGAATCCCGGCTCCCCACCTGCAGGGGAGTCGCTTCACAGGTGGTGAGGCAGGTCTGCAGGTGTCTATTTTTCCTCCTCTCTGTCTTCCCCTCCTCTCTCCATTTCTCTCTGTCCTATCCAACAACAACAACAATAATAATAACTACAAAAATAAAACAACAAGGGCAACAAAAGGGAATAAATAAATAAAAATAAATAAAAAATTTAAAAAAAGAGTTCTACCAATATTTTACTCTATGTGTTTGATAGTTTATGGCCTAACATCCAAGTCTTTGATCCAATTAACATTTATTTTTGTGTTTGGTGAAATCTAGTGGTTCAGTTTCATTCTTCTGCATGTATCAACCCAGTGTTTCAACAACACTTGTTGAAAAGACCCTCCTTTCCCAATTCCATAGTCTGGGCAGCTTTGTCAAACTTGATGTCCATGGTATGGTGTCACTGATGAATTCATTTAAGTAGGAGTTTGTTTGTTTCTTTTAGTGTAAGACTCCTTTCAGGAATTCTTGCCAGGCTGAACTGGTGGTGGAGAATTATTCTGGATTCTGTATGTTTGAGAAGGTTTTAAGTTATCCTACAAACATGAAAGATGTAGAGAGAATTTGTGGCTATTCCTTTAGTATAGTATTCCTTTAGTATAGTGAATGTTTCATTCCATTCTCTTCTGGTTTCTAGTGTCTGCGATGAGAACTCTGCAGATAGTCTGATGGTTCTTGCTTTGTATTTCAAATTCTTTTTCCCCTGTGTCATGCATATCCAAGGATACAAAAGTTGAAATAATAGTAAGAATAAGAATTTAAAAACCACACACAGCGTCACTTTTGGTTGACAAGCAGATACCATATTTTGAAAGCTGAAAGCAGAAATGGCTAACATCAGGTAATTGATTAGAACTATCACTCTTAGTTTTCCCCTTCAACCATAACATCCCTGCAACTGAGTTGTCTCTAGATTGGGATCTATATTACAGAGCAGAGTCATTTCAGAACCCCTCCCACATCAGAAGGGGGATGTCTGGGAAGCTATATCTGTCTTGCAGCATCAAGAGAGCATCTCTGGTGAGATGAACAGCAGCTCAATATGACCCTGAATTCCTAATAATTAATTTATCTTTTTCTCTATTTTCAGGTTCACTATAAATAGAACATGGTAAGTTGTATTAGACCTGAGAATCATGCCAATTCTTGGTTACTGAACCACATTCTAGTTATGCTAAATAAACATGAATCTAGTAGGAAACACATATGGGGAGCCAGATGGTGATGCACTTGGTTCAGCACATGTAGTTCTGTGCATAAGCACCTGCATAAGGACTGGAATTTGAGCCCCTTCTCCCTACTTGGTGGAGTGTTTTCACAGGTAGTATGCAGTCTCTCTCTCTCTATCTCTCTCTCTTCCTACTCTCTCCCTCTCTCTTTTCCTTCCAATCCCAATTTCTCCTTGTCCTGTACAATAAAATAGAACAGAAGAAAAAGGAGAAAAATAGTTTTGGGAGCATTGTGTTGGTAATGCCTGCACCACGGAGCTTAATAGTATTTCATTGTGTATATAGCCCATACCTTGCTCAGCTACTTGTTGATGTTGGACACCTCGGTTGCTTACAGATTTAGACTATTATAAATTGAGCTGCTATAATCTAAGATATTCACAGATCTTTTTGCATGGGTGTGTTTGATTCCTTACCATATATCCCCAGAAGAGGAATGTGGGGTCATAGGGTAGGTCCACTTCTAGCCTTTGAGAGTTCTCCAGACTGCTCTCCACAGGAGCTGAAACAATTTCTACTCCCACCAGCAGAACAGTAAGGTTCTTCTGTGCCCACAACCTCTCCAGCCTTTATAGTTGCTGTGGTTTCTGATGTAGACCATTCTCACAGGAGTGAAGTGCTATCTCATAGTTATCTCTATTTGCATTTTTCTCATAATCAATGACTTGGAGCATTTTTTCATGTTTCTTGAAGTTTAGAATATTTTTTGTTTAATATTTTGTTCATATCCTTTCCCCATTTTTCGATGAGCTCATTTCTTTTCTTTCTTTAAAGTTTTTTATATTCATTTATTTTCCCTTCTGTTGGCCTTGTTGTTTTATTGTTGTAGTTATTGTTGTTATTGAGGTATTCACTGTTGGATAGAAGAGAGAGAAATGGATAGAGGAGAAGACAGAGAGGGGGACAGAATGACAGACACCTGCAGACCTGCTTCACTGCCTGTGAAGCGACTCCCATGCAGGTGTAGAGGTGGGGGCTCCCATCAGAATCCTTATGGTCCTTGCACTTGGTACCATGTGAGCTTAACCCACTGTGTTACCACCCATCTCCCAATCATTTATTCTCTTGTTGCTGAGTTTGGTAAATTCTTATATGTTTTGGTTTTCATTTGTTGTCTAATGAATGGCCTACAAATACCTTCTTCCACTGTGTAAGCGGTCTCTATGTTTGTGTGGTGGTTATTTTTGCTATAATAAAGCTTTTTTTTTCTTTTTCTTAGATTTTTTTATTGGGGGAATTAATGGTTTACAGTTGATAGTAAAATACAGTAGTTGGAACATGTGTAACATTTCTCAATTTTCCACATAACAATTCAACCCCCATGAGGTCCTCCTCTGCCCTCATGTTCCAGGACCTGAACCTACCACCCCCCATCCCAGAGTCTTTTACTTCAGTGCAATACACCAGCTCCAGTCCAAGTTCTGCTTTGTGCTTTACCTTCTGACCTTGTTTTTCAACTTTTGCCTGTGAGTGAGATCATCCAATATTCTTCTCACTTATCTTACTTAAGCTTCATCCAAGATGAGGTGAAGAAGATGAAATCACCATTTTTCATAGCTGAGTAGTATTCCATCATGTATATAGACCACAACTTGCTCAGCCACTCATTTGTTGTTGGGCACCTGGGTTGCTTCCAGGCTTTGGCCATTGTACATTGTGCTGCTATAAACATAAGTATACACAAATCTTTTTGGATGGGTGTGTTTGCTTCCATAGGATATATCCCCAGGAGAGGAATTGCAGGGTTTTTATAAAGCTTTTTAATTTGTTGTAGTCCCATTGGTTTATATTTGATTTAGTCTTCTTAGTTAAATTTCTATCATTAAAAATGTCTTTAAAGAGTTCTGCCAATATTTTACTCTAAGTGTTTGATAGTTTATACCCTAACATCCAAGTCTTTGATCCAATTAAAATTTACTTTTGTGTTTGGTGAAATCTAGTGGTTCAGTTTCATTCTTCTGCATGTATCAACCCATTGTTTCAACACCACTTGTTGAAAAGACCCTTCTTTCCCCATTCCATAGTCTGGGCAGCTTGTCAAAGATTAGATGTCCATGGTATGGTGTCACTGATAAACATATTTAAAGTAGGAGTTTGTTTGTTTCTTTTAGTGTAGGACTCTTTTCAGGAATTTTGCCAGGCTGGAATGGTGGTTGTGAATTCCTTTGGTTTCTGTATGTTTGGTTTTGTATGTTTTAAGTTATCCTACATACATGAAAGATGGTTTAGCAGTAGAGAGAATTCATGGCTGGTAATCTACTCCTTTAGTATAGTGAATGTTTGATTCCATTCTCTTCTGGTTTCTAACATCTGTGATGAGAATTCTGCAGATAGTCTGACGGTTCTTGCTTTGTATTTCAAATTCTTTTTCTCCTGTGTCATGCATATCCAGGGATACAAAAATTGAAATAATAGTAAGAATAATAATTTAAAAACCAAACACACACAGCATCACTTTTGGCTGACAATCAGATACTATATTATGAAAGCTGAAAGCAAAATGGCTAACATCAGTTAATTGATTAGAAATATCACTCTTAGGGGAGTCGGGCTGTAGCGCAGCGGGTTAAGCACAGGTGGCGCAAAGCACAAGGACCTGGCATAAGGATCCTGGTTCGAACCCCGGCTCCCCACCTGCAGGGGAGTCGCTTCGCAGGCAGTGAAGCAGGTCTGCAGGTGTCTATCTTTCTCTCCTCCTCTCTGTCTTCCCCTCCTCTCTCCATTTCTCTCTGTCCTATCCAACAATGATGACAACAACAATAATAACTACAACAATAAAACAACAAGGGCAACAAAAGGGAATAACTAAAATAAAAATTTTTAAAAATTTAAAATAATAATAATAAAATAAAAAAGAAATATCACTCTTAGTTTTCCCCTTCAACCATAATATCCCTGCAACTGAGTTGTCTCTAGAATGGGATCTATATTACAGAGCAGAGTTATTTCAGAACCCCTCCCACATCAGAAGGGGGATGTCTGGGAACGTGTGTCTGTATTGCAGCATCAAGAGAGCATCTCTGGTGAGATGAAGAGCAGCTCAATCTGACCCTGGATTCCTAATAATTAATTTATCTTTTTCTCTATTTTCAGGTTCACTACAAATAGAATATGGTGAGTTCATTAGACCTGAGAATCATGCCAATTCTTGGTTACTGACCCCACATTCTAGTTATGCTAAATAAACATGAATCTAGTAGGAAAGACTTCAGGGGAGCCGGGTGGTGGTGCACTTGGTTCAGCAGGTGTAGTTCTGTGCATAAGCACCTGCATAAGGACTGGAATTTGTGCCCCTTCTCCCTACCTGGTGGAGTATTTTCACAGATAGTATGCAGCCTCTCTCTCTCCCCCCCCCCTCCCTCCCTCCCTCCCTCCCTCCCTCTCCCTCTGTCTCTATCTCTCCATGCTCTCTCCCTCTGTCTTTCCCTTCCCCTCCCAATTTCTCTCTGTCCTGTAATATAAAATAGAACAGAAGAAAAAGGAGAAAAATAGTGTTGGGAGCAGTGTGTTGGTAATGCCAGCACCATGGAGCTTAACAGTATTCCATTGTGTATATAGCCCACACCTTGCTCAGCTACTTGTTGATGTTGGACACCTCGGTTGCTTGCAGGTTTAGATTATTATAAATTGAGCTGCTATAAACTAAGATGTACACAGATCTTTTTGGATAGGTGTGTTTGATGCCTCACCATATATCCCCAGAAGAGGAATGTGGGGTCATAGGGTAGGTCCACTTCTAGCCTTTGAGAGTTCTCCAGATGGCTCTCCACAGGAGCTGGAACAATTTTCACTCCCACCAGCAGAACAGTAAGGTTCTTCTGTCCCCACAACCTCTCCAGCCTTTATAGTTGCTGTGGTTTCTGATGTAGACCATTCTCACAGGAGTGAAGTGCTATCTCATAGTTGCCTCTCTTTGCATTTTTCTGATTATCAATGACTTGGAGCACTTTTACATGCGTTACTTGACGTTTAGAATATTTTTTGTTTAATATTTTTTCATATCCTCTCCCTATTTTTATGAGGTTATTTTTTGTTTTTTTTAAAGTTTTTCATGTTTACTTATTTTCCTTTCTTTTGCCCTTTTTGTTTTATTGTTGTAGTTATTGCTGTTTTGAAGTATTCATTGTTGGATAGGACAGAGAGAAATGGAGAGAGGGGAAGACAGAGAGGGGGACAGAAAGAAAGACATCTGCAGATCTATTTCACCCCCTGTGAATTGACTGTCCTGCCTGTGGGGAGCCAGGAGCTGGAATGGTGTCTTTATTGACCTTGTGCTTGTCATGTGAGTTTTACCCGCTGTGTTACCACCATCTCCCAGTCATTTAGTTTCTTGTTGCTGAGTTTTGTGTACTCTTTATATGTTGAAAAGACACTCCTTTCCCAATTCCATAGTCTGGGAATCTTTGTCAAAGATTAGATGCCCATGGTATGGTGTCACTGATGAACTCGTTTAAAGTAGGAGTTTATTTGTTTCTTTTAGTGTAGGACTCCTTTCAGGAATTCTTGCCAGGCTGGACTGGTCATGGTTAATTCCTTTGGTTTCTGTATGTTTGGTTAAGTTATCCTGCATACATGAAACATGGTTTAGCAGTAGAGAGAATTTGTGCCTGGTAATCTATTCCTTTAGTATAGTGAATAATTCATTCCATTCTCTTCTGGAATCTAGTGTCTGTGATGAGAACTCTGCAGATAGTCTGATTGTTCTTAGTTTGTATTTCAAATTATTTTCCCCATTTTCATGCATTAGCCCAGGATACAAAAATTAATATAATAATAATAATTTAAAAATTAGACACAGTGCCACATTTGGCTGACAATCAGATACCATATTATGAATGCTGTAAAATAATTAGAGAAATTGTTAGACTTTAACTTCAGAAAACTTCTTAGAAAGGCAATTCAAGGCTCCAGCTCCATAACTTTCAAACACAAATTTACAATCCTAAATATTATTTCTCCAAAGAACTACAAAATTCACAAAGAAAACTTCAAATGGAAATTCAGGAAGTTAAGGAGGCTGGGGAGAGAATTAGAGCTAGTATTAGATGCCTTGTAAATAGAATATTTCAGCTCTAGGACTGGCTAGCATGGCTAGGAGAGAACACCACCACTTTCTCTTAGTCTGAAGCTGCTGAACTGCTAGGATTCCTGAACAATGGAGTAATTCTGGGTGAAATAGCAGGTGCTAGCAGAAAAATGTTACCATAAGCGTAACTGGAATTCCAAAAGTTGAGGAAATGGAGAGGGACCAGTGTTGATATTTGAATAGGTCATAGAGGAAATCGGTCACACACCTGGGAATCATGAAAGTATAACCATTAAGAAAGCCAAAAGAACAACCAGAGTTTATAAGTCAAAATGGCCCACACCACAACACATCACAGTGTAACTTTGGAAAAACAAAGACAAAAAAATCTATTTTAGGTCAATAAAGGATGTGTGTTTTAATTTTAAACACTATTTAGATTAATCTTACATGTTTTCTAAATATATTAATAATTCACATTAATAAGATACCCAGGACCAGACAGATAACTCCCCAGGTAGTTTTCCTGCGTTAGTGAGGGAATTGAGTCTGAGGCTGGCAGCAGAGGGAGGTGCCAATGCAACTAAGGAAGCATCTGTGCTCTAGGTTTCCCTCTTGGTCTAGCTCCCTTTTCCTCTCTGACCTTCTATCTGAATGAAAAATAGATTAGACTATGAATTTTCACATTTGAAAGTTCTGTCTCTCCTCCTCATGGTTGAAAACACAGCCAGTGTCCCCTCAGAGTGCTGAACTCTCTCTTTCTCTGTTTGCTTGCAGCTCAAAGCAAAGTCCTGGGAGAAGAGGTTGAGTGAAGTCTGAATTCTCTACTTTGACATCCACATGTCAATATTTATACCAATCCCTGTCCTGCTAGCTCTTCAACTAACTTTACATTTTCCTTTTTTTTTGTAGACCTAAGAGTCATGGGAAGATCTGCAGGTAAGTACAAATGTGATGAGTATTAAGTGTGATTTATGACTGCCACTAACTATTATGCAAATAGATAGACTCATGCCTGAGGCTCAAAATCCCAGGTCCAATGCTGCAAATCAACATAAGCCAGAGAAGAGCAGTGCTTTGGTAAAATATATAAATGAATAAAAGTAGAGGAATAAAAGATGTCTGGTGTCAGGCAGAGTTTCATATAAATGCTCAGAGAGCTTCCATTTCCTCAACCCCTGGTAATTCAGTAAGAATCATTTTAAAATTCTATATTTGGGCTGGGAAATAGCTCACATGGATGGTGGCTACTTTTGCCTTGTGTGCATTGGTTTGGGAATAGAATCTGAAGCCTGTTAACAGTGGGAGGTGCCAATGCGACTATGGAAGTTCTGTGCTCTGGGTTCCCGCTTTGTCGCTTGCAGCAGTGGCCGGATGCAGAAAAAGGAGGTTTGGAGCAGAAAGGGAACACAATCCTTTATTTGTGCTGGCACCTCAGAGTTGGGTGAGAGAGCAGAAGTTTGGGCCACATGGAGGTAGCAAAAATGGCTGCCTCATGCAGCAACCTTCCCTGTGGCTAATCACCGAAGTGAATGGTTTGCAAGCGAGTGAGGAGCATGAGAAGAAGGGCTATTATGGGAATAGCTCTCATGAGAATGAGAAGGGGAAGGAGTAACCATAGCACTCCAGGGTAGGATAATAACTCTCCCGGGACTGGGAAGGGGAAGGAGTAACCAAAGCACTCCAACTATCGTGGGGAATTGTCAATGCCCTGAGGGTACAACATGGCTGAACATGTTCCAACTCTCATGGGAACTAGCGTAGCCTGAGGGAACAACATGGCAGATGTGACTACATCTGCACAATTTCCCAGCATCTCCCTCTTTCCTTTTATCTAATGACCACAGTAAAGGAAATTTATAGTGGAGCAGGCTTAAATGTTTTTAAGGAATGCCATTCTCAGGTGGGAAGATGTAGGATGTTTTTGTGGGGGAGGGAAGACTTACATGGCCATCAACCTTGTGAGATTTGTGTCCCCCCTGTGCTGATCCCCTTTGTAGAGAGAGACAGACTTACTTGGAGGGACTCATCTCATAGGTTAAGCTCTGCCAGGCTCCACTATCTCCTCACAATATTTCTACATCTTTCTCTATCTTTCTATCTAGTCATCTCATCAGGATGGGTCAATGTCTGTAAAAGACTCCATCTGTAACAGAGGAATAGTAGGGGAGCAGTATTAGCCAGTGTGATGTCAAAGGAAGGCTTGGTGCGCAAAGGAACGTTCCCTGATCCCCCCAGGGGGGGCAAGGGTTCATAATGAGGGGGCATTTTCTGACTCAAAAGGCAGGACTTGTAGGTGGGAGGGAATGGCCCACCAAGCAGAGGAGCTATTTGGCATTGTATAGTTCTCAAGACAACAGTCTGCAAAGCCTATGAACTACTCAGGGTCAGTCTTTGAAAAGCCAGCAGCTTGAAGGGAAGGAAACTGTTGTAAAATTCTGTAAAGTGTCCAAAGGGTAAACCAGCAAGTCCAATAGAAGTTTCAGTCCAAAGTAGGTGAATAGGGAGAGAAATGGCAGGGGATGAAATGCTGCATGAGGAAGGTCAGCCGCTGGAATTCCGCTTTTCTGTATAGAGTGAGCTGGAACCACCAAAACGTGACAGGCAAAGCAGAAGCAGGAAGGGCAGACAGGCAGTAAGAAAGTTCTGTCCTTGGAGTCTGTGAATAAGGTTCTTTAGATCATGTCAGGTGACATCTAGGGTTTCAGGGGGTGTGCCACTGTAGTCGGGCCATCTAGTGGGTGATGTCAGAGTGTTCAGGGGTCCAGATGTTTTTTCCCAGGATTCCAGTGAAAGAAACACAAACAATCTGCTTCTTGTGGTTAGCAGGGCATCTAATTTGATTTTTTTATAGAAGAGGTTTAGTGCCTTAGCCAACTGAGTATTGGGGGATGTATCTTCCCTATTTATTTTATTATTATTACTATTATTATTATTTACTTAATTGAGCTTAGGCGATTGGCGGGCATTCTCAGCAGCCATTTGTCTTTCGGGGTAGTAAGAGATGTCTGTGGCATGGGTGATGTTATAAAGGGAAATATCTTTAAATTGTTGGCTGACAAAGGCAGGCCTATAGTGGAAAGATGAGATACATCAGTTAAGTGTAGAAGAATATGTGAGTGTTGTTAATTCATATAAGTTTTATATGGAGGAACTTTTTATAGTTTAATACCTTACCATAATAACAGATGATTCTTCATGTGAAGGCTTGATAGCTGTAATAACTTACTTGTGAAAAAAATAAAACTTTTAACAAGTTAGAGGTTTATTATAATTGATAATTCGATGATTATAATTGGTTTAAGTATCTTTATGATTTTGTTTAAAGGTCATCTAATATGACCTCTTGTAGCAGTCTCTACAGCAGGATCTTCAGACCAATTTTAGTTAAAATACATATTTTGATTTTTTAACTATTTTTACTTTGGACTATAAACAGCCTCAGGTTACTTAGAGAGTTAAAGCATGTTAGTGACAATGGTTTTAACATTTACAGTGCCAGATTGATGCCAGATCTGTTGTGGATTACTTTCCACAAGATAGCTTACAGGGCACATTTGGGGGCCCTCCAAAAGCACCCTGTATAGAGAATGTGTATTTTAGTTTTGGGGATTTTTGACACGTTAAATATTTAGACTTTACCTTAAATAGTTAGTTTCTTTTAGCTAAATAATTTTACCTTGCCTGGTAGTAATGTAGCTTCAAGGTAACACTTTTAACCATTAAGTTAATGTTTACCAAACTTGAAATATACCATAAACATTTAGTTATTAACACTGGAATAGAAAAACTTTTGTTATGAAAACATATAATTTTAAAAACAAATTTAGATCTGCCTTAACTCACACAGTTTAAGACTAAGCACTTTTATATATACACCAAAACTTATATATAAAAATCAAAAGAGAGAAAAAAAATTGGAATGTTTCTGGATGTCTCCAGAAACCTTGGCTGCATCCAGCATTTTTATATAAAGCCAATTAAGCTTTAGAGTACTTTGAGAAGATGGGTCATACAAAAATTTTTGGTCATTCAACACACACTCACAAAACACAACTGGCCAGTCATAATATAAGACATCCAGAGAAGGGTTAGGGGAGAGGGCTCTATAAGCCAGATTTTCCAGATTCTGCCATGTTGTATTATGGATCCTGGGATGAATCCTGCATCTAGTCCTCTTGTAGTATTTCTTTTTTTTTAAATTTTTTATTTAAGAAAGGATTAATGAACAAAACCATAAGGTAGGAGGGGTACAACTCCACATAATTCCCACCACCCAATCTCCATAACCCACCCCCTCCCCTGATAGCTTTCCCATTCTCTATAACACTGGGAGCATGGACCCAGGTTCATTGAGGGTTGCAGAAGGTAGAAGGTCTGGCTTCTGTAATTGCTTCCTTGCTGAACATGGGAGTTGACTGGTTGGTCCATACTCCCAGTATGCCTCTCTCTTTCCCTAGTAGGGTGTGTCTCTGGGGAAGCTGAGCTCCAGGACACATTGGTGGGGTCTTCAATCCAGGGAAGCCTGGGCAGCATCCTGGTGGCATCTGGAACCCGAGTAATGAAGCTGAAGGATTGTCATTCCACATGTGAAGTCTCTGGACACAGTCTGAGGTGAAGCATGTTGAGGTGGCAATCGTTGCGTTGGTTAGGTTGTGATCGGTAGATGCAATATTATTTGGTATGGATTGGGAGACGCATACGGGAAAGTAGGCCCTATCCAAGGGTTCCAGGACTGGGGGAAGTAGGGGCTCTATAGTGGAGATGTGAGGTTCCTACTGTCTTAGGGTTCAAAAAGACAATGGATAGTTAATGTTATCATCACATTATTTGTTAATTGGGTTAACTTTGAAAAGTCCTTTTGTTAGGGTTTGTTGTACAGTATCCAGTATCTTATATATAGCTGTGCTATTGGATGCTTCTAATCTACTTGGTCTAGGCTTTTGAGAGAGTCCGCATATCAAATACACAGCCCATATATTACAAAGATTCAGTTTGTGTTTTGAGAAACTTTGAGACATACAACTCATTTTCCCCCTCTCATATTAATTAACTACTGATTTATATGTCTACATTTTGCTAAGAGTGTACATAAACACCATTCCCACCACCAAAAGACTGTGACCCATCCCTCCCACCCACTCCCACCCCACACTGGCCCAGGAAGCTGCATGTCTACCCCTCACCACAGGGTTTTTACTTTGATGCCCTACTTACAATTTGGTCAGGTCCTGCTTTTAGTTTCCATTTCAGATATTCTTACTCATCTTCTGTTGATGAGTGGGATCATCCCATACTCATTTTTATCTTGTTGACTTAGCTCACTTAACATAATTCCTTCTAGCTCTGTCCAAGATGGGTCAGAGAATGTGGGTTCATTGTTATTGATAGCTGCATAGTATTCCATTGTGTATATATACCACAGCTTTCTCAGCCACTCATCTGTTGTTGGGCACCTGGGTTGCTTCCAGGTTTTAGCTGTTATGAATTGTGCTGCTATGAACATAGGAATACACACCTCTTTTTGGTTGGGTGTTATGGAGTCCTTGGGGTATAACCCCAGGAGAGGAATTACTGGATCATATGGAAGTTCCGTGTCTAGCCTTCTGAGAGTTTTCCATACTGCTCTCCACAGAGGCTGGACTATTTGACATTCCCATCAGCAATGTAAAAGGGTTCCTCTGTCCCCACATCCTCTCCAGCATTTGTTGATGCTGTCCTTTTTGATGTATGCCATTCTTACAGGAGTGAGGTGGTATCTTAGTGTTGTCTTAATTTGCATTTCTCTGACAATCAGTGACCTAGAGCAGTTTTTCATATGTTTGTAGCCTTTTGGATCTCCTCTATAGTGAATGTTTTTTTCATATCCTCTGTCCATTTTTGGATGGGGTCCTTTGCTTTTTTGGTGCTAAGTTTGCTGAGCTCTTTATATATTTTGGTGATTAGTTTCTTGTCTGATGTCTGGCATGTGAAGATCTTCTCCCATTCTGTGAGGGGTCTCTCTGTTTGTTTAATAGTTTCTTTAGATGTGCAGAAGCTTTTCAATTTGATGTAGTCCCATTGGTTTGTTTCTGCTTTAGTCTTTCTTGTAATTGGGTTTGATTCATCAAAGATGTCCTTGAGGTATAGGTGGGAAACTGTTTTACCAATGTTTTCTTCTAAGTATTTGATTGTTTCTGGTCTGACATGTAGGTCTTTGATACATTTAGAGTTGATTTTTGTTTCTGGTGAGATAAAGTGGTTCAATTTCATTCTTCTACATGTTATAAACCAGTTTTTTCAGCACCATTTATTGAAGAGAGCCTCCTTTTTCCATTTAATCCTTTGGGCCCCCTTATCAAAGATTAGATGCCCATAGGTGTTGAGATTTATTTCTGGGCTTTCAATTCTGTTCCACTTGTCTGTGTGCCTGTTTTTGTTCCAGTACCATGCTGTTTTGATGATGATGGCTTTATAATATAGTTTAAGGTCTGGGAGTGTGATGGTTCCATTTCTGTTCCTTTTCCTCAAGATGGTTTTGGCAATTCTAGGTGTTTTCTGGTTCCAGATAAATGATTGTAGTGTTTGTTCTATTCTCTTAAAGAAGCCTGGTGGAACTTTGATGGATATTGCATTAAATTTGTATATGGCTCTGGGGAGAATATTCATTTTGATGATGTTTATTCTTCCAATCCATGAGCATGGGATATCTTTCCATTTCTTGGTATCAGTTTCTATTTCCTTGAGTAACGACTCATAGTTTTCAGCATACAAGTCTTTCACTTCTTTGGTCAACTTTATTCATAGGTATTTGATTGATATTGCTGAAACAGTACATGGGAGTTATTTCTGGATGTCTTCTTCTTCAGATTTAGTGTTTGAATAATGAAATGTCACTGATTTTTGTACATTGACTTTGTAGCCTAATACCTTGCTATATTGCCTAATAACTTCCAGTAATTTTCTGCTGGATTCTTTAAGTTTTTCTATGTATACTAACATATCATCTGCAAATAGTGAGAGCTTGACTTCTTCCCTTCCAATCTGTATTCCTTTGATTTCTTTCTCTTGCCTGATTGCTATGGCAAGAACTTCCAATACTACGTTGAAGAGTAACGATGACAGTAGACAGCCCTGTCTAGTCCCCATTCTGAGAGGGAATGCTTTCAGCTTCTGTCCATTGAGTATGATGTTGGCTGTAGGTCTGCTATATATAGACTCCACTATCTTGAGGAATTTCCCATCTATTCCCATTTTTGTAGAGTTTTGAGCATGAATGGTGTTGGATTTTGTCAAAGGCTTTCTCTGCATCTATTGAGATAATCATGTGGTTTTTGGCTTTGCTTTTATTGATGTGGTGAATGACATTGACTGACTGACGGATGTTGAACCAGCCTTGCATTCCTGGGATGAATCCCACTTGGTCATGATGAACAATCTTTTTGATATATTGCTGCATCTGGTTGGCCAAGATCTTGTTTAATATTTTGGCATCTATGTTCATCAGAGATATTGGTCTGTAATGTACCTTTTTTTTCTGTCCCTATCAGCTTTTGGTATCAGGGTGATGTTGGCTTCATAGAAGGTGGAAGGGCGTATTCCTGTTTCTTCAATCTTATGGAATAGCTTAAGAAGTATGGGTATTAACTGTTTCCTGAAAGTTTTGTAGAATTCATTTTTGAAGCCATCTGGTCCAGGACTTTTTTTGTTGGGGAGATTCTTAATAACGGTTTCAATTTCTTTGTCTGTGATTGGTGCATTTAGATTTTGTAGTTCTTCTTGGTTCAGTTCTGGAAGGGCATAGGTTTCTAGGAATTGTTCCATTTCTTCCAGATTCTCTAGCTTGGTGGCATATAGTTCTTTATAGAAACTTTGCAGGATTCTCTGGATTTCTGTGGTGTCAGTTGTGATATCACCTCAATCGTTTACAATTCTATTAATTTTAGTCTTCTCTCTTTTTTGTTTTGTGAGTCTGGCTAGGGGTTTGTCAATTTTGTTTAATCTTTCAAAGAACCAACATTTGGCTTCATTGATCTTTTGTATGGTTCTTTTATTTTCGATGTTGTTTATTTCTGCTCTAACTTTAGTGATTTCTGTCCTTCTGAATGCTTTAGGGTTCCTTTGTTCCTCTTCCTCTAAGTCCTTGAGGTGTGCAGTAAGGTCGTTCATTTGAGCTTCTTCTTGGTGTTTAATATGTGATTGTATGGCTATAAGTTTCCCTCTCAGTACTGCTTTAGCTGTGTCCCAAATATTTTGATAGGTTGTGTCTTCATTTTCATTAGTTTCCAGGAACATTTGAATTTCATGCTTGAGTGAGTCTCTGACCCAGTGGTTCTTAAGGAGCATGTTGTTTAGTTTCCAAATTCTGTGTCTTTTAATAATTTTCTGTTTGTTGTTAAATGTTAGTTTTACTCTACTGTGGTCTGAGAAGATACTTGGGATGATTTCAATGCTCTTGAATTTATTGATGCTGTCTTTGTGGCCTAAAATGTGGTCTATCCTTGAGTATGTGTTATGTGGATTTGAAAAAAAGGTGTATTCCATTTTTGGGGGTTGGAGGAGTCTGAAAATATACAAGAGGTCTAGTCTGTCGACCTCTTCATTTAATTCCCTTGTATCTTTATTGGTTCTCTGCTTTGTTGATCTGTCTACGTGTGAAAGTGGGGTATTGAAATCTCTCACTATTATTGTATTACTATTGTTGTATTTTTGAAATTCTTTCAGTAGGTGCTTGATTTATTTAGATGGTCCCTCATTGGGTGCAGAGATGTTAATAATTGTTAAGTCTTCTTGGCTGATTGATCCTCTAATCATTATGTAATGTCCTTGCCTATCTTTTATTACTTTATTTAATTTAAAATCTATCGTGTCTGAGATGAGAATGGCGGTTCCTGCCCTTTTTTTGTGGTCCGTTAGCCTGTATGATAGTTTTCCATCCTTTCACTTTAAGTCTGTGTTTATCTTGTTGTGACAGATGGGATTCTTGCAAGCAGCATATGGTTGGGTTATGTTTTCTGATCCATTCCCCTACCCTGTGCCTTTTGATGGGTGAGTTTAAGCCATTGACATTTATTGATATTATGGATTTAATGTATTGTAGTGCCATTGTTCAAAAAAAAAACCTTTGTTTGCTCTGATATATTGCAAGTATTATAGTGATGTTCTTGTTTATAAGTGGTCTTTTAGAACCTCTTTCAGGGCCGGCTTGGTGATGGTTGCCTCCTTTAACTGTTGTTTATCTAAGAAGGTTTTGATCCCTCCATCTAGTTTGATTGAAAGTCTAGCAGAATATATTATCCTTGGTTGAAACCCTTTTTCATTCAGGGCTCAATAGATATCTTGCCACTCCCTTCTGGCATGTAGAGTTTGAGTGGAGAAGTCTGCAGATAATCTTATGGTTTTTCCCTTGTATGTGACTTTTTGTTTCTCTCTTGCAGCCTTTAGGATCCTTTCTTTATCCTTACTTCTTCTCATTGTTACTATGATGTGTCTTGGTGTGTTCAGGTCTGGGTTGATTCTGTGTGGTACTCTCTGGGCCTCTTGAATCTTGATGTCCTTTCTGTTATTCAGGTCTTGGAAGTTTTCTTCTATTATTTCCTCTCAAATGTTTGTTTCCCCTTCCTCTCTTTCTTCCTCTGGCAGGCCAATTATACGAACGTTACTTCTTTTGAGATCATCCCATATGTCTCTATTGTTGTTTTCAGTGTCTCTCAATCCCTTTTTAAGCTCTTTCACCTCTTTCTTTGTTTTCTCTAACTCATCCTCTGTCTGACTAATTCTGTTTTCTGCTTTTGTTAGTCTGCTTTCCCTTGCCTCAGCTTCTTTCTTCATTACAGGTATTTCAGCTTTCAGCTCTCTAATTGCCTCAAGATAATCAGTATTTTCCTTGGGGGTCTCAACTGTTGTTTCCCTAATACTTCCATTCCTTTCCTCCAATGTTGTTTTCATTTCTGTGATTAATAAGTTTATTATTGCTTGCATACTTTTCTTATCTATGGTTACTTCTGGATGACTTATAGTTTCTTCTGGGCTGTTGTCTTCATTCATTGGTGTAGCAGTTTTATTTGTTTTTGATCTACCCATTTTTTAATTTATGTGTTGCTTTTTTATGCTCTGTTGTTCCTCAGTTGTTGTGTCTTGAGTACAAGTAACACTGTACTAAATACCTTTATGACAATTGCACTCACCAACCTCAGGAATTACAGTAGCAACTGAAGTAAGTATTGAAGTAGTTTAATCATTACCAGTTAGCCAAACAATTTCTCCAGTCCGTGAAAAAATAGTAAACAAATCCCAGTGAAGAAAGAGAAAAGAAAGGATAGCAAGAAGAGATAGTTATGCAAATCTACTATCCACTGTATATTCTAGGGGTAACAAGAGGGGAAAGGGAACTAGAGCAGAGATACACACATAGAGAGTCCACTCTGAGTCAGATTTCTTCCCCAAAATTCACAAATTCATAAAGGCAAAGAAGAAGGAAGAAGTGTATGACAAGATTAAAAAAGAGAGAAAGAGAGAGAAAAGGGAGAAGATAAGAAAAAGAGCTGTAATTAAAGAGCAGTGAAAGGAAATTCCCAAATGTGTATCAGTGAATTCAAAAAAGCACCCTGTTTGGTGGTGTGGGGGATCCTTCTAGGAGCTGGTCCCCAGGGACTCCTTATGGTGGGTGGGTGGGAAGGAGGTATGCTTCAAAATTAAAAGGAAGAAAAAAAACTTTTTCCCTTTTTTCCCTATCTAATTCTTAACCCAAATTAAGTTATAGTCACCTCCTTGGTGTCACCGCTAGGACCCCTTGTTTGCTGGCCTGCTAAAGGCAGAAAAACCTACCGTTTCCAGGAGATGTGGTCAGAGCTCAGCCACTAGCAGCTTCTCAGTTCGCCATCTTCTGGGACACCCCTCCCTCCAGACTTTTTTAAAGGATTTCTCAAAAATGAAAACTAGCTCCAAGTTCTTTTGATCCAATGAGAGCTGTACTCAAGAAGTCCTCGGATCTGCCATCAGGGTCATGGTGGTCCCCAGAGACTCCCAAGAGAAAGCCCCTGAGCTACAGTGCTCTCTCCTGGTCCTATGCTGGCCACCCAGCAGTGCTCTGCAACTGGCAGAGGAGCTGCCTTCCCAGGCGGAGGACAGTGCCCGGCACACCCGCATTGCCCACCGCTGCCTGGGAATTCTGGAGCAGCTCCCCCGCTAGTCTGTGCCACCTTTACTCTAATTCTTAACCCAAATTAAGTTATAGTCACCTCCTTGGTGTCACCGCTAGGACCCCTTATTGACTGGCCTGCTAACAGCAGAAAATCCTACCGTTTCCAGAAGATGTGATCAGAGCTCAAGCCACTTGCAACTTCTCAGTCCGCCATCTTCCGGGAACCCCCCTCTTGTAGTATTTCTTGTTCTTCATGGATAGAAGCACCATCATGCGGGTATTGTCAGACATGGTGGGCAGGAACCCAGACAGGTTTGGAGTTATTCTGTGGAAAAATGCATGTGAAACCTTTCCCCATGATCAATAGGGGGTCAGGCCCTTTCCAAATTTTATAGAGTGGGTCTTTCCATTTTACCTTAATAGCTGGGAGGATGGATGGTGTTTGCCAGTGAAGAATAATAGGAGGTAGGTCCGTGTTATTGTAAATATTAAAGAGATTTAATGTAGTTAAGGCTTTTACTAGCTGGATATTGGGGGGGTACATTCCTCCTTTATCTTTGTTTAATTGACTTTTAAGGGTTTGATGGGCCCTATCTACAATGCCTTGTCCCTGTGGATTATAGGGAATGCCTGTGGTATGAGTAATGTTCTAGAGGGAACAAACATCTTTAAGTTGTTTTCTAGTAAACATAGGTCTATTGTCAGTTTTCAGTTGAAGAGGTAAGCTGATTACAACAAAACAGGAGAGCATATGGCTTATAAGCTTTTTAGAGCTTTCTCCCATCTGAGCTGTTGCCCACATAAATTTAGAAAAGGTATCAACTGAGACAAACACATATTTTTGTGTGCCAAAGTTTGGTATGTGGTGACATCAGTTTGCCAAATAGCATTAGCTTTTAAGCCTTGGGGGTGATCCCCAAGAGTTTGAATAGCAGGTGTTTTTATGAGACTTACACAGGAAGAACATGTAGCAATAATATGTGTCAATTGTGGCAAAGGAACATCAGGAAATAGAGCTCGAAAGCCTTTAAGATTAACATGGGTTAGGGAATTAAAGTCAGCAGGATCAGAGACAGAGACTAGGAGAATTTCTGTGGAGGCAAGGCGGTCAGCTGCAGCATTCCCTTCAGAGAGGGAACCAGGAAAAGGGCTGTGGGAATGAAGGTGTTGAACATACAGTGGTTGGGTTCGAGAAAAGAGCATAGAGGCGATTTGAATCAAGAGAGGAGAATGTGGGTTGTGATCATTTTTTCCATAAGAATGAGCAAGCCATGGATGTAAGTTAACAGTATACACACTGTCAGAAAAAAGGTTGAAGGATTCTGGTACAGATTTTAATGCAAGGAAACAGCACAAAGTTCTTTGTACTGAGGGGAATTATCAGAAAGCTCAGTAAAGAGGTTTAGGGGATTGTTTGTCTGGGTAATATATAAGAGCATCAGCTCCCTTTATTCCACCATCGGTGAAGACTGTAGGAGCAGAGGGGATGGGATCTCGAGAGAAAAGTTTAGGTACTAGTAGAGGCAAAAGAGGTAAAGAAGCTCTCAATTTATTAGAAGGAAAATGGTTATCTATTTGTCCCAGAAATCCCATGAAGCTTATGGCAAAATGGGAATGATGGTGTATGAGCCACTCTGTATCTGTGAGAAAAAGGAAGAATAATTAAATCTGGTTCTTTCCCTAAGACCTGCACAGACCTGTTTCTTCCTTGGCGAACCATGAATGCTAATGCATCTATCTCAATGAGGAGTCTTGGAACTCTGCCTACTGGTGTATGAAGCCACTCAAGAACCCCATGGTTCTCCCACAGTGCCCCCACTACTGTGGGGGTGGAGTTAGAGATTATAAGGTTTACCCTAGAGGAGGGGAAGAATCAAACAAGGTGAATGTCCTGGAGGGCCTGGTTAACCCTATCCAGTGCCAAGGAGGCCTTAGGAGTCAACATGTTTTGAGAAGGGCTGTTTGTTTCCTTTTAACAGATCAAACAGTGGTTGGAGGCAGCTAGTAGTCAGATAAAGATACTGCCTAGCCAACTTAAATTTCCAAGAAAACTTTGTAAAGAAGCAAGAGTAAGGTTAGAAGGAAAAGTAACATTAGGTTTTAAGGGACGAATTTTCATTAGAGAAATCCCTGAACCTAGGAAAGATATTGTAGGAATTAGCTGTATCTTCTCAGGAGCTACATTAAGGCTGCTTTTCTTTAAGGCAGGAATGAGAAAAATCATGTAGGGCACAGAGATTTTTATCTAATTATCCCCATATTAAGACGTCATACATGTAGTGAAAAACCTGAAGGCCCTTACAAATATATGGAAAAGAGGCATATTTAACAGCCTCTTGACAAACTGTAAGACTATTGGCCATGCCCTGGGGTAGTACCACCCATTCAAATCTATTGGCAGGGCTGGCATTATTAATAAAAGGAACAGAGAAGGCAAAACATTTGCCATCTTGTGGATGCAAGGGAATAGAGAAAAATCAATCTTGTATATCAAAACCTATGATTGGAATTCCCATGGGAATTGCAGAAGCAAGAGGCAAACCCCTTTGGGGGGAGCCCCAGACCTGCATGGTTTTATTTACCACACGGAGATCTTGGAGGAAGTGCCATTTTCCCAAGTGCTTTTTAATCACAAAGACAGGAGTATTCCATGGGCTTTGAGAATGACGAATGTGTCCCATGGACAACTGCCCTTGGATGAGCTCTATTAAAATTTCTAGCTTCTCCCTAGGCAAAGGCCATTGTTCCACCCAGACAGTCTCATTAGAAACCCAGTCTAAGCAGGGAGTTTGGTTACAATCAGTGGCAGTTAGTATTGGGGGTGCTGATAAGATCTAGTCTCACAGGAGTGGGTGTTAAGGTCTGCAGAGGCATCTGTGGATATCCTAATATCAAGACATTCCAGAAGATCCATGCCCAGTAGTTTGGTGCTAATATCATCTACCAAAGGGCAGAAGTGTCCAGAAGTCCCTTCAGGGTCTTCCCACATGAGCGAATCTCGTGTGATAAAGGCTTGGGTCAACCTTCAAACTCCATGTAAACGTGGTCCTGGGAGGAGTTCCCAATTATGAGGAACCTCTGTTTGCCTTAAAATCATCTTTTCTGCCCCCGTGTCAATTAAACATTTAAAAGGAATATTGCTAATCCTTACTGTCATAGTAGGGTGACCTCATTCTAAGACAGGAGTGGTTCACAAAATCTCAGGCCCTGAATTTGTACCATTCAGGGGCATGCCATCTTTATGAAAGTTTTACCAACAATCTCTCTTCCAATGAAGACCTTTCTGACATCTAGGACAAGGTGTTCATGGCCTCTGTCCCCCTTACGGAAGGTGGGATTGCCCTGATTGGAGGCAGGGTTGCCTTAACTGGAGGTGTGGTTGCCCTGACTGGAGGCATGGTCGGGGCTTATCTGGACATTGGTTATACCAATGCCCTTGATGACCACACTGAAAGCAGGCCTAGTTTTGAATATGTGAGGTAACTGCATAAGCTTGTGTCATAATGGGTGCCACATAAGAGCCTGGCCTAAGGTCCTGTGTCACTAAAATCCAATTATCTGGGTGTTGGTGTTTAAAACTGAGGCATGCCTGACAGAATAGCAGAATCATGCCATCCCAGACAGTAGAACACAGGAAGAGAGAGCGGACTTCAGGATTATAAATCTTTTTCTCTAAGGTTGACCGCACCCTGGCAATGAATTTAGCTAAGGATTCATCGGTTTCTTGGCAAAGGGAGTTAATGGGGACTGGGGCTTCTCCTATGGATGGGGTTAACCTCTCCCATGCTTGTGTTGCACAGATGCGTACCTGTTCAAAATAACTGACTGGAAACTTGGCTTCTTACTGCTGAATTCCAGTTTCAAACTCTCCCACTCCAAACAGTGCATTGAAATTCCACTCTAGGTGTTTCTGACTATTTTTCTGGGATTGTTTTGAGCATTCATCATGAAAACATGCCTCCCATTGCAGGTAGAGGGGGTCTGTGAGTACAGCAAAAGCTAAGTCCCTCCAATCTTGGGAGGTATTAAGGTGTTGTAAAAAGCCTCATAAAATGGACTTGGTCCATGGGACATGGATCCTGCCCACCTTCACTGCCTGTCTGAGTTCTCTGAGTTCTTTGGAGGAGTATGGGTGCCACACCTGAGGTTTATGTTTATTGGGGGCCACATTTACCAGGAAGGTGTGGACTTGGTTTGATGATGAGATATCAGCAGAGGAAGGAGTCATGGAAGTGGAAGCCAATGGAGAAGTGGCTTCCAGAGAAACTGAACATGTGTCTGCCGAAATAGAACTCTCAGGGCAAAATACAGAAGGCTTAGGGTGGCTAAGCACCGAGAACATCTTCTTTAACTCTAGTATCTCAGCCTCAAGGTTTCTTAATGACAAAGTACCAGCAGGGGGAGGAGTCACAGAAGTGGAAGCCGCTGGAGAAGCGGCTGCTGGAAAAACCGAACATGTGTCTGCCGAAACAACTCTCGGGACAAAGTGCAAAAGGCTTAGGGTGGTTAAGCGCCGAGAACATCTCCTTTAACTCTTGTATCTCAGCCTCAAGGTCTCTTAACCTTTTGGCAGGGTGCCTTATATATATATACGGAAAGCTGTAAACATAGCCAAGATAACCCATGGTGCAGACCCCAGTACAGCCCCCAGTAAATCATCTCTGAGATTGAGAGCCTGTCCCATGAGAAAAGAATAGAATATCTGGGGTGCATCCTCGTAAAGCAGGAAAAATCCCATGGTGGGGGGAAACGCAGGGCTGCAGAGTCAGGTGGCTGCCACTTTCCTGTGTCTGGGCGACTTTTCTGGACCTCAGGCCGGGTCACCCTTTGGGGCATGAGTGCGGTACACGTTGGGCACCAGGTGTCACTTGCGGTGGCAGGATGCAGAAAAAGGAGGTTTGTTGCAGAAAGGGAACACAATCCTTTATTTGTGCTGGCACCTCAGAGTTGGGTGAGAGAGCAGCCACAAGAAGGGCCACATGGAGGTAGCAAAAATGGCCGCCTCTCGCAGCAACGTTCCCTGCATCTAATCACTGAAGTGAAAGGCAAGAGAGTGAGGGTGGAAGAAGAGGGCTATTGTGGGAATAGCTCTCGTGAGAATGAGAAGGGGGAGGAGTAACCATAGCACTCCAGGGTAGGATAATAACTCTCACGGGAATGGGAAGGCGAAGTAGTAACCAAAGCACTCCAACTATCGTGGGGAATTGACAATGCCCTGAGGGTACAACATGGCGGAACAGGCACTCTGAGAATGTCCCCACTCTCGTGGGGACAACATAGCAGATGTGACTGCATCTGCACAATTTCCCAGCACCCCTTGGTCTAGCTCACTCTTCATCTCTGACCCTGTTTCTGAGTGAAAAATAGACTAGACTATGAATTTTCACATTTGAAAATACTGTCTCTCCTCCTCATGCTCATTGAGAACACAGCCAGTGTCCCTTCAGAATGCTGATCTCTCTCTTTCTCTGTTTGCTTGCAGCCCAAAGCAAAGCCCTGGGAGCAGAGGGTGAGTGAATTCTTAATTCTCTACTTTGACATCCACATGGCATTATTCATACCAATCCCTACCCTGCTAGCTTTTCAACTAACTTTACAATTTCCTTTTTTTTTTTTGTAGGCCTAAGGGTCATGAGAAGATTTGCAGGTAATTACAAATGTGATGAGTATTAAGTGTGATTTATGACAGCCATTAACTATTATGCAAATAGATAGACTCATACCTGAGGCTCAAAACCCCACACCCAATGCTGCAGATCACCATAAGCCAGAGCTTAGAAGTGCTTTGATAAAATATACAAATACATGAAAGTAGAGAATCAATTTAAAATCCTCTATTTGGGCTGGAAATAGCTCATGTGTATGGTGCACTGCTTCTTCCTTGTGTGCAGCCCAGGTTCAAATCCGGCTCCCATTCCATTAAAGAAAACTTTGGTGCCATGATCTCTTTGTTTCCCTCTCTCTGTCTTTCTGGAACTCTTTTTTAGAATAAAGGCTTTTCCCAAGTAAACTATATAATATTCTGTACTTCCAGGCTAGTTTCACGGGTAGGAGAGAAGATCTAGAAACCAAGCTTGTGGCAATAGAAATACAAAGCTTTATTCATGCAGGCAACCCAGAGCAAGGCATGAGTGCAGCAGGATAAGTCAAGTGGTAGCAAACCGCAATGGTCACCTCCCACTCTGCACACCAGCCCTTCTCCAGGTCTGGACATTGTAAAGAAAAGAGAGAAAGAGAAAAATAGGAGAAGAGAGCAAAACCAGGAAAAGCAGTGGGCTTTATAAGGCAAAATTAGTATTGCCAAGTTGGGAAATGAGATGGCTGGAAAAGGGGGTGGAGAAATGATTGAGTGGGAAGGTAGAAAGGTTCCGTAGCAATGGTATTAGGGTGTTTTTTTTTTAACTGGCGGGGTTAATGTACCCTGCACGTAGGGCGGTCATGAGGTAGAAAGAAGATACATCAGGCAAAATAATGATTATGTAAATAAGCCATAGTATCTCCCACTTCCTTTTTATCTAATGGCCATAGTATCAGGAATGTGGGGTGCTTTGTGAGGCAGGGAGTCTGAAAAGACAAGGCACACATTTGGGGTTACTATTGTCACTCCTTGCTCAACCTCTCGGTAGAGAGAGAGACTGACAGGATAGACGCACCCCTCAGGTTCAAGCCCTGCCAAGATCAACTACATCTTCACAGTTTCCCAAAATCTCGCTCTTTCTTAATGGCCATATACAAATAGGTGAATGTCTGTAAAATACTCCATTTCTGTCAAGCAATAGCAGTGTATGGGTAAACAGAATCCTTTTGGGCAGAAACCTGAATAATATCATGCAGGCATTTTTAAAAGAACTGGAATAAGACAGGGAGTAGTAAGTAAGAGTAGCAAGGAACAGTGTGAGACTGAAGAGAATAATGGTAGGTGGAGAGGGGCTGCCTGATGGATGGAAGTCAGCACTGCCTGATATGCAGAGGAGTAGGGTCCTGATAGGCTGAGGGGAAAGAGGGGTGATCTGGCATTGCAGAGTCCTGAGACAGCTGGCTGTAAAGCCCATGGACTGCTACAGTTAGTCCTCGAGAAGTCCAGCAGTGTAAAAGGAGTGTCCACAGATGTACCAGCAAGTCCCCTAGAATGGTCAGTCCAATGCCAAAGACCAGGGGAAGAAATGCCACACGTCTATCTGGAAATTTGCTTCTATGTAGAGAGTGAGCTTAAACCACCAAAATGTGACATGTGTAGCAGAAGCAAGAAGGGCAGACAGAAATTGGTGAGAGAAAGGCAGTAAGAACACTCTGTCCTTGGAGTCTGTGAATCAGGTTCTTTAGATCATGTCAGGTCACATCATTCATTTTGGGATGGGGGGAGCACTGTACTCATGCCATCTAATGGGCAATGTCAGAATGTGCATGGGTCCAGATGGTTTTCTGGGGATTCCTGTGAAAGAAACACAAACAAATCTGCTTCCCATGGTTAGTGGGATCTGGATAAAATTTTTATAAATATTAAAAGAGATTTAATGTAGTTAGTACTTGAGTTAACGGAATACTGGGGGGATGTATCCCCATTTTTTTCTTTACTTAATTGGGCCTAGGTGTTTGGTGGGCCTTCTCAACAACCATTTGTCTTTTGGGGTTATAAGGGATTTCTGTGGTATGTATGACGTTATAAAGGAAAAAATACCCACAATTTAAATTGTTGGCTGACAAAGGCAGGCATATAGTGGCAAAAAGAGTTACACCAGTTAAGTGTAGAAAAATATGTGAATGCTATTGTTAATTTACTTAAGTTGTATATGGGGAAACTTCTTATATAGTTTAATATCTTACCATATGAGCAGATGCTTTTTCATGTGAAGACTTCCCAGCTGTAATTCACTTATTTGTGCTAGAATCAGTTAATTCTGCATACATGTACCTGAAGTCAAAAAGAACCAAGTCATGAAATACAAAATGTTGTTTTAGGTAAAACAATTTTTAAATGAATGTTAAAGTCTTGTATAACATTGATAAATTGAGTCATTTGCCTGAAATGTAATTGTAAATCATTGAGGAAGGAAAAAAGCTATCACTTAAATCCATTTTGTAAGATTACTTTATTGGGATATGTGTTAATTTAGAAAACTGACTTTTGTGGGACTGGGTGGTGACATACTCAATTGAGTGCACAGGTTACTGTATGAAAGGTCCCAGGATCCAGTCCCCAGTCTCCACCTGCAGGAGGGAAGCTTCCTCTGTGCTAAAACAGTGATGCAGGTGTCTCTTTCTCTCCCTCTACCCTCCTCTCAATCTCAATTTCTGACTCTATATATAAAAAAATACTGCCAGGAGTGGTGAATTTAAGATGCAGATACTGAACTCAGCAATTATCCTGGTGGCAATAAAAACAGGAAAAAAACTATTTTTTAAATAGACAGTCTTTGTAATGAAGGCAGCATTGCCCATCCCTGAGAGAAGTGCCAGTGCATCTCACCCTCCCCCAAACTATTCTTCATCCAGGAGAGGAAACTGAGTCCTACCCTAAGTCCCATTCCACTCCTGGACTCCTGGTACTGCTGCAAAGGAACACAGTCTATTGGAAGTCTCACCCTATCGATTTCCTGCTTAGTTTCTTAATTCCCACTTGTGACCTCAGTCTACACTAATCCCACATTAGCAGTAACAGTTCTCCAGAGACTAAACAGACTGGTGAAATACGAGATTTGTTATCAATTCTCTTGCCCTCACAATCAATTTGCTCACATCTTCCTGTTGTTACCATCAGCCTGCACATATTCTGTCAAATCTCCCTCCTGGACAAAACAGCTCTCCATAGCAGCCACACTTAATCTAAGTGTGATTATAACATTATTTTCTTTTATACTCAGAATTCTGCGAACTGTTTCATAATAGTCTTTCCCTGCTGTCCATCTACCCAGAGAATCCCCAGTGGTCTTAGGGTCTCAGTGACCCCACCCATTCCCCTCCTCTTCTCCTCTGGCTGCACTGGACACTGTCCTTTCCTGGAGAACCTGGGGTACTTCAGCCTCTGTGTCTGCAGATGGGGGTCACCTGGCTGCACTGCACTCTGCTCTGCTTTATAGTAGGCACAGGGATGTAAGCTCCTGCTGCAATATTTGTTATGTTACAGGAGGCAGAGAGGCAGAGTGAGACAAAAGGGCAGAGAGAGAGAGAGAGAGAATGGTCCAAGATTTGGATGGTTGCTGAGGCCTCTCAGGAGCAGGTGTTGACATGTCATTCTCCCCTTATCAGTGTTCCCTATAGACCCTCTGATGGGATGTGTCCCTTTCACAGATGAGATGGTTTAATTACTTCTACAAATACATTCTTCAGATTTGAGAATGTAATGGCTGTGGGCAGGGGTGTGGAATGATAATTGCTTTGATCTCAGGTTTTGAAAAGTACGTAGGAGTATTCAGTTTTTTTCTTTCTCTCTAAATATTTCTCATATGAAATATTTCACAGCTCTGGTCCATCTGTATTATCTTTGTAATTCAAATACTCACAGAGAGATGATGAGCAGGGAAGCCCTGCCTCCAGCTCTTGCTTTTTCTGATGACACAGCACCTCCCCACTGGAGCTGAGGCTATAGCCTGGGCCAAAGCTTGGCCAGGCATCATCCACCCAGTGAGCTCTCTTCCTCTCTGGCCCCTCATTTGTTTCTCACTCTTGTTTCCATCATTCACTTACAGACCCTGTTAGATAGGCACTGAAGACCTTTATGTAAAGCCTGTGAGCATTAAGGTAGGACTTACTTTCAGTCCTACAGTTAATGGATGTACTTCTTCTTCTGCAGCCAAAATAACCCTGGATCAGGACACTGCTCACCCTTACCTTAAGGTGTCAGAGGACAGAAAACATGTGAGACGTCTGAATGAAATACAAGATGTTCCTGACAATCCGGAGCGCTTTGACACTCTCAGGGCTGTTCTGGGGGAGAACAGCTTCTCTGCTGGTGACCATTACTGGGAGGTGGATGTGGCTTGGAACACCAAGTGGGAATTAGGACTGTGTGTGGAGTCAGTCAAGCGGAAAGGAGGCATCATTGTTTGTCCTGAAAATGGGTTCTGGGTACTTTCTCTAATGTATTATGAATTCATGGCACTTACCACTCCCCCTTCCATACTTGAGACTTCAAAAGACATTCAAATTGTGGGTATTTTTCTGCAGTATGAGAAAGGTCTAATTTCTTTCTACAATGTGACAGAGTACAGCCTGCTTTATACTTTCAAAAGCACCTTTACAGAACCCCTGAAGCCATATTTCTACCCTGGATATATTATTTTGGGAAAAAACAGGGGCCTCCACCTCCCCAGCTGTCAGTGACTGATCCTGTCATCATTGTGGGGACACAGCTGAGACACCACAGGAGTCCTCATAGGCCATGAGAGCATCAGACACGCCACCCAAGAGGCTGTAGTCAGGGGAGACAGGACCTGCCTCAGGCCTAGACTCCTCCAGCCTTTGGGAAAACTCAGAGTGAGCCCTTGTAATGTCCACTATGTGCTTCTCATATCTACTCCCTATTCTCCTAGAATCTGATTTCTTGTTACTCTTTGGCTTAGGAAAAAAAGCAAAATTCTGTAAAAACAAATTAATAATTATTAATAATAATTTATTATTAATTATTGTTATTAATATTATCATTATAAATTCCCAGATATCAGTTGATAGTCTGAAACAACTTATCCACTTTCTTCAAAATACAGATTTGGTGGCTGGGCTCTAACAAACCGCTTGGGTGTCCATGTTACCAAGCACAAAGGCCTGGGTTTAAGACTCTCGTCTCCACCTACAGAAGGGAGCTTCACAGGTGGTGATGCAGTACTGCTGGTGTCTTCTTCTTCTCTATCCCACCTCCTTCTCAGATTTTTCTATCTGCATCCAACTCTCTATTTCTGCTTCACCAAAAGCTGGGGTTCCTCAAGGGTAGAGGCTACATACTGCACATTTCATTGACCATTTGTGTCTAGATCAGTGCCTTGTATACAATATAATATTGGCTGACCCAAACTCAGTAAAATTAAATCCAGTCACTAACTAGACTGACTCACACCTTGAAGGACTCACGCTTTCAATACAGCTTCTATCACTGTCCATGGTCCTATTGTCAGGTCCTGTGAGTCTCCTGGCTAAATCAGATGGCTCTATACTGGATTATAATCCTACAGGGAAATATTACTTGGCAAGAAAATATGAGTGCATCATATTTGGAGATAATTTATATTACTACATGGTATATACAGAATTGCTATATATGACAGAGTCTCCTGGATACTGCAGCATCTAATACACATTACAGGGTACTCACACTTGATTAATTTTCAGAGATTTGATGCTGAATTCAGAAAATGAATTTAGAAATGCAGTGTTAAATAAGACAGAAGGGAAGAAAGGAAGGAAGGAAGGAAGGAAGGAAGGAAGGAAGGAAGGAAGGAAGGATAAAGAAAGGAAGTAGGAAGGCAGGCAGGCAATATTGCTGCCAGAAATTGTTACAGTGCATAAAGCTTTGAACCCTAAAGCATGAGGTCTTGATTTCAATCTCCACCCTTATGTATGTCAGTGTTGTCGCTTCTTCTTTTTCACCCTTCTCTTCTTTCACTTTCATAAACAAATAGATAAGAAATACCATATTATAGGGGGTCTGGGCAGTAGCGTGGTGGGTTAAGTGCAGGTGGCACAAAGTACTTGGGCGAGTGTAAGGATCCAGGTTCGAGCCCCCCATTCCCCACCTTCAGGGAAGTCAATTCACAAGCGGTAAAGCAGGCCTGCAGGTGTCTATCTTTCCCCTTTTCTGTCTTCTGCTGCACTATTGATTTCTCTCTGTCCTACCCAACAACAACATAAAAATAACAGTAATAATAACAACAAGTGCAACAAAAGTGGAAAAAAATGGCCTCCAGGAGCAGTGTATTCATCGCGCAGGCACCAAATACCAGAGATAACCCTGGGGGAATAAAAGGGAATACCATATTACAAATAAAAATTATGAAGAAGCAAAATAAGCATATCATTAAACAATCAGGTAATGCATTGCTTTGGGGTTAGTTTTTTTTATGAAAGAGCAGAGTAATGATTCTTCTTGTATTATATTTTTGCATTTAATAATTATTACATATCTATGAGAGACACAGAAGTAGTTGAGAGAAAAATAAGGCAGGGGAGAGAGGGAGAGAAAGATCAGCACATGACTCCAGCATAGATCATGCCAAGGACCAAGCTCAGGCCCTCATACTTGAGAGCTGAATGTCTTATCCACCACAATAATTCCCAGACCACATGGTATATTCCTAAGTGAAAGATGTGTCCTATGTTTTGTAATGTGTATCAAGATTTCATGGACAACAGACATATAAGCTCAAATCCATTGGTTGTGCACTGAAAGTTGCTGTGTTTCACTAGTGACTGTCTTTCTCAAATGTGGCCCCATGACCTTGCCTCAAGTTACTGAAGCCCTTATCTAGACACTCCTCATGGAATGAGAGTCACCTGTGTAGCCAGCAGAGTAAGTGGAGTTAGATGCCCCAAGTCAGGTCGTAAAGTCATTGCAGCTTCCACTTTCCCTCTTGCATCACTTACTCTGGGGGAAGTCAGCCACCAAGACATGAGGACACTCAGGAGGTCCTGTGGGAGGTTCCAGGAAACAGGATTTGAGACTGCCTGCCTGTAGTCTTGTAGACAAGTCACCTTGAAGTGCATGACCCAGCCCAGTCTAGATGCCTTTACCTGCAACTTCCTGAGTGTCAGAGTCACAGCCATGTGACCCAGCTCCTGACATTCTGACTACAGACACCCTGAGAGAACACTCACAGTCCTGATCAGTGCTGGGCCATGAATCTCAGATTTGACAGGATCTACAGCATGGAAATGAGAAATAAAACTCTGTGCTTTCAGATTTATGTCACAGCCAAAGAACTGCCTATAATTAAAATTTCTGCTTAATAAATGCTATTCTTTGTGTTTGGGAATATTTTGTGTTTTGCCTGTAACATGAGGAAGGCTGGGCCATATGAGTGTGGCTAGCAAACATCATTAGTACAGGGCAGATGCCATATACGATGTAACTGAAGGGACTTAAAGGGAGTTTGGCAGAAATATTTCCCCTTTTTTGCCTTTTACCTTTTCTTCATTCCTTCTTGCTTTCCCTTGGTTCCTGGTCATTTGACATGGTTTCTCCTGGGACCCATACGTGATGGAAGCTAAATGCTGGAGAATGTTTAGAAACTCATGACTCAGGTGATGTGGCTGACTAGGCTCTTCTTCTTTTGCTTATTTTGCCACCATGGAGTTTAAGTACCTAATAAATCTGTCACATTTATAAGTCAACACAAAAGAGACTTTTCCATATAAGATAATATCTGTCACCCAATGTGGGACACAAAGCCAACACCCTGAGATTCAAGGTCTCATGCTCTACCAGCTGAGTTGCCTTTTGGCATCATTCACTCCCTTTAATGGCCACTGGTTCATTGGAGGTTCCAGGTACCCCCTCAATTTTGAGTAGCAGGAATTTTAGAACCATGCACCTCAGTATCTTGTAAACACGTAGATCATAAATTTTTCACAATGAAAAATTTATAAGAACTAAGAGCCCTTCACATGAGTGTGACTTACACCAGGAGTGGGCACCATGAGGAGCCAGCACGTTGCCCAGTGGCTGTGCCCTGACTGGAGGCCTGCACACACAGTGTGTTATGCTCTTTCACACAGATGCCAGTTACAACTTTGAATGAATGGGCACTGCAAAGGTATTTGAAAACTGAACTGTTTTTACTATTTGGCTTATATTAACATACAACACAAATATTGTAATGCATCTTTAAGAAGCAAAAATATAGCTTTCATAATAGAAAACAGAGTAGTTGAAATATGCTGAGATAAAAAGGAGAAAGGGGCCTTAATACAATGATTCTACTGCTCTGGGTTAATTGTTTTGTTTGTTTTTAACACTGATAAAGAAGACCATCTGATAAGAGTGGTCAATTTCACACAATTCCCACCACCAGAGTTCTGTATCCTATCCCCTCCAATGGAAGCTTTCCTACTCTTTATACCTCTGGGTGTATGGACCCAGGATCATTATGGGGTGCAGAAGGTCTAAAGTGTGACTTCTGCAATTGCTTCTCCACTGGACGTGTGCGTTGATACGTGGATCCATACTCCTAGCCTGTTTCTAACCTAGTGGGGCAGGGCCCTGGAGAGGTGGTGCTGCAGGACATATTGGTGAGGTCATCTGCCCAGGCAAGTCAGACTGGTGTCATGGCAGCATCTACAATTTGGTGGTGAAAAAGCATTAAGATCTAAAGCAGAGCAAATTTTTTAATATAATCAGTATCATGAAGGTAATATTATAGTGGATGAGATTTGTGGTTTCTCTTTTTTGAAACAGCTACTATGTGAGCTGCTTTTTATTTTTTCCCTTTTTTCCCTATAAAGAATGAGAGACAGCTAAATAGAGAGACAGAGAGAAGGAGAGACACCACAGAAATATTTCATTATTAGTGAAGTTTCCTCTTTGCATGGTGTCATCATGTGTTGACTTGGAAATTAATACTTATTTTCATGCATGGTGTAATAGTAGGTTCTGTACAGACATCCAACTTCCATCCTCTCAAATGATAGTTATTAATAAAGTAACAACGGAGACTTTAATATGGGTGGTGTTTTTCTCAGTTTCTCTGTCAAATTGTGTTTTTCAAATTAGCAAGATTAAATAACACATTGAACTATTTTGTCCCCTGAAGAATGAGGGTGTAAGGAGCTGATAATTTTTCCTTTAACTCATATGAAAAAACAAAGAAATCAGCAACCAGGTGGGTGGCACAGTGGCTAGAGTGCAGGACTTGAAAGCATGAGGTGAGAAGTTCAATCCACCCACAGTGTCACCTGTGACTGAGTGATTCTCTGGTTCTTTTGATAATAAATAATGAATGCTGTGCTCAGGTGGTGGCACATCTGGTTATGTGCACAAATGCCAAAGCATAGGATATAGGTTCAATCCCCTGGTACCCCCCTCCAGGGTGAAAGCTTCACAAGTGCTAAAGCAGAGCTGCAGGTGCTTCTCTGTCTCTCTTCCTCTCTAACTCCCCCTTACTCTCAATTTTTGGCTGTCTATATCCAATAATTAATGACAATATAAGCTAAATAAAAATAATAAATAGTACATTCTATTGAAAGTACATTCTATTAAAATGAAAAGGCAAATTTGGATGTGAAATCAAGGTGTGATTTCTCATATCTTAGTGAATTGATCTATAGTGAGTTAAAATTTGTTCATCTGAATATTGTAGGATTTTTTTAAAAACTCTTGAGAGGCTAGAATACTGGAAACAACAAAACAAAAATGAAATGACCACAGAAACCCTGGTCTTGGACTTCCTGCTGTGACCCTGAGGCAGGGGAGGGAGTGGTTACAGAAAGTGCTTTCCCACCCCCAGATCCCACAAGCCCTGCCTGTTGAAGGACTAGAAAAGGGAGCTTTTAGAGGCAGGAAGATCTGGGGGCTCTCAGCCCTCCTTGCTCACCCCACATTCAGATCCTGGCTCCCTGCCTCTCCCCACTCCTAGCTGTGTGAAAGGCTGCCCCTCCTGAAGGGCGAATAGGTGTGAGCACTGCTCCAGCCTCTAATGTCCCCCTGCCCTGTGCTGACCAGAGGCAGCTGGGCTGAAAGGGGAGCAAGTTGCAGAGCAGAGTATAAGTTCCTCCATTGGGAGAACCTGGAAATGATATAGAAGAATACCACCAAAAAGGAGCCTGGGGTGAGTGCCCAAAGTGATTAGGGCCTCTTGTGCCCATGTCCCCCACCCTGCAGGTGGTTATCTACAACTTCTAGATGTCTGCTGGAATGCTGGAATTATGTCCAGGGATAGGAAGTTTTGGGTGGTGACCAATGTAAGACTGTCACTATCTGAGCACCAGTCCACATAGCCTGCTGCTCTGCAAGGGGCAGAGGCTGCACTGGCTCTCTGGCCCCAGGTCTCAGGCTGGCGTCTGAGGTCCAGCAGGGCTCTGTGCCCTCTGGTTCCTGCCTTCTGCCTCTGCAGTCCCTGAACCAGTGACTGAGACCAGAACTGCCAGCAATGCTGGGACCCAGGCCTCTGCCCCCTGCAGCTGAGTTGAGCCCACAGCCCTGCTCTGAGCCTCTGCTCTCCAGAGAGACCCTCCTGCTGGAGCTCTCCCTCCTGTTTCTGTGCCTGTGCTCTGCTGCCTGTGAGTCACTCATTTGCCTTCCTCTGCAGGACCTGACACAGAGTGAGTAATGTCACTGACTGTGCAAAGACACAGGTTACTGCTTAGGGGACTGTACTAATGACAGACAGCCACCTCCTTCCTTCAGGTCACTCAGGGGTTGGTAGACCCCTTTTGTTATGCTTTGCTAAGTGTTTGTCTTGGCTCTAAACCTTTCAGAAAGGATTCTTCAGAGTAAAAACTTTCTGGCTCCCCTTCTTAGTCTTTGAGGATTTAGAGAGATTTTCCTATCTCCATTACAATATTTAAGAATTTGCCTTCTGTGATGTCTGTGCATCCTACATTTTTATAAAAAAATTGATCTTAATTTTAATATTGGAAATATAGAGAAAAATTTGAGCTAGGAAGGGACGAGCCAATTAAAGCAACTCTTGTTTAAAATGACTAAATAAGTTACAGTTAATTCCTAATTAATTAGAGAAAATTCTTCATCACTTGTTAATTTTTCTCACTGCAGCAAAGATCAGGGCTTTAGGCCTGGTCTTTAGGCACTGTAGTGTGTGCTCTTAACCAGGTATGCCACAGCCACGTCCCCTCTGTGGGTCTATTAAGCAACTTCACTTGAGAGTTTCTCATGCTCAGGCTCATCCCACTCACCTTCTAGTAACTCACCCATTACAATGCAAGATTTTCTCAGGAAATACCCAATGTGTAGACTATCCCTTGCTCTATCATTGTATGTTACTGTTCACTTTTCTGAACACAATAAAATCATGTTACCATCTAACCAATACCAACCACTTATCTTTCATAGAATTTTGGTCTCTAAAGTACTGTGTGAAGGGTGGAGTGGTGGTGTACCTGGTTGAGCAAAAGTGTTACAATATGCAAGGTCCCAAGTTTGGGTACCCAGTCCCCAATCCCCACCTACAGTGGGAAACTTTGCAAATGGCGAGGCAGTATAGAAGGTATCTCTCTCCCTCTTCTCTCTTCCCTTTCGCTCTCAAATTTGGCTGACTCTGCAATAAATCAAGATTTTTTTTAAGTATTATGTGAGTAGATCATAGAGTAAGCAATATTAGTACAGTCATTGTTTCTGTCTAATGAAATTTTCGGTTATAGGAGCCACTGACTCCTTCATGCAGCACAATCCCAGTGAAATCCATCCAAATTGCTCTGTGTGTAATTCCATCCCATTAGCTGATGTGTGGACTCTGTTGTTGGATGCACCCTGCTTGTTCACTGCTCACCCACTGAGGGGGTCCTGATTCTGGTCCTGACAGGCAGCTTTCTCCTCAGGACTCCTGGTCCCAGTGCTCCAGGAAGAGTGTGGAGGGAGTGAGCTGCCCCCAGGCCTGTGAGCACCTGACCCTGCACCCTGAGAGGAGCCCTGAGCTGAGATGCAGCCCTGGTGCATGGGCATCAGCACCCTCCTGCTCTCAGCCCTGCTTCCCTGGCCAGGTGCAGGTGAGTGGGAAGGGCTTTCACTGTCTTTGACTCTGGGGGCAGGCCTGGGGTCTGGTGGGGGGACTCTGTTACAGGGGATGGTCCCAGGGCTTTGCCTCTTTTCCTGAAGGTTTTAAGCTGGTTGTCATTCAGGCAAGGCTTTTCTTTTGCATTGCTTAGTCTTTTTACATTTTACATTTTCTGACATGGATTTGTAAGTAGAAAACGAACCGATTAAAGCAAATCTTGTTTAAAATGACTAAATAACTTACAATTAAGTCCTAATTAACGTTTTTGCTAATTTTGCTGAGTGTCCCATGTCCCCTCCGTAGCTGCACTAGAAAAGGCCAGTGTGTGTGCTGCCCACTGCTCTCAGCACCTGGACTCAACAGCCTTGGGCCCCTGTCACCCTGAGAGTCTCAGTGCCATCCCTGCTGAGCTAGGAGCTGTGTCCTGTGTCCCTGTCTTGACTTGCTCTTCCTCCCTCTGGAGCTGGACTTGACCTTCAGCTGTTCATCTGCCTGTTTTCATTGCATCTCCTTCACTGAGGTCCCCCCATTCAGCCCTATTTCAATAGTATCTTCCCACCACATCTTCCACATCCCTGGTTCAGTTTATTCCTGGAGCTGAACTGCCACTGTCTCTCCATCAGCCTCATGCAGATTTCCTGCCCTCTGTGTTTCTCAGCACTGCTCTAGGGTTTCACTCAAACATGTTTCCTTTAGACGGAAAAAAAACACAGGGATGATTCTTGAGATGGATGTTACCAGAGTAAGAGTGTCAACCATTCTGCTGGATATACAAATAGCTAACCATTATGTTGTGTGCATGAAACTAATAAAATTTACACCCAAAAGTAAATAATAAAATCACCCCAAAATTCAAAAGGATCTTTCAGGAGCTGTGAAGGCATGCAAACTCTGATGACAATACTAACAGTAATACTACTAAACAAGTGTGATTCATGCTATTTTAAAGACAATTCTATAGTTGTAAATTAAGTACTAAATGAGCTGATTACTATTCAAGTCTTGTCTAATAACTGACTATGTCACCTGGGTTGGGATTAGGCCTTAAGCAGGGAGAACCTGAGCTCCACAGATCACTCAATACCTAGGTCTCAAAGTAGTTCTTCTTTTCTTTCTTCCTTTCTCTCTTTCTTTTTTTTTTCACAAAGGACCTTTAATTAATCATTTTTCAATGTACTCTGGGAATATGTTTCCTTTTACAATATTGCATGTTGTGAATGTAACACAAATAGTTTGAAAAACTCAGCATAGCACACTCTTGGCAACAGTCACCATTTTCTGCTTTCCATCCAGGACAATTCTATGTGGTAGGCCCAAGAGCACCTGTAATTGCCTCAGTTGAGGAAGAAGCTGTGCTGTCCTGTCACTTCAGCCTAGAGACAGATGCTGAGGACATGGAGGTGACCTGGGAACAAATGGATCCTCCAGCCCTGGTGCATCCCTATGCTGCTTCTGAGGATCAGCAGTGGCAGCAAAACCCACAGTACAAAGGGAGGACAGAGTTTCTGCTGGAGAACATCATTACAGGGCAGGTTGCCCTGAGGATCCATCCCATTATCCCTTCAGATGGTGGAGAGTACAGGTGTAACTTTGCCAGCTCTACATTTGAAAGTGAAGCTCGAGATGAGGTGCTGATCACAGGTGAGTCGTTGAAATGAAATCTCTCAAAGTATTTCTAGGATTTTTCAATAGTATTTAGGTAACAGCATCTATAGTTTTGGCAAAGAAACTGCACAGTAGAGAGTAACAGTAAAGATATGATTATTATAGGCCAATATGTTAAGGAATATTTATCCAAATACTAATTCTGACACTTCAGGTTGCAGTAGAATTCTATACACAACTCCTTTATTTATCAGTATAAATCATTAAAGAGAACAGAGAAGAAGTTTCTAGAAATTTCAGCTCTGCACAGCAACAGAAATGCATCCTGGTCT
The DNA here is from genome assembly GCF_950295315.1 of Erinaceus europaeus. NCBI lineage: Eukaryota > Metazoa > Chordata > Mammalia > Eulipotyphla > Erinaceidae > Erinaceus > Erinaceus europaeus. The sequence goes on from NC_080170.1 coordinate 19,457,903, forward strand.
ACCATACTACCCATAATTCATTTTTATTTCCACAAGGTTTACTACAGAGGTTTGGTGCATGTGTGACAAATCCATTGTTCCCAGCCACAATTAGTTTTTTTTTCTTTCTTTGTATTTTGATTGGACAGAGAGAAATTCAGAGTGTAGGAGGAAAATGGCATGGGGAAGTAAAGAGAGCAGCCCTGTTTACGAGCACTGAAACTCCACCCCTGCAAGTGGGGACTAGGGGCTTGGACCTGGTTCTGTGCACATAGTAAAGTGTGTGACCTACTGGGTGTGCCACTGCACAGCCACCTCTTAATTCACTTCTTTTCTTAACTTGGTATAGACAGAGAGAAATTTAGAGGAAATGGGGAAATAGGAAGAGAAAGAGAGAGAAAGAGAGAGAGAGAGGGTGATGGGGGGGGATTGCAAAGCTGCTTCACCACCCATGAAGATTCCTCTCTGCAAGTGGGGAACTTGACCCTCAGGATTTGAACAAGTGTTCTCACTCTCTGTGTTGTGTGGGCTCAACCAGGTGCATCACCACCTGGCCCCATTATTCACTTTCGAAGATGAGACACCTGAAAAGAGAAAAAGGGAAGGATAACCCTTTTTCTTTTAGGAAATATTCTAGAACATGCACTGTTCCCATTTCACATCACCTTCACAAACACCTACTAAATGCTGAGAAGTTTGTAATGCAAAGTCTTAAGTGACTGGCACACCCTCTTTAAGATTGTCTCCTTAGCTACTAGACCAGCCAGCAAGGTAACTACTAGCCTCATACTCCACCTTGAGTGAGTTGATATTAGGTACAAGGTGAAAGTCAGCTTGTCCACAGACCAGACTAATGAGTCAAAAGCTCAGTAGTTCCCTGTGGCTGTTCATCAGGGCCACAGGACATTGAGAAAATTCCCAGCATGCCATGAGGGTCATACTGGAAAGTATTTCTGAAAGGGGAGGTGGATATCTGTGGAAGAGAAAGAAATTTGTAACAGAAAACACCAACTCTGCTTTTACTCACCAAGCTGCACCAGGATGGATAGAATATTCTGCTATTTACTTGAAAGATCATCAGATAATGGATGTGATAGCTAACCTAGGAGTGTGTCTGCTTCTCCGTGTGCATGACCAGGTTTGAGCCCAGCAGCCAGAGTCCTAGGGAAAGCTTTGATTTTGTTAATCTCTATTTCTATTAAGACATTTTGAGTAATGAAAAAAATTAATCATCAGCTAAATGAGTAATAACATATTATGCAGAAACAGTAAAAAAGAAAGAACATTATTAGTGTTTGTGGACTTTATCAATTAATTTACTCTTTTCTAAATTTGACTGTGTTGTTTATTCTCTTTTCACCTTAGAAAAGTTTTTATTTAATAGTGATTTACAGGATTATAAAAGTAGCAGGTATAACTTCACACCGTACCCACCACCAAAAGCCTATGTTACCAACTGTGTTTCAGGCTTATTAACCTTTACATTTACAAAGCAGAGTTGAGATTCATAGAGGTAAACTAGGAAACACAAGCTGAAAGCCAAAATCAGGTGGCCATAAACCTCTGGAAGAATCTACTTTTTCAGTCTCTTTTTTCCTTCCAGCCTCAGGAACAGCTCCTCAGATTCACATTGAGCCTGGAGGCACTGGGGAGGTGAAGGTGACCTGCACATCCAGGGGCTGGTACCCAGAGCCTGAGGTGCAATGAAGGGTCCTAAAAGGACTGCAGTATTTGGAGCCTACCTCTGAGACAAAGACAGTGGCAGAAGATGGCCTGTTTCATGTGCAAACATTTGTCACTGTATACGCCAGGTCAAGAGATTTGTCCTGTGCCATAAGGAACCCAGTCCTCAGTGAGGAGAAGGAAGCACACGTTTCTATGGCAGGTCAGTTGTTGGATAATATGCCAGCTCCCCCTGGCTTCTGCTTAACCATATGCCTACATAGGGATAGATTTAATACCATTCAAAGCTTTGGTCTATTTACATAAATCACTTTTACATTTACATAAAGCACCACACTCCCTCCAGGGCATTAGTGGTTTAGTGGTAGAATTATCAACTGCTCCACCCCCTCTCCTTGTCACACCCTGAAAAAGTTAACCAGGCTCTCCAGGACATGCACCTCGTTTGGTTCTCCCCCTCCTCTCTAGTAAATCTTCTAATCTTTAACTCCACCCCCACGGTAGTGGGGGCATTGTGGCAGAAACAAGGCATTCTCGAATGGCTTCATACGCCAGTAGGCGGAGCTCCAAGACTCCTTACCGAGATTGATGCCTTAGCATTTATGGTTCACCAAGGAAGAAACAGATCAGTTCAGGTCTTAGGAAGAGAACTAGATTCAATCATTCTTCCCTTTTCTCTCACAGATAAAGAATGGCTCATACGCCACCATTCTCCTTTTGCCATACATTTAATGTGTTTCAGACTCCATGTTCTCCAGGCTCTGGCCCTGGATAGTGAAATTCGCTGTGCCCCAGTGTCTCCTGGTTGTTGCCGCAGCCTTTGGTGTTCTCTTTATACGAACAAGAAGAAAACGAGGTATGTTTGGGCTTGATATCCTTGTCTTCATGATAAAGGCTAATAATAGCTTTTACCATAAATGTGCTTCACAGATCATCTGTGATGGTTGCACTGAAAGCAGAAATAGTTAACATCATTTAATTGATTAGAAATATAACTCTTAGATTTACCCTTCAACCATAACGTCCCTGCCTGGTTGAGATGTCTCTAGATCGGGATCTATATTACAAAGAACTTTATGCTGTTTTCCTTGCATTAAAAGTTGTACCAGAATCCTTCAACCTTTTTTCTGACAGTGTGTATATTGTTAACTTACTTCCATGGCTTACTCAATCTTATGTAAGAATTGATGACAACCTGCTTTCTCCTCTTTTAATTCAAATTGCCTCTATGCTCTGTTCTCGAACCCAACTACTGTATGTTCAGCACCTACGTTCCCACAGCCCTCTTCCTGGTTCCCTGTCTGAAGGTAATGCTGCAGCTGAACACCTTTCCTCCACAGGAATTATCCTAGCCTCTGTCTCTAATCCTGCTGACTTTCATTCCCTAACCCATGTTAATCTTAAAGGTCTTCTAGCTCAATTTCCTGATATTCCTCTGCCACAGTTAAAACGTATTCTTGCTACATGTTCCTCCTGTGCAGGTCTAATCAAAACAGCTGCTATTCAAACTCTGGGGGTTAATCCTTGAGGTTTAAAAGCCAATGCTCTTTGGCAAATTGATGTTACCCATATACCCATCTTTGGCAAACAAAAATATGTGTTCGTCTCAATTGATACCTTCTCTAAGTTTATGTGGGCTACAGCTCAGACTGGAGAAAACTCAGAAAAGCTTATAAGCCATATGCTCTCCTGTTTTGCTGTAATGGGCTTACCTCTTCAATTTAAAACGGATAATGGACCTGCTTTTACCAGAAAACAAGTTAAAGATTTTTGTTCCCTCTGGAACATTACTCATACTACAGACATTCCATATAATCCACAGGGACAAGGCATTGTTGAGAGGACCCATCAAACTCTTAAGGATCAATTAAATAAAGAAAAACGGGAAATGTACCCCCCAATATCCAGCTGGCAAAAGCCTTAAATACATTAAATCTCTTTAATATTTACAAAAACTCAGACCAACCTCCTATTATTCTTCATTGGCAAACACCACCCACCCTCCCAGCTATTAAAGTCAAATGGAAAGACCCACTTGATAAAAACTGGAAAGGACCTGACCCCCTGTTGACTATGGGGAGGGGTTTCACATGCATTTTTCCACAAAATTACTCCAAGTCTGTTTGGGTTCCTGCCTGCCATGTCAGGCAATACCCACATGATGGCGCTGATATCCCTGAAGAACAAGAAACACAGCAAGAAGACTGGCTGCAAGAGGACTGGCTGCAGGATGCACCCCAGGATCCATAATACAGCATGGCAGAATCAAAAAAAAAAAATATATATATATATATATGATTCACAGAACTCTTCTCCCCCCAAATGTCTTATGCTATGACTGGCCAGTTGTGTTTTGTGAGTGAGTGAGTGGGTGAAAAAAAAAAAATTGAGTGAGTTGAGTGACCAAAAGTTTTGTACGACCCATTGTACTCAGAGTACTCTGAAAGTTAACTGACTTTATATAAAACGGCTGGACGCAGCCATGGTTTCTGGAGACGTCCAGAAACAGTCCAAAAATTGTTCATTCCCCTTTTTGATTTCTTTTTTAAGTCTTGATATAAATATGAAATGTTTAGTCTTAAACTGTTTGAGTAAAGATGGTTCAACTATGACAGTAGATCTAAATTCGCATTTGAAATGATATGTCTTATTTACAAGTTTTTCTCCTCCTGTGTGTTATAAACTATATGTTTAATATGCGTGTTTCAAGTTTGGTAAACATTAACTTAACGGTTAAATTGCAGTTCATAGAACTTTCCGCCAGCTGACTCGGAATTTTGCAATGCCAGATCACCCCTCTAGCCCCTCGGCTTATCAGGCCCCCACTCCTCCAACAATCAGGCTCACTCTGTCTCTTGCTAGTCTTACTTATCCCTCCCTGTCTTGTGCTAGTTCTTTTTGAAGACACATGCTATCATTCCGCTTTCTTCCCAACAGGTTTCTATTCACCCCTACACTGCTATTCCCCTGACAGAGATGATGCCTTTTACAGACATTGACCCAGTTATATATGGCCATTAAGTAAGAGGGATATGTTGGGGAATTGTGAGGATATGATTGAGCTTGTAAGGGCTTGAGCCTGAGGGGTGTGTCAATCCTGTTAGTCTCTCTCTCCATGGAGAGGTTGAGCAAGGAGGGACAGTAGAACCCCAAAAAGGTGTGCCTCTTATCAGTCTCCCTGCCTCACAAAGTGCCCCACACTCCTGATACTATGGCAAATAGTTAAAAAGAAAGGGGGAGATGTTGGATAGTATGCCAGCTCCCCCTGGCTTCTGCTTAACCATATGTCTACATAGGGATAGATTTAATCCCATTCAAAGCTTTGGTCTATTTACATAAATCACTTTTACATTTACATAAAGCACCACACGCCCTCCAGGGCATTGGTGGTTTAGTGGTAGAATTATCACCTGCTCCACCCCCTCTCCTTGTCACACCCTCTCCTTGTCACACCCTGATCCTCTCCTTGTCACACTCTGATTTTCACCAGTCACTTTTCGCTCTACCCTCTCTATATCACATCCTGTTTCCACCCTACTTGGAGAGTATAAAAACAGCTGCTCTTCTGATTAAAGACTTGGAAATTGCTTTCCGGCTCCGAGAGTTACAGAGTGTATCTCCTGCGAAGTTAGTGCGGCACGAGTTCCTGATCCCTCTCCCATGCAGCAGCCTGGATCGGCTCCAGTTGAGTTCTCTCCAACCCAGAGAGCATTAGCTCGGGAAGAAGTACCCTCAGGCTATCCCAGCAGTCAGTGTCCTCCAGTGTGAGAATCCTGAGAGATCTCTGCTGAGCAAGGAGGGGACAGCATCCAAGACCTGAGGGTGAAGGGCCTAGATAATGCTCTACCCTACCCAAGGTAGTTGTTATTGGAGAGCTTGTTTGAAAACTCATCTTTTGTCTGTTCTGTACTTCTTTGTGACAGGGGATATCATTGCATTACTTTATAGTAATGATTGCTTGGTTGCACAAGGCATCAAAGAACATTTAATTATTTTGAGCAGTCTTTTAAATATATTTCTAAACCTCCCATATTCCTACCATGGCAAATCACCCTTTTAGACAATTTGATGTTTCCAAGCTGTCAAAGGAAGCCAATCTGGTGAGTTCCACTTACCACATTTGTGGCTTGAGGCCACCACTAACTTTACTGACCTAGACTCTGAAGTTCTGCATCTCACAGTCCCCCACAGCCTTACACTGCCCTGCCTATCGCTTGCTTGTAAGGCTCACATACATGCATGTGGAAGGTGACTGAGTAGAGACACAACAGTGACAAGGTCTGATTGAGGAAACTGAGAAGGGAGGGAGGAGAATTAAAGAAATGCTTTGTAGCATTTGTAGCATTTTAGGAATTATAGGAGAATTATAGTTGCAAGGGTTCATACACCAAGGCTTGACATTCCTGAATGAGAATAAAATGGTATCTGATGCACCAGCTTTAGTTGTGGGTCTGTAAGAAGTGATTTTTCTCTCTCTCCCTTTGGAAGTACAAGAGAACATCAAGCTCTCAGGGAGTCCTGGGTCACTGTGAAATGGAGGGCAGGAAGTTGAGACTTAGAATCACTGTCCCTGCTCACATGCCTCCTAGGAGAAAGTCCTTGGGTTAGTCCACAGCAGCCAGGTCACTGATGTCAAGCTCATTCTCAAGGAAGATAATTCCTGTATTTCAGACAGCATGTTCTCCAGGCTCTGGCCCTGGATAGTGGGATTCGCTGTGCCCCTGTGTCTCCTGACTGTTTTCTCTGGCCCTGGATAGTGGGATTCACTGTGCCCCTGTGTCTCCTGACTGTTTTCGCAGCCTTCGGTGTTCTCTTTATACGAACAAGAAGAAAACTAGATATGTTTGGGCTTGATATCCTTGTCCTCATGATAAAGGCTAATAATAGCTTTTACCATAAATGTGCTTCACAGATCATCTGTGATGGTTGCACTGAAAGCAGAAATAGTTAACATCATTTAATTGATTAGAAATATAACTCTTAGATTTACCCTTCAACCATAACGTCCCTGCCTGGTTGAGATGTCTCTAGATCGGGATCTATATTACAGAGCAGAATCATTTCAGAACCCCTCCCACATCAGAAGGGGGATGTCTGGGAACGTGTGTTTGTCTTGAAGCATCAAGAGATCATCTCTGGTGAGATGAACAGCAGCACAATCTGATCCTGGATTCCTAATAATTAATTTATCTTTTTCTCTATTTTCAGGTTCACTACAAATAGAACATGATGAGTTGCATTAGACCTGAGAATCATGCAAATTCTTGGTTACTGACCCCACATTCTAGTTATTATACAGAAACGATCTGTTAGGAAAGACTTCAGGGGAGCCGGGTGGTGATGCACTTAGTTCAGCACATATAGTACTGTGCATAAGCACCTGCACAAAAACCGGAATTTGAGCCCCTTCTCCCTACCTGGCGGAGAGGTTTCACAGGTAATAAGCAGGTTCCCCCCCTCTCTTTCCTCTCTCTCTCTCTCCTCTCTCTTTCTCTTCTCTATCTCTCCTCTCTCTCTCTCACTCTTACTTTCTCCCTCCCTCTTTCCCTCTCTCTTCACTCCCTCTCTCTTTGCATTCCTCTCTCAATTTCTTTCTGTCCTGTAATATAAAATAGAGCAGAAGAAAAAGGAAAAAATAGTGTCGTGAGTATTGTGTTGAAAATGCCAGCACCAAGGGGCTTAATAGCATTCCATTGTGTATATAGCCCACACATTACTCAGCCAGTTCTTGATGTTGAACACCTCAGTTGCTTCCAGGTTTAAACTGTTATACATTGTGCTGCTATAAACTAAGATATACACAGATCTTTTTGGATGGGAGTTTTTGATTCGTTACCATATATCCCCAGAAGAGGAATTGTGGGGTCATAGGGTAGGTCCACTTCTAGCCTTTGAGAGTTCTCCAGACAGCTCTCCACAGGAGCTGGACCAATTTCTACTCCCCCCAGCAGTACAGGAACGTTCATCTGTCCCCACAACCTCTTCACCATTTATTGTTGCTGTGTTTTCTGATGTAGAACATTCTCACAGGAATGAAGTGCTATCTCATAGTTGTCTCTATTTATCTTTTTCTAAGAATCAATGACTTGGTTTTGGTATGCTTCTAAATTCTCCTTATAAGACCTTCTGTTTTGATCATCACATTAGGTTTGCTTGTATTACTTACAGTGTGGTCTATTTACATAATCACTGTTTTCCCTGGGTCCCACCCTGCCTGCAAGTTATTGGTTAAATCCCCACTGGTTAGATGGAAGTTTTCTATGTTCTGTTCTTGGGCTTTTTGCTCTGCCCCCTCTATTAGTTATTTCCTTTCCCTTGCCACTTCTGGTGAAGAGATGCATAAAGGGCGATGTATCTGATTAATAAATGAGATACTGCTTCCCAGTTCAGTCATGAGTCCCTGGTCATCTCTCTACTGCCCATGAAGCTAGCCCAGCCCAGCAACGTGGAGCATTTTTCCATGATTCTTGACATTTCAAAATTTTTTTGTTGAACATTCTGTAAATATTCTCTCCCCATTTTTGATGGAGTCATGTTTTCTTTTTTATTATTTTATTTTTCTTTATTTTCCCTTTTGTTTTCCTTGTTGTTTTATTGTAGTTATTTCTGTTATTGATGTATTTGCTGTTGGATAGGACAGAGAAATGGAGAGAGGGGAAGACAGAGAGGGGGACAGAAAGATAGACACCTGTAGACTTGCTTCATGGCCTTTGAAGAGACTCCCCTGCAGGTGGGGAGCTGGGGCTCCCTCCAATCGGGATCCTTATGGTCCTTGCGCTTGGTGCCATGTGCACTTAACCCGCTGTGTTACCACCTGTTTCCCAGTCATTTATTTTCCTGTTGCTGAGTTTGGTGAATTTTTTATATGTGGTGGTTACTATGCTGTTGTCTAACAAATGGCATAAAAATAATTTCTCCCACTGTGTAAGCGGTCTCTATGTTTGGGTGGTGGTTATTTTTGCTATACTAAAGCTTTTTAATTTGTTGTAGTTCCATTGGTTTATTTTTGATTCAGTCTTCTTAAATTTCTACCGTTAAAGACGTCTTTAAAGAGTTCTGCCAATATTTTACTCGAACTGTTTGATAGTTTATGGCCTAACATCCAAGTCTTTGATCCAATTAAATTTACTTTTGTGTTGGGTGAAATTTTGTGGTTCAGGTTCATTCTTCTGTGTGTTTCAACCCAATGTCTCAAAACCGCTTGTTGAAAAGACCCTCCTTTCCCCATTCCATAGTCTGGGCAGCTTTGTCAAAGATTAGATGTCCATGGTATGGTGTCAACGATGAACTCATTTAAAGTAGAAGCTTGTTTTTTTATTTTAGTGTAGGACTCCTTTCAGGAATTCTTGCCAGATTGGACTGGTGGTGGTGAATTCCTTTAGATTCTGTATATTTGAGAAGGTTTTAAGTTATCCTGCATACATGAAAGATGGTTTAGCAGTAGAGAGAATTTGTGGCTGGTACGCTAATCCTTTAGTATAGTGAATGTTTCATTCCGTTCTTTTCTGGTTTCTAGTGTCTCAGATGAGAATTCTACAGATGGTTCTTGCTTTGTATTTCAAATTCTCTTCCCCCTGTGTCCTGCATATCCATGGATACAAAAACTGAAATAATAGTAATAATAATAATTTTAAAAACAGACATAGTGTCAATTTTGCCTGACAAGCAGATACCATATTATGAAAGCTGAAAGCAGAAATGGCTAACATCAGGTAATTTACTAGAAATATAACTCTTAATTTTACCCTTCAACCATAACATCCCTGCCTTGCTGAGTAGTCTCTAGATTGGTATCTATATTACAGAGCAGAGTCATTTCAGAACCCCTCCCAAATCAGAAGGGGGATGTCTGGGAACCTGTGTCAATCTTGCAGCATCAAGAGAGCATCTCTGGTGAGATGAACAGCAGCTCAATCTGACCCTGAATTCCTAATAATTAATTTATCTTTTTCTCCATTTTCAGGTTCACTTCGAAGAGAATATGGTGAGTTACATTAGACCTGAGAATCATGCCAATTCTTGGTTAATGACCTACATTCTAGTTATGCTAAATAAACATGAATCTAGTAGGAAAGACTTCAAGGGAGCCCGGTGGTGGTGCACTTGGTTCTGCAGGTGTAGTTCTGTGCATAAGCACCTGCATAAGGACTGGAATTTAAGACCCTTCTCCCTACCCAGTGAAGAGTCTTCACAAGTAGTAAGCAGTACCTTTCTCTCTCTCTCTCTCTCTCTCTCTCTCTCTCTCTATATATATATATATATATATATATATATATATATATATATATATATATTCCTCTCTCATTACCTTCCCCTCTCAATTTCTCTCTGTCCTGTCATATAAAATAGAACAGAAGAAAAAGGAAAAAATAGTGTTGGGAGCAGTGTGTTGGTAATGCCAGCACCATGGAGCTTAATAGTATTCAAAAGTGTATATAGCTCACACCTTAAGCAGATACTTGATGTTGGACTCCTGGATGCCTTCCAGGTTTGGACTACTATAAATTGTGCTGCTATAAACTAAGATATACACAGATCTTTTTGGATGGATGTATTTCATTCCTTACCATATACCCCCAGAAGAGAAATTGTGGGGTCATAGCGAAGGTCCACTTCTAGCTTTTGAAACTTCTCCAGACTGCTCTCCACAGAAGCTGAGCCAATTTACACACCCACCAGTAGTGCAGGAAGGTTCTTTTGTTCCCACAACCTCTCCAGCATTTATTGTGCTGTGATTTTTGATCTAGAACATTCCACAGGAGTTATTTTATATCTCATAGTTGTCTCTATTTGCATTTTTCTAATAATAAATGATGTCGAACATTTTTTCATGTTTCTCGAACTTTAGAACATTTTGTTTAGTATTCTGTTCATATTCTCTCCCCATTTTTAGATGGAGTCATTTGTTATCTTTTTAAATTTTTTATATTTATATATTGTCCCTTTTGTTGCTCTTGTTCTTTTATTGTTGCTATTGATATATTCATTGTTGGATAGGAAAGAGAGAAATGGAGAAAGGGGGAGACAAAGAGGGGGCCAGAAAGATAGATACCTGTGACCTGATTCACCACTTGTGAAGCTACTCCCCTGCAGGTGGTGTGCCCGGGGTTCTAATCAGCATCCTTATGGTCCTTGCTCTTGGAGCCACATACACTTAACCCGCTGTGTTAACCACCCATCTCCCAGTCCTTCATTTTCTTGTTGCTGAGTTTGGTGAATTCTTTATATGTTTTGGTTATTATCCTGTTGTCTAATGAATGACATGCAAATATATTCTCCCACTGTGTAAGCAGTCTCTATGTTTGTGTGGTGGCTATATTTGCTATACTAAAGCTTTTTTATTTGTTTTAGTACCATTGGTGAGTTTTGATTTAGTCTTGTTAGTTAAATTTCTATCATTAAAGATGTCTTTCAAGAGTTCTGCCAATACTTTACTCTAAGTGTTTGATAGTTTATGGCCTAACATCCAAGTCTTTGATCCAATTAAAATTTACTTTTGTGTTTGGTAAAATCTAGTGGTTCAGTTTCATTTTTCTGCATGTTTCAACCCAATTTTTTTAATGGCACTTGTTGAAAAGACCCTCCATTCCATAGTCTGGGCTTTGTCAAAGATTAGATGCCCATGGTATGGTGTCACCAATGAACTCATGTAAAGTAGGTGCTTGTTTGTTTCTTTTAGTGTAGGACTCCTTTCAGGAATTCTTGCCAGGCTGGACTGGTGGTGGTGAATTCCTTTGGATTCTTTATTTTTGGAAGGGTTTAAGTTATCCTACATACATGAAAGATGGTTTAGCAGTAGAGAGAATTTGTGGCTGGTCATCTATTCCTTTAGTACCGTGAATGTTTCATTCCATTGTCTTGTGGTTTCTAGTGTCTTTGATAAGAACACTGTAGATAGTCTGATGGGTCTTGCTTTTTATTTCAAATTCTTTTTCCCATATGTCTTACATATACGTGGATACAAAAATTGAAATAATAGTAATACTAATAATTTTAAAACCAGACACAGTGTCACTTTTGGTTGACAAGCAGATACCATATTATGAAACCTGAAAGCAGAATTAGTTAACATCAGGTAATTGATTACAAATATAACTCTTAATTTTACCCTTCAACCATAGCATCCCTGCCTGGCTGAGCTGTCTCTAGATTGGGATCTATATTACAGAGCAGAGTCATGTCAGAAACTCTCCCACATCAGAAGGGGGATGTCTTGGAACCTGTGTCTTTCTTAAAGCATCAAGAGAGCATCTCTGGTGAGATGAACAGCAGTTTAACTGAAACTGAATTCCTAATAATTAATTTATCTTTTTCTCTATTTTCAAGTTCACTACAAATAGAACATGGTGAGTTGCATTAGACCTGAGAATCATGCCAATTCTTGGTTAATGACCCACATTGTAGTTATGCTAAATAAACATGAATCTAGTAGGAAAGACTTTAGGGGATCCGGGTGGTGGTGCACTTGGTCCAGCAGGTGTAGGTCTGTGCATAAGCACGTGCATAACAACTGGAATTTAAGACCCTTCTCCCCAACTGGTCCAGAGGCTTCACAGGTAGTAGGCAGTATCTCTCTCTCTCTCTCTCTTTCTTTGTCTCTCTTTCCCTTAACCTCTAATTTCTCTCTGTCCTGTCATATAAAATAGAACAGAAGAAAAAGGAGAAAAATGGTGTTGGGAGCAGTTGGCTGGAAATGCCAGCACCACGGAGTTTAATGGTATTCCATTGTGTATATAGCCCACAACTTAAGCAGCTACTTGTTGATGCTGAACACCTCAGTTGCTTTAAGATGTTGACTATTATAAATTTGGCTTTTATTTTTTTTATTTAAGAAAGGATTAATTAACAAAATCATAGGGTAGGAGGGGTACAACTCCACACAATTCCTACCACCCAATCTCCATATCCCACCCCCTCCCCTGATAGCTTTCCCACTCTCTATCCCTCTGGGAGCATGGACCCAGGGTCATTGTGGGTTGCAGAAGATGGAATGTCTGGCTTCTGTAATTGCTTCCATGCTGAACATAGGCATTGACTGGTCAGTCCATACTCCCAGTCTGCCTCTGTCTTTCTCTAGTAGGGTGGGTCTCTGGGGAAGCGGAGCTCCAGGACACATTGGTGGGGTCTTCAGTCTAGGGAAGCCTGGCCGGCATCCTGATGACATCTGGAACCTAGTGACTGAAAAGAGAGTTAACATACAAATCCAAACAAATTGTTGATCAATCATGGACCCAAAGCTTGGAATAGTGGAGAGGAAGTGTTAGCGGGGATACTCACTGCAAACTCTAGTGTACGTCTGCTTTCAGGTATATATTTTGCAGTAGTTTATGGGTACGTGTGAACATATGTTCTCTCTCACAGAAACTGGTGTATATCTAGGTTTTGGGACTTTGTTGGAAAATGAACCACCTGATATGGAGTTAGAGTATACTATGAAAGGAAAGGTCTCACCCGAGTAATGAAGTTGAAGGGTTTTCATTCCATACGTGAAGTCTCTGGACACAGTCTGAAGTGAAGCATGTTGAGGTGACAATCGTTGCATTGGTTAGGTTGTGATCAGCAGATGCAATATTATTTTATATGGATTGGGAGAGCCATATGGGAAAGTGGGCCCTATCCAAGGGTTCCAAAACTGGGGGAAGTAGAGGCTCTATAGAGGAGATGTGAGGTTCCTGCTGTCTTAGGGTTCAAAAAGACAATCGATAGTTAATGTTGTCATCACATTAATTGGTAATAGGGTTAACTTTGAAAAGTCCTTTGTTAGGGTTTGTTGTACAGTACCCAGTATCTTATATATAGCTGTGCTATTGGTTGTTTCTGATATACTTGGACTAGGCTTTTGAGAGAGTCTGCATATCAATTACATAGCCTATATATTAAAAAGATTCAGTTTGTGTTTTAAAAAACTTTGAGACATACAATTAATTTTCCCCCCTCTCATATTAATTAACTAGTGATTTATATGACTACATTTTTCTAGGAGTGTACATAAACACCATTCCCACCTCCAAAAGACTGTGACCCATCCCTCCCACCCACTCCTACCCCCCACTGGCCCAGGGAGCTACATGTCTACCCCTCACCACAGGGTTTTTACTTTGATGCCCTACTTACAATTTGGTCATGTCCTGCTTTTAGTTTCCCTTTCTGTTCTTCTTACTCAACTTCTGTTGATGAGTGGGATCATCCCATACTCAACTTTATCTTTCTGACTTAGCTCACTTAACATAATTCCTTCTAGCTCTGTCCAAGATGGGTCAGAGAAGGTGGGTTCATTGTTCTTGATAGCTGAATAGTATTCCATTGTGTATATATACCACAGCTTTCTCAGCCACTCATCTATTGTTGGGCACCTGGGTTGCTTCCAGGTTTTAGCTATTATGAATTGTGCTGCTATGAACATAGGAATACACACCTCTTTTTGGTTGGGTGTTATGGAGTCCTTGGAGTATAACCCCAGGAGAGCAATTACTGGATCATGTGGAAGGTCCATGTCTAGCCTTCTGAGAGTTTTCAAGACTGCTCTCCACAGAGGCTGGACCAATTTATATTCCCACCAGCAATGTAAAAGGGTTCCTCTGTTTCCACAACCTCTCCTGCATTTGTTGCTGCTGTCCTTTTTGATGTATGCCTTTCTTACAGGAGTGAGGTGGTATCTTAGTGTTGTCTTAATTTGCATTTCTCTGACAATCAGTGACCTAGAACAGTTTTTCATATGTTTGTTAGCCTTTTGGATCTCCTCTGTAGTGAATGTTTTGTTCATATCCTCTGCCCATTTTTGGATGGGGTCATTTGCTTTTTTGGTGCTAAGTTTGCTGAGCTCTTTATATATTTTGGTGATTAGTTTCTTGTCTGATGTCTGGCATGTGAAGATCTTCTCCCATTCTGTGAGGGGTCTGTTTGTTTGTTTAATAGTTTCTTTGGATGTGCAGAAGCTTTTCAATTTGATGTAGTCCCATTGGTTTGTTTCTGCTTTAGTCTTCCTTGCAAGTGGGTTTGATTCATCAAAGATGTCCTTGAGGTATAGGTGGGAAACTGTTTTACCAATGTTTTCCTCTAAGTATTTGATTGTTTCTGGTCTGACATCTAGGTCTTTGATCCATTTGGAGTTGATTATTGTTTCTGGTGAGATAAAGTGGTTCAATTTCATTCTTCTGCATGTTACAACCCAGTTTTCCCAGCACCATTTATTGAAGAGAGCCTCTTCATTCCATTTAATCCTTTGGGCCCCCTTATCAAAGATTAGATGTCAATAGGTGTTGGGATTTATTTCTGGGATTTCAGTTCAGTTCCACTGGTCTGTGTGCCTATTTTTGTTCCAATACCATGCTGTTTTGATGATGATGGCTTTATAATATAGTTTAAGGTCTGGGAGTGTGATGCCTCCGTTTGTTTCTTTTCCTCAAGATGGTTTTGGCAATTCTAGGTGTTTTCATGTTCCAGATAAATTGTTGTAGTGTTTGTTCTATTCTCTTAAAGAAGCTTGGTGGAACTTTGATGGGTATTGCATTACATTTGTATATGGCTCTGGGGAGAATATTCATTTTGATGATATTTATTCTTCCATTCCATGAGCATGGGATATCTTTCCATTTCTTGGTATCAGTTTCTATTTCCTTGAGTAGCAACTCATAGTTTTCAGCATACAAGTCTTTCACTTATTTGGTCAACTTTATTCCTAGGTATTAGATTGATTTTGCTGAAACAGTAAATGGGAGTGATTTCTGGATGTCTTCTTCTTCAGATTTAGTGTTTGCAAAAAAGAAATGCCACTGATTTTTGAACATTGATTTTTTAGCCTGGTACCTTGCTATATTGCCTAATAACTTCCAGTAATTTTCTACTGGATTCTTTAGGTTTTTCTATGTATACTATCATACCATCTGCAAATAGTGAGAGCTTGACTTCTTCCTTTCCAATCTGTATTCCTTTGATTTCTTTCTCTTACCTGATTGTTATGGCATATAAAATAGAACAGAAGAAAAAGGTGAAAAATAGTGTTGGGAAAAGTTGGCTGGTAATGCCAGCACCACGGAGCTTAATGGTATTCTGTTGTGTATGTAGCCCACAACTTAAGCAGCTACTTGTTGATTCTGAACACCTCAGTTGCTTTAAGGTTTCGACTATTATAAATTGTGCTGTTATTAACTACGATATACACAGATCTTTTTGGATGGGTGTGTTTTATTCCTTAACATATATCTTGAGAAGAGGAATTATGGGGTCATAGAGTAGGTCCACTTCTAGACTTTGAGACTTCTCCAGAGTGCTCTCCACAGGAGCTGGACCAATTTACACTCCCTCCAGCAGAGCCAGAAGGTTCTTCTGTCCCTACAACCTCTCCAGGATTTATTGTTGCTCTAGTTTCTGATGTAGACCTTTCTCACAGGAGTGAAGTGCTATCTCATAGTTGTTTCTATTTGCATTTTTCAGATAATCAATGACTTGGAGCTTTTTTCATAAGTTTCTTGACATTTAGAATATTTTTGTTGCTGAATATTCTGTTCATAATTTCTTCCTTTCATACACTCTTCCCATTTTCAGATGGGGTCATTTGTTTTGGAATTCCAAAAGTTGAGGAGATGGAGAGGGAGCAGAGTTGATATTTGAATATGTCATAGAGGAAACCTGTCACATACCTGGGAATTGCTAAAAGTATAAGCATTAAGGAAGCCAAAAGAACAGCCAGAGTTTATAAGTTAAAAGTCCCACACTGCAACACATCACTGTGAAACTTTGGAAAAACAAAGACAAAAAAAAAATCTATTTTAGGTCACTATAGGAAATGTGTTGTAATTTTAAACACTATTTACATTATTCTTACATGTTTTCTAAGTATATTAATAATTCACATTAATAAGATACCCAGGACCAGACAGACAACTCCCAAGGTAGGTTTCCTGCATTGGTTTGGGAATCAAGTCTGAAGGCTGGAAGCAGAGGTAGGTGCCAGTTCAACTAAGGAAGCTTCTTTGCTCTGGGTTTCCCCCATGGTCTAGTTCTCTCTTACTCTCTAACCTTGTATCTGAGTGAAAAATAGACTAAACTATGAATTTTCACATTTGAAAGTTCTGTCTCTCCTCCTCATACTCAGTTGAAAACACAGCCAGTGTCGCCTCAGAATGCTGATCTCTCTCTTTCTTTGTTTGCTTGCAGCCCAAAGCAAAGCCCTGGCAGCAGAGCGTGAGTGAAGTCTGAATTCTCTACTTTGACATCCACATGTCATTATTCATACCAATCCTGTTAGCTTTTCAACTAACTTTACATTTTCCTGTTTGTTTGTAGGACTAAATGTCATCAGAATATTTGGAGGTAAATACAAATGTGATGAGTATTAAGTCTGATTTATGACTGCCATTAACTATTTTGCAAATAGATAGGCTCATGCCTGAGGCTCAAAATCCCAGATCCAGTGCTGCAGATCACCATAAGCCAGAGCTGAGCAGTGCTTTGGTAAAATATATAAATAAATGAAAGTAGAGGATTAAAGATGTCAGGATTCAGTCACAGTTTCATATAAATGCTCAGAGAGCTTCCGTTTCCTCAACCCCAGGTAATTCAGTAAGAATGACTTTAAAATCCTCCATTTGGGCAGGGGAATACCTCATGTGGATGGTGGCTACTTTTGCCTTGAGTGCAACCCAGGTTCAAGCCAGGCCCTCATTGCATTAAAGAAAACGTTGGTGCCATGGTCTCTTTTTTTTCCCTCTGTCTTTCTGGAACTCTTTTTAGAATAAAGGCTTAGCTCAAGTAATCTATATAATATTCTGTACTGCCAGGCTAGCTTCGCAGGCAGGAGAGAGGATCCAGGAACCAAGCTCATGGTGGTAGCAAGACAAATCTTTATTCGTGCAGGCACTCCAGAGTCGGCATGAGTGCACTGTAGTTATGCAATCTAGTGGGCCATGTCAGAATGTGCATGGGTCCAGATGGTTTTCCGGGGATTCCTATGAAAAAAAACACAAACAAATCAGCTTCCCATCGTTAGCAGGGCATGTGGATCAAATTTTTAAAAATATTAAAAGAGGTTTAATGTAGTTAGTACCTTAGCCCACTGAATATTGGGTGGATGTATCCCCATTTTTCTTTTTTTTTTAATATTTATTTATTCCCTTTTGTTACCCTTGTTGTTTTATTGTTGTAGTTATTATTGTTGTCATTATTGTTGGATAGGACAGAGAGAAATGGAGAGAGGAGGGGAAGACAGAGAGGGGGAGAGAAAGACACCTGCAGAACTGCTTCACCGCTTGTGAAGAGACTCCCCTGCAGGTGGGGATCCAGGGCTTGAACCGGGATCTTTACGCCAGTCCTTGTGCTTTGTGCCACCTACACTTAACCCTCTGTGCTACAGCCTAACTCCCCCCATTTTTCTTTACTTAATTTTGTCTAGATGTTTGGTGGGCCACTAACAATCATTTGTATTTGGGATTTGTAAGGGATTTCACTGGTATGGGTGACATTATAAAGGAAAAAAGTCTTTAAATTGTTTTCTGACAAAGGCAGGCCTATAGTGGCAAAAAGAGTTACACCAGTTAAGTGTAGAAAAATCTGTTAATGCTCTTGTTAATTTACATCAGTTATACATGGGGGAACTTCTTATATAGTTTAATATCTTACCATATGAGCAGATGCTTTTTCATGTGAAGATTTGACAGCTATAATTCACTTATTTGTGAAAAATAAAACTTGTAACAAGTTATTTTACTATAATAACTCGATGATTATAATTGGTTTAAGTATCTTTATAATTTTGAGAGGCCTTTCTAGTATGGTTTTACGGCTGTTTAAACAATTTAAGCACAATAAAATGTGGTCTGTTAATGAGAAGAACCATTGTTAGAAGCCACAAGCATGAGGATCATTACATAAACATTGTGTTACCTAACATTTATCAGGGTTGGTGCTACCTTTTTAATTGAGTAGGTATATGAGAGCTTTAAGTATCAATAGCATCTTTTCTACCATTCGTTATACCCATTTAAGATGGAGGTACACCCCAGATATGCAAAGGATCTTCAGACCAGATTTAGTTAAAATAAATTGATTTTTAACTAATTTTTACCTTAGACTTTAAAGAAACTCTGGTTACTTAGAGAATTTGCTTTTTTGTTTTTGGGTTTGTTTTTTTTTTTAGAACATTTACAATGTCAGATTGATGCCAGATTTGTTGTGGATTAATTTCCACAAGATAACTCACAGGGCACTTTTGAGGGCCCTCCAAAGGTGTCCTGTATAGACAATTTGTATTTTAATTTTGGAGATGATGAATTGTCATGTTAAATATTGAGACTTTTACCTAAAATATTCAGTTACTTTAGCAAATTAATTTTACCTTTATAAGAATCGTGTTGAAGACTCTTTCATTTAACTTTGCCTGGTAAGAATGTAGCTTCAAAGTTACACTTTTAACATAAAAGTTAATGTTTACCAAGCTTCACACACACACATAAACATGTAGTATTTAACACACAGGAGGAGAAAAACTTTTGTTACGGAGCCATATCATGTCAAACACAAATTTAGATCTGTACTGTCTTAGTTGAAACATTTTTACTTACACACTTTAAGACTAAACATTTCACATTTATACCAAGACTTTAAAAAAATCAAAAGAGAAAAAAATATATATATAGGATTATTTCTGGGCGTCTCCAGAAATCATGGCTGTGTCCAGCATTTTTATATTAAGTTAATGAAGTTTCAGAGTACTCTGAGCAAAATGGGTCGTACAAAAATTTCAGTCATTCAAATCACTCTCTCACAAACCACAACTGGCCAGTCATAGCATAAGATATTCAGAGAAGGTGGGGAAGAGAGGGCTCTGTGAACAAGATTTTTCCGATCCAAGATGTTGTATTATGGGTCCTGGGGTGCATTCTGCAAGCAGTCCTCTTGCAGTGTATCTTGATCCTCAGGGATAGCAGCGCCATCATGTGGGTATTTCTGGAAATGGCAGGCAGGAAGCCAGACAGGTTTTGAGTAATCCTCTGGAAACATACAAAACAAACAAACAAACAAACAAACAAAACCTATCCCATGGTCAATAGGGGTTTAGGTTATTTCCAATTTTTATTGCTAAAATCAGTTAATTCTGCATAAATGTACCTGAAGTTAAAAAGAACCAAGTCATGAAATACGAACATGTTGTTTCAGAAAAAAAGAAATTTTAAATGAATGTTAAAGCCTTGGATAACAGTGATAAAATTGGGTCATTTGCCTGAAATGTAATTGTAAGTCACTGAGGGAGAAAAAAAGCTATCACTGAATCCATTTTGTAAGATCACTTTATTGGGATATGTGTTAATTTAGAAAACTGATTTTTGAGGGGCTGGGTGGTGACATACTCAGTTGAGAGCACAGGTTGTTGTATGCAAGGTCCCAGGTTCGAGTCCCCAGTCTCCATCTGCAGGAGGGAAGCTTCCTCTGTACTAAATCAGTGCTGCAGGTGTCTCTCTTTCTCTCCCTCTACCCTCCTTTCACTCTCAATTTGTGCACCTATAAAAAAAAAAATACTGCCAGGAGTGGTGGATTTAAGATGTAGATACCGAACTCAGCAATTATCCTGGTGGCAATAAAAAGAAGAAAAAAAAACTTTTTTTTATAGTAGACAGTCTTTGTCATGAAGACAGTGTTGCCCATCCCGAGAGAAGTGCCAGTGCACCTCACCTCCCACCAAACTATTCTTTCTCCACGAAAAAAAATTGAGACCCACCCTAAGCACCATTTCACTCCTGGACTCCTGGTACTGCTGCAAAGGACCACAGTGTATTGGAAGTCTCACCCTATTGATTTCCTGCTTTGTTTCCTTAATTGCCAGTAGTGGCAATTAAGTAATGTAGACCTCAATCTACAGTAATCCCAAATTCGCATCAATAGTGCTCCAGAGACTAAACATACTGGTAAAATATAAGATTTGTTGTCAGTTCTCTCACCCCACAATCAATTTGCTCACATCTTTCTTTTGTTACCATCAGCCTGCACATATGCTGTCAAATCTCTCTCCTGGACAAACAGATCTCCATAGCAGCCACACTTAATCTAAGTGTGATTATAACATTGTTTTCGTTTTACTCAGAATTCTACGAACTAGTTCATAATAGTCTTTCCCTGTCCCCCTGTGTGTCCATTTGCCCAGAGAAAGGGCAGAATCCCCAGTGGTCTCAGGGGCTCAGTGATATCCCCACTCTCTTCCCCTGGGCTTCCCTGGCCCCACCCTTTCCCGTTCTCCTCTCCTCTGGCTGATCTGGACTGTCCTCTCCTGGAGCTCCTGGGGTGCTTCAGTTTCTGTGTTTGCAGATGGAGCTCACCTGGCCGTGCTGCCCTCTGCTCTGCTTTCATGGCAGGCACAAGGATCTAGGCTTCTGCTGAAAAATTTGTTACTTTACAGGACCATAGAGGCAGAGAGCAGAGGGCATAGAGAGACAGAGAGAGAGACAGAGATAGATAGATAGATAGATAGATAGATAGATAGATAGATAGAGAGAGAGAGAGAGAGAGAATGGTCCAAGATTTGGATGGTTGCTGAGGCCTCTCAGGAGCAGGTGTTGACATGTCATTCTCCCCTTATCAGTGTTCCCTCTAGACCCTCTGATGGGATGTGTCCATTTCACTGATGAGATGGTGTAATAACTTCTATAAATACATTCTTCAGATATGGGAATTTAATGGCTTTGTGGGCAGGGGTGTGGAGTGGTAATTGTTTTGATCTCAGGTTTTGAAAAGTATCCAGGAGTATTTAATTTTTTCTTTCTCTCTAAATATTTCTCATATTAAATATTTCACATCTCTGGGCCACCTATATTTTCTTTGTAATTCAAATACTCACAGAGAGATGATGAGACGGGAAGCCCTACCTCCAGCTGTTGCTTTTCCTGGTGACACAGCACCTCCCCAGAGGGCCTGGGGCTGTCACCTGGGCCAACTGCCTGGCCTGGCATCACCCACCCAGTGAGCTCTCTTTCTCTCTGACCCCTCATTTGTTTCTCACTCTTATTTTCATCCTTCACTTACAGACCCTGTTAGATAGGCATCAAAGACCTTTATGTAAAGCCTGTGAGCCCTAAGGTAGGACTTACTTTCAGTCCTACAGTTAATGGATGTGCTTCTTCTTCTGCAGCCAACATAACCCTGGATCGGGACACTGCTACTGTTACCTTAAGGTGTCAGAGGACAGAAAATATGTGATAAATGTTAATGAAAAACGAGATGTTCCTGACAATCCAGAGCGGTTTGACACTCTCTGGGCTGTTCTGGGGGAGAACAGCTTCTCTGCTGGTGACCATTACTGGGAGGTGGATGTGGCTACAAATACCAGGTGGGAAACAGGACTGTGTGTAGAGTCAGTTAGTCAAAAAGAAGACATCACTGTTTGTCCTGAAAATGGGTTCTGGGTACTTTCCCTAAAGTTTGGTGAGTTCACAGCACTTACCACTCCCCCTCCCATTCTTAAGCTTTCAAAAGACATTCGAATTGTGTGTATTTTTCTGCAGTATGAGAAAGGTCTGATTTCTTTCTACAATGTGACAGAGTGCAGCCTTATTTATACTTTCAAAAGCACCTTTACAGAACCCCTGAAGCCATATTTCTACCATGTATACTTCAAATGGTGAAGAAACACGGGCCTCCAACTCCTCAGCTGTCAGTGACAGATCCTGTCATCACTGTGGGGACACAGCTGAGACAGCATTGGGCGTCCTCATGTGCCATGAGACCATCAGACACCCCACACAGCAAACTGCAGTCAGGGGAACCTGGATCTGCCTCAAGCCAGATTCCTCCAGCCTTTGGGGAAACACAGAGTGACCCCTTGTAGTGCCCACCATGTGCTGCCCATTTCTATTCCCCATTCTCCTAGAATCTGAATTCTTGTTACCCTTTGGTTTTAGGGAAAAAAAAAAGCAAAATTCTGTAAAAACAAAATAATAATAATAATACATTCCCAGATATCAGTTGATAGTCTGAAATAACTTATCTACTTCAAAATACAGATTTGGTGGTTGGGCACTGACAAACCGCTTGGGATCCCATGTGACCAAGCATTGGGGTTTAAGACTCTCATCTCCACCTACAGAAGGGAGCTTCACAAGTGGTGATGTAGTACTGTCATTGTGCACCGCAAAGAAGAGAGAGAGGAGATCTGGTGTGAAGAGGGAACACAAATTTTATTTGTGCTGGCAGCTCAGAGTTGGGTGCAAGAGAAGCAGGTTTGGCCACCTGGAGGTAGCAAAAATAGCCGCCTCACGCAGTAACCTTTCCTGCGTCTGAACACCGAAGTGAAGTGCCAGCAAGAGAGAGGTGCGGAAGAAGAAGGGCTTTTATGGGAGTAGCTTTCATGAGAATGGGAAGGAGGATGAGTAACCATAGCACTCCAGGATAGGATAATAACTCTCATGAGAATGGGAAGGGGGAGGAGTAACAAAAGCACTCCAAATATCCCTGGGAAATAGACAATGTCCTGAGGACACAACATGGTGGAACAGGCACTCTGAGAATGTCCCAGCTCTCACAGGAACTAGGAGTAGCCTGAGGGGACAACATGGCAGATGTGACTGCATCTGCACAATATCCCAGCACAGTACTGCTGCTGTCTTCTTCCTCTCTATCCCACCTTCTTCTCAGATTTTTCTATCTGCATCAAGTCTGTATTTCTGCTACACAAAGAGCTGGGGTTCCTCACGGGCAGAGGCTACATGCTGTTCATTTCATTGACCACATTTGTGTGAGATCAGTGCCTTGTATTCAGTATAATATTGGCTGACACAGACTCAGTGAAATTGAATCCAGTCACTAACTAGACTGACTCACACCTTGAAGGACTCACACTTTCAATGCAGCTTCTGTCACTGTCCTGTGAGTCTCCTGGCTAAGTCAGATGGCTCTATACTGGATTATAATCCTACAGGAAAATATTACATCACAAGAAAATATGAATGCATCATATGTGGAGGTAATTTATTTTACTACATGGTATATACAGAATTGCCAGACATGCTAGAGTCTCCTGTATACTGCAGTATCTAATACACGTTACAGGGTGCTCACACTTGATTAATTTTCAGAGATTTGATGCTGAATTCAGAGAATGAACTTAGAAATGCAGTGTTAAATGAGACAGAAGGGAAGAAAGGAAGGAATGAAGGAAGGATAAAGAAAGAAAGAATGGAAGGAAGAAAGGAAGGAAGAAAGGGAGAAAGAAAGAAAGAAAGAAAGAAAGAAAGAAAGAAAGGAAGGAAGGAAGGCAGGCAATATTGCTGCCAGAAATTGTTACAGTGCATAAAGCTTTGAACCCTAAAGCATGAGGTCTTGATTTCAATCTCCACCCTTACATATGTCAGTGTTATCACTTCTTCTTTTTTCCCTTCTATCATTTACTTTCATAAACAAGTAGATAAGAAATACAAAAATATAGGGTGATTGGCAGTAGTATGGTGGTTTAAGTGCAGGTGGTACAAAGCACGTGGACCAGTGAAAGGATCCTGGTTTGAGCACCCGTTACCCACCTCCAGGGAGGTCATTTCAAAAGCATGAAGCAGGCCTGCAGGTGTCTATCTATCTCTCCCCTTGTCTGTCTTCCATTCCACTACTGATTTCCTTCTGTCTTATCTAACGACAACAATAATATCAATAATAACAGTAAGAATAACAACAAGGGCAACAAAAAAGGAAAAAAATTGGCCTCCAGGAGCAGTATATTCATAGTATAGACACCAAATCCCAGAGATAAACCTAAAGAAAAAAAAAAGGAAATACTATATTATATATGAAGATTATGAAGAGGCAAAATAAGTATATCATTAAACAATCAAGTAATTAATTGCTTTGGGTTTAGTTTTTTATGAAAGAATAGTATAATGTTTCATATTGTAATGTATTTTTGCATTTAATAATTATTACATATCTATGAGATATAAAGAAATAGATGAGAGAAAGAGAAGTCAGGGCAGAGAGGGAGAGAAAGATCAGCACATGACTCCAGCATAGATCATGCCAAGGATAAAGCTCAGGCCCTCATACTTGAGAGCTGAATTTCTGATCCGCCATAATAATTACCAGACCACACAGGGTATATTCCTAAGTGAAAGATGTGTTCTATGTTTTGTAATGGGTATCAAGTTTACATGGACAACAGATATATAAGCTCAGGTCCATTGGCTGTGCACTGAAAATTGCTGTGTTTCACTAGTAACTGTCTTTCTCAGAGGCAACCCCATGTCCTTGCCTCAAGTTACTGAATCCCTGTTCCAGACACTCCTCATGGAATGACAGTCACCTGTGTAGGCAGCAGAGTAAGTGGAGTTAGATGCCACGAGTAAGGTCGTAAAGGCATTGCAGCTTCCACTTTCCCTCTTGCATCACTCAATCTGGGGGAAGTCAGCCTGTGGAGAATTTCCAGGAAACAAGATTTGAGACTGCCTGCCAGTAGACTTGTGGGCAAGTCACTTTGAAGTGCATGACCCAGCCCAGTCTATACACCTTTGCCTGCAACTTCCTGAGAGTCAGAGTCACAGCCATGTGACCCAGCTCCTGAAGTTCTGACTACAGACACCCTGAGAGAACACTCACAGTCGTGATCAGTGCTGGTCCAAGAATCTGAGATTGAGAGGATCTGCAGCACGGCACTGGGAAATAAAACACTGTAATTATAGATTTATGTTACAGCCAATGAACTGACTATAGTTAAAATTTCTGCTTAATAAATGCTATTCTGTGTGTTTGGGAATATTTTGTGTTTTGCCTGTAACTTGAGGAAGGCTGGGCCATGTGGGAGTGGCTAGCAAACATCATTAGTACAGGGCAGACATCATACACGATGTAACTGAAGCGATTTAAAGGGAGTTTGGCAGAAATAATTCCCCTTTTATGCCTTTTAACTTTTCTCCATTCCCTCTTGCTTGCCCTTGGTTCCTGGTCATTTGACATGGTTTCTCCTGGGACCCATACGTGATGGAAGCTAAATGCTGGAGAATGTTTAGAAACTCATGACTCAGGCGATGTGGCTACTAGGCTCTTCTTCTTTTGCTTATTTTGCCACCATGGAGTTTGAGTACCTAATAAATCTGTCACATTTATAAGTCAACACAAAAAAGACTTTTCCATATAAGATAATACCTGTCACCCAATGTGGGACATAAAGCCAGCACCCTGAGATTCAGGGTCTCATGCTCTACCAGCTGAGCTGCCTTTTAGCATCATTCACTCCCTTTAATGGTTCATTGGAGGGTCCAGGTACCCACTCAATTTTGAGTAGCAGGAATTTTAAAACTATATACTTCCATGTCTTGTAAACACGTAGATCATTGTTAATCACAAAGAAAAATTATTAAAAACTAAGAGCCCTTCACATGAGTGTGACTTACACCAGGAGTGGGCACCATGAGGTGCCAGCACGTTGCCCAGTGGCTGTGCCCTGACTGGAGACCTGCACACACAGTGTGTTATGCTCTTTCACACAGCTGCCAGTTACAACTTTGAATGAATGGGCACTGCAAAGGTATTTGAAAACTGTACTGTTGGGAGTCGGGCTGTAGCGCAGCGGGTTAAGCGCAGGTGGCGCAAAGCACAAGGGGCGGCATAAGGATCCCGGTTCGAACCCCGGCTCCCCTCCTGCAGGGGAGCCGCTTCACAGTCGGTGAAGCAGGTCTGCAGGTGTCTATCTTTCTCTCCTCCTCTCTGTCTTCTCCTCCTGTCTCCATTTCTCTCTGTCCTATCCAACAACAACAACAACAATAACTACAACAATAAAACAATAAGGGCAACAAAAGGGAATAAATAAATAAAATAAATATTAAAAAAAAGAAAAAAGAAAACTGTACTGTTTTTACTATTTGGCTTATTTTAACATACAATGCAAGAATTGTAATGCATCTTTAAGAAGCAAAAAGATAGCTTTCAGAATAGATAAACAGTCAGAGTAGTTGAAATATGCTGAGATAAAAAGGAGAAAGAGATTTTTTAAAAGAGCCTATGCTGGGGCCTTAAGACTATGATTCTACTGCCCCTGGTGAACTGTTTGTTTGTTTGTTTGTTTTTAACAATGATCAAGAAAACCATCTGGTAAGAGTGGTCAATTTCACACAATTCCTACCACCAGAATTCTGTATCCCATCCCCTCCAATGGAAGCTATCCTACTCATTATCCCTCTGGGTGTATGGAGCTGGGATCATTATGGGGTGCAGAAGGTGGAAAGTGTGACTTCTGCAATTGCTTCTCCACTGGATCCATGGGCGTTGACAGGTGGATCCATACTCCTAGCCTGTTACTATCTTTCCCTAGTGGGGCAGGGCTCTGGAGAGGTGGTGCTCCAGGACTCATTGTTGAGGTCATATTCCCAGGCAAGTCAGATTGGTGTCATGGTAGCATCTATAAGTTAGTGCCTGAAAAAGCTTTAATATATAAAGCAGAGCAATTTTTTTTTATGATTAAGAACATGAAGGTAATGATATAGAGGATGAGAGTTGGAGTCTTCCTTTCTGGAAACAGCTACTAAGTGAACTGGTTTAAATATTTTTTTCTTTTTTACCTATAAAGAATTAGAGACAGCTAGATAGAGAGACAGAGAGAAGGAGAGACACCCCAGCAATGTTCCATTACTAGTGAAGTTTCCTTTAGCATGGTGTTATCACGTGGTGGCTTGGAACTTAAAACTTATTTTCCTATATGGTATAATAGTGCTTACTGTGCAGTCATCCAATTTCCAGCCTCTCAAGTGATAGTTTTAACAAAGTAATAACTGAGACTTTAATATGGTGGTGATTCTCAATTTCTCTGTCAATTTGTGTTTTTCAAATTTTGCAAGACAAATTAACACAGTGAACTATTTTGTCTCCTGAGAAATTAGGGTGTAAAGAGCTGATAATTTTACCTTTAGCTCATATGAAAAAACAAAGAAATCAGCAACCAGGTTTGGTGACACAGTCACTAGAGTGAAGGACTTGAAAGTATGAGGTGATAAGTTCAATCAACCCCCAGTGTCACCTGTGATGGACTGAGTGATTCTCTGGTTCTTTTGACAATAAATATAAATGCTGTGCTCAGGTGGTGGCACATCTGGTTATGTGCATCAATGTCAAAGCACAGGGACCCAGGTTCAAGCCTCTGGTACTCACCTCCAGGGTGAAAGCTTCACAAGTGGTAAAGCAGAGCTGCAGGCGTTTCTCTGTCTCTCTTCCTCTCTAACTCCCCCTTAATCTCAATTTTTGGCTGTCTCTATCCAATAAGTAATGACAATATAAACTAAATAAAAATAATGAATAACGAAAAAGTACGTTATATTATAATCAAAAGGCAAATTTGGATGTAAAACCAAGGTGCGATTTCTCATATCTTAGGGAAATGATCTGTGGTTAGTTAAAATTTGTGCATCTGAATGTTATAGGTTTTATTTTTAACTCTTGAGGTGCTGGAAGACTGGAAATTACTAAACAAAAATGAAATGACCACAGCAACACTGGTCTTGGATGTTCTGCTGTGGCCCTGAGGCAGGGGAAGGGGTGGTTACAGGAACAGCTTCCCCACTCCCAGGTCCCACAAGCTCTGCCTTTTGATGGACTGGGAGAAGGAGCTGGGAGAGGCAGGAAGATATGGGGCACTCAACCCTCCTTTACACCCCAAACTCAGCTCCTGGCTCCCTGCCTCTCCCCTCTCCCAGTTGTCTGAGAGGCTGTCCCTCCTGAAGCGGGAGGTTGCTGTGAGCACTGCTCCAGCCTCAGCTGTCCCCCTGCCCTGTGCTGAGGAGAGGCAGCTGGGCTGGAAAAGGGTTGAGTTGTAGCACAGGGCATAAACTCCTCGATTGGGAGAACCTGTCTTTATGAGAACATGGAAATGAAGATAGAAGAAGACCGCCAAAAAGGAGCCTGGAGTGAGTGATTAGGGCCTTCTGTGCCCATGTCCCCCACCCTTCAGGTGGTTATCTACAACTTCTAAATGTCTGTTGGACCCTGGACTTTTGCCCAAGGTATGGAAGCTTGGGGTGGTGACCAATGTAAGACTGTCACTAGCTGAGCACCAGTCCACAAAGCCTACTGCTCTCCAAGGGGCAGAGGCTGCACTGGCTCTCAGGCCCCAGGTCTCAGGCTGGCATCTGAGGCCCAGCAGGGCTCTGTGCTCTCTGACTCCTGCCTTCTGCCTCTGCAGCCCCTGAGCCAGTGTCTGAGACCAGAGCTGCCAGCCCTGCTGGAACCCAGGCCTCTGCCCCCTGCAGTTGAACTTAGCCCACTGCCCTGCTCTGAGCCTCTGCTCTCCAGAGAGACCCTCCTGCTGGACCTCTCCCTCCTGCTTCTGTGCCTGTGTTCTGCTGTCTGTGAGTTACGCATTTGCCTTCCTCTGCGGGTCCTGACAGGAGTGAGCAATGTCACTGACTGTAAAGACACAGGTTTCTACTCAGGGGACTGCACTAATGACAGAGAGCCACCTCCATCCTTCAGGTCACTCAGGGGTTGGTAGACCCCTTTTGTTATGCTTTGCTAAGTGTTTCTCTTGGCTCTAAGCCTTTCAGAAAGGATACTTCAGAGTAAAAACTTTCTGGCTTCCCTTCTTAGTCTTTGAGGAGAGATTTCCCTATCTCCACTGAGAATCTGTAAGAAGTTGGATTCTGTGATGTCTGTCCATTCCACATTTAAAAAAAATTTTCATCTTAATTTTAATATTGAACATATAGAGAAAATAATTGATAGAGGAAGGGAGATAGAGAAAATTCTTCAGCACTCGTGAATTTTTCCCCTGCAGGCAGGGATCAGGAACTTGAAGTCAGATCCTTGTGCACTGTAGTGTGTGCACTAAACCAGGTGAGCCACTGCATGGCCTCCTCTGTGGGTCTATTAAGCAAGTTCACTTGAGAGTTTCTGATGCTCAGGATCATCCCACTCACCTTCAAGTAACTCATCCATCACAATACAAGATTTTCTCAAGAAATATCCAATGTGTAGAACATCCCTTGCTCTATCATTCTATGTTTCTGTTCACCCTTCTGAACACAATAAAAAGGTGTTGCCATCTAACAGCTACCAACCACTTATCATTCATCAAATTTTGGTCTTAAAAATACTGTGTGAAGGGTGGAGTGGTGGTGTACCTGGTTGAGCACACATGTAACAATGTTTAAGGTCCCGAGTTTGGTTCCCCGGTCCCTAGCTGCAGTGGGAAAGCTTTGCGAATGCGGAGGCAGTAAGTCTGGTGTCTCTCTCCTTTTTCTATCACCCCTTTCCCTGTCAATTTCTGGCTATCTCTCTCCAATAAATCATTTTTAAAAAAGTATTCTGTGAGTAGATCATAGAGTAAGCAATATTAGTACAGTCATTGTTTCTGTCTGATGAAATGCTGGGTCACAGGAGCCACAGACTCCTTCTTGCAGTACAATCCCAGTGAAATCCATCCACATTGCTCTGTGTGTAATTCCATCCCATTAGCTGATGTGATGACTCTGTAGCTGGATACATCGTGTTTGTTTACTGCTCACCCACTGAGGGGGTCCTGACTCTGGTCCTGACAGACAGCTTTCTCCTCAGGACTCCTGGTCCCACAGCACCAGGAAGAGTGTGGAGGGAGTGAGCAGCCCCCAGGCCTGTGAGCACCTGACCCTGCACACTGAGAGGAGCCCTGAGCTGAGATGCAGCCCTGGTGCGTGGGCATCAGCACCCTCCTGCTCTCAGCCCTGCTTCCCTGGCCAGGTGCAGGTGAGTAGGAAGGGAACTCACTGTCTGCTGATGCTGGGTTCTGGCTGGGGTCGGGTGGGGGGACTCTGTTACAGGGGATGTCCCCAGGACTTTGCTTCTTTTCTTGAAGGCTTTAAGCTGGTTCTCACTCAGGCTGTGCTTTTCTTTGCATTGCTGATTCTTGTTACATTTTATATTTTCTGACATGGATTTGTAATTAGAAAACCAGATAATAAAAGCAAATCTTGTTTATAATGACTAAATAACTTGCAATTATGTCCTAATTTACTCTGTTGCTCATTCTGCCGAGTGTACCATGTCCCCTCCTACAGCTGCATTAGGAAAGGCCAGTGTGTGCTGCCCACTGCTCTGAGTACCTGGACTCAGAGGCCCTGGGCCCCTGTCACCCTGAGAGTCTCAGTGCCGTCCCTGCTGAGCTAGGAGCTGTGTCCTGTGTCCCTGTCTTGACTTGCCCTTCCTCCCCCTGGAGGTGGACTTGACCTTCAGCTTCTCTCCTGCATGTTTTCATTGCATCTCCTTCACTGAGGTCTCCTCTAAGCCCCATTTTCAATAGGATCATCCCACCACATCTTTCACATCCCTGGTTCAGTTTATTCCTGGAGCTGAACTGCCACCAACTCTCCATAAGCCTCAGGCAGATTCCTTGTACGTTTCTCAGCACTGCTCTAGGGTTTCACTCAAGCATGTTTTCCTTTAGAAGAAAAAAAAACTCATAAAAGATGATGACTGAGATGAATGTTACCAAGAGTGAGAGTGTCAATCATTCTGCCAGATATACAAATAGCTAACCATTATGTTGCGTGCATGAAACTAATAAAATTTTCACCCCAAAGTAAATAATAAATACCCTCAAAATTTAAAAAGGGTCTTTCAGGAGCTATGAAGGAATGCAAACTCTGGTGACTATAATAACAGTAATAGTACTAAACAAGCATGACTAGTGGAATTTTAAAGACAATTCAATGGTTGTGAAATAAGTACTAAATTAGCTGATTGCTATTCAAGTCTTGTCTAATAACTGCTCCCTGGGTTGGGAGGAGGGACGAGGAAGGGACAGATAGAATCACAGAACAGAACCAGGCAGAATATTCATTGTTCAGAAACTAACAATAAAGTTATGGGACAGCTTGATTAGTTGAGGAAATGTTTACTTCATATTGTTCTTTTTGAGTTAAATATATGATTTAACCATCAACACTGGGATGCATTTTTATAAGAGGTATTTTTAAAGATGAATTTCTCTATTTAAGAGAGTGAATAGCAGAGGGGAAAATAGAGAGGGAGAGGCCAGAGCTCTGATCCAGCCTGTGGAGCTCAGGCTCTTCCTCTTTCCCAAGGCCTCAAGAAGGCAGAGCTTGAGCTCCACAGCTGACTCACCACTTAGGATGTAAAGGACCTCCAGATTTATAAATCAGATTTGAGATTCACAGAAGCTAACTAGGAAACACAAGCTGACAGCCAAAGCCATGTGGCAATAAACCTCTGGAAGACTGTACTTTTTCAGTCTCTTTTTTCCTTCCCAGCTTCAGGCACAACTCCTCAGATTCACATTGAGCCTGGAGGCACGGGGGAGGTGAGTCTGACCTACACATCCTGGGGCTGGTACCCAGAGCTTGAGGTGCAATGGATAGACCTAAAAGAACTGCGGTATTTTGTGCCGGTCTCTGAGAAAAAGACAGGGGAAGAAGACGGCCTGTTTCATGTGCAAACATCAGTCACTGTAGACAACAGGTCAAAAGAAGTGTCCTGTGTCATAAGGAGCCCAGTCATCAATGAGGAGAAGGAAGCACACGTTTCTATGGCAGGTCAGTATCCTCTAGTGTGAGAATCCTGAGAGATTCCTGCTGAGCAAGGAGGGGACAGCATCAAGACCTCAGGGTGAAGGGTCAGCAGGATGCTCTACTCCACAAACTGTAACTGTTATTGGAGAGCTTGTTTGAAAACTCATCTTTGACAGGGGTTTCATTACATTATTTTATAGTAATGATTGCATGGTTGCACAAGGTAACAAAGACCATTTAATTATTTTGAGTAATCTTTTACATTTTTTCTAAACCTCCCTTATTCCTACTGCCAAGAGAAATCACCCTTTTAGACAATTTGATGTTTCCCGGCTGTAAAATGAAGCCAATCTGGTGAGTTCCACCTATCACCTTTGTGGCCTGCAGCAACTACTAACCTTTCTGACCTACACTGCCCTGCCTATTGCTTGCTTCTCAGGCTCACATACAGGCATGTGGAAGGTCACTGAGTAGAGAGGACAGTGGCAATGTCTGACTGAGGAAACTGAGAAGGGAGGGAAGAAAATTAAATATAAGGGAATCCTTTCTACCATTTGTAGCATTATAGGAATTATAGTAGAATTATACTTGAAAGTGTCCATACACAAGGCTTGATATTCCTGAATGTAAATACAATGGTATCTAATGCATCAGATTTATTTGTGGGTCTATAAGAAGTGATTTTTCTCTCTCTCCCTTTGGAAGTACAAGAGAACATCAAGCTCTCAGGAATTCCTGTGTCACTGTGAATTGCAGGGTGGGAGGGTGAGTCTTAGAATCACTATCCCTGCTCACATGCCTCCCATGGGAAAGCCCTTGGGTTTGTCCATGACAGCCAGGTCACTGATGTCAAGCTCAGTCTCAAGGAAGATAATTCGTGTGTTTCAGACGCCATGTTCTCCAAGCTCTGACCCTAGATAGTGGGATTCGCTGTGCCCCCGTGTCTCCTGGCTGTTTCTGCAGCCTTCGGTGTTCTCTTTATACGAACAAAGAAAAACTAGGTATGTTTGGGCTTGATATCCTTGTCCTTGTGATTAAAGCTAATAATAGCTTTTACCATAAATGTTATTCACAGATCACCTGTGATGGTTGTACTGAAAGCAGAAATATTTAACATGACATAATTGATAAGAAATATAAGTCTTAAATTTATAATTCCACCATAATATCCCTGCCTGGTTGAGTTGTCTCTAGATTGGGATCTATGTTACAGAGCAGAGTCATTTCAGAACCCCTCCCACATCAGAAGGGGGATGTCTGGGAAGCTATGTCTTTCTTGCAGCATCAATAGAGCATCTCTGGTGAGATGAGAGCAGTTCAAACTGACCCTGAATTCCTAATAATTAATTTATCTTTTTATCTATTTTCAGGTTCACTACCAAGAAAATATTTTGAGTTGAATTAAACCTGAGAATCATGCCAATTCTTGGTTATTGACCCACATTCTAGTTATGCTAAATAAACATGAATCCATTAGGAAAGACTTCAGGGGAGCCGGGTGATGGTGCACTTCGTTCAGCAGGTGTTGTACTGTGCATAAAAACTGGCATAAGGACTGGAATTTGAGCCCCTTCTTCCAAACTGGTGGAAAGAGAGAACACTGAAGGCTCTCTCTCTCTCTTTCTCTCTCTCTCTCTCTCTGCCTCCCTCTTTCACTCCCTCTCTCCTCTCTCCCTCTCTTTTTCCCATCCCCTCTCAATATCTTTCTGTCCTGTCATATAAAATAGAACAGAAGAAAAAGGGAAAGTGTGTCAGGAACAGTTGGTTGGTAATGCCAGCACCACAGAGCTTAATAGTATTCCATTGTGTATATAGCCCACACCTCACTCAATAACTTGTTGACATTGGACACCTGGGTGGCTTCCAGATTTAGACTATTATAAATTGTGCTGCTATAAACTAAGATATACACAGATCTTTTTGGATGGGTGTGTTTGACTCCTTATCAGATATTCCCTGAAGATGAATTGTGGGATCATAGTGTAGGTCCACTTCTAGCCTTTGAGAGTTCTCCAGACTGCTCTCCACAGGAGCTGGACCAATTTCTACTCCCACCAGCAGTACAGGAAGGTTCTTCTGTCCCTACAACTTCTCCAGCATTTATAGTTGCTGTGATTTCTGATGTAGACCATTCTGACAGGAGTGAAGTGCTATCTCATCGTTGTCTATATTTGCATTTTTCTGATACTCAATGACTTGGAGCAATTTTTCATACATTTCTTGACCTTTAGAATATTTTTTTCCTTTTGCTGACTATTCTGTTTTTTTATTTATTTTTATTTATTTAAGAAAGGATAAATTAACAAAACCATAGGGGAGGAGGGGTACAACTCCACACAATTCCCACCACCCAATCTCCATATCCCACACCCTCCCCTGATAGCTTTCCCATTCTCTATCCCTCTGGAAGCATGGACCCAGGGTCATTGTGGGTTGTAGAAGGTGGAAGGTCTGACTTATGTAATTGCTTCCCTGCTGAACATGGGCGTTGACTGGTTGGTCCATACTCCCAGTCTGCCTCTCTCTTTTCCTAGTAGGGTGGGTCTCTGGGAAAGCTGAGCTCCAGGATACATTGGTGGGGTTTTCAGTCCAGGGAAGCCTGGCCGGCATCCTGATGACATCTGGAACCTGGTGACTGAAAAGAGAGTTAACATAAGAAGCCAAACAAGTTGTTGAGCAATCATGGACCCAAAGCTTGGAATAGCGGAGAGGAAGTGTTAGGGGGATACTCACTGCAAACTCTATTGCACTTCTGCTTTCAGGTATATTTTTTTTGCAGTAGTTTACGGATACGTGTGAACATATGCTTTCTCTCACAGAAACTGGTGTATATCTAGGTTTTGGGACTTTGTTAGAAAGTGAACCACCTGAGATGGAATTAGAGTATACTGTGAAAGGAAAGATCTCACCCAAGTAATGAAGCTGAAGGGTTTTCATTCCACACGTGAAGTCCCTGGACACAGTCTGAAGTGAAGCACTTTGAGGTGGCAATCGTTGCTTTGGTTAGGTTTTGATCGGTAGATGCAATATTATTTGATATGGATTGGGAGAGGCATACAGGAAAGTGAGCCCTATCCAAGGGTTCCAGGACTTGGGGAAGTATAGGCTCTATAGTGGAGATGTGAGGTTCCTGCTGTCATAGGGTTCAAAAAGACAATCGATAGTTAATGTTATCATCACATTATTTGGTAATTGGGTTAACTTTTAAAAGTCCTTTTGTTAGGGTTTGCTGTACAGTACCCAGTCTTGTATATAGCTGTGCTATTGGTTGCTTCTGATCTACTTGGTCTAGGATTTTGAGAGAGTCCGCATATCAAATACACAGCCTATATTTTAAAAGACTCAGTCTGTGTTTTAAAAAACATCGAGACATACAATTAATATCCCCCCTCTCATATTAATTAACTAGTGATTTATATGACTACATTTTACTAGGAGTGTACATAAACGCCATTCCCAACACCGAAAGACTATGACCCATCCCTCCCACCCACTCCCATCCCTCACTGGCCCAGGAAGCTGTACGTCTACCCCTCACCACTGGGTTTTTACTTTGGTTCCCTACTTACAATTTGGTCAGGTCCTGCTTTTAGTTTCCCTTTCAGATCTTCATCCTCAACTTCTGTTGATGAGTGGGAACATCCCATACTCATCTTTATCTTTCTGACTTAGTTCACTTAACATAATTCCTTCTAGCTCTGTCCAAGATGGGTCAGAGAAGGTGGGTTCATTGTTCTTGATAGCTGCATAGTATTCCATTGTGTATATATACCACAGCTTTCTCAGCCACTCATCTGGTATTGGGCACCTGGGTTGCTTCCAGGTTTTAGCTATTATGAATTGGTCTGCTATGAACATAGGAGTACACACCCACCTCTTTTTGGTTGGGTGTTATGGAGTCCTTGGGGTATAATCCCAGGAGAGGAATTACTGGATCATATAGAAGGTTCATGTCTTGTGAGAGTTCTCCAGACTGTTCTCCACAGAGGCTGTACCAATTTACATTCCCACCAGCAATGCAAAAGGGATGCTGGAGAGGTTGTGGGGACAGACTATTCTGTTTATATCCTCTCCCCATTTTTTGGTGGGGTGTCATTTCTTTTCATGTTGCTGAGTTTGGTGAATTCTTTATATGTTTTGGTTACTATCCTGTTGTCTAATGAATGGCATGCAAATATCTTCTCCTACTGTGTAAGCAGTCTCTATGTTTGTGTGATGGTTATTTTTGCTATACTAATGCTTTTTAATTTGTTTTAGTCCCCTTGGTTTATTTTTAATTTAGTCTTCTTAGTTAAATTTCTATCATTAAAGATATCTTTGAAGAGTTCTGCCAATATTTTACTCTACGTGTTTGATACTTTATGACCTAACATTACTACTTGTTCTACTTAAAATTTACTTTTGTGTTTGGTGAAATTTAGTAGTTTAGTTTCATTCTTCTTCATATTTCAACCCAATTTTTCAACAACACTTGTTGAAAATATCCTCCTTTTCCCATTCCATAGTCTGGGCAGCTTTGTCAAAGATTAGATGCTGATGGTATGTTATCACTGATGATCTCATTTAATGTGGGGTTTGTTGTTTCTTTTAGTATAGAACTCCTTTCAGGAATTCTTGCCAGGCTGTACTTGTGGTGGTGAATTGCTTTGGTTCCTGTATGTTTGAGAAGGTTTTGAGTTATCCTTCATACATGAAAGATGGTTTAGCAGTAGAGAGAATCTGTGACAGGTAATCTACTCCTTTAGTATAGTGAATGTTTCATTTCATCTTCTTCTGGTTTCTAGTGTGTGTGATGAGAACTCTTCAGATAGTCAGAGGATTCTTTCTTTGCAATTCAAATGATTTTCCCCTGTCTTGTGCATATCCAAGAATACAAAAATTGAAATAATAGTAATAATAATAATTTTAAAACCAGACACAGCATCACTTTTGGCTGACAAGATGATACCATTTTATGAAATCTGAAAGCAGAAATGGCTACCATCAGTCAATTCCTTAGAAATATAACTCTTAGTTTTACCCTTCAACCATAACATCCCTGCCTGGTTGAGTTGTCTCTAGATTGGGATCTATATTACAGAGCAGAGTCATTTCAGAACCCCTCCCACATCATAAGGGGGATGTCTGGGAACCTGTGTCTGTTTTGAAGCATCAATAGAGCATCTCTGGTGAGATGAGAGCAGTTCAAACTGACCCTGAATTCCTAATAATTTATTTATCTTTTTCTCTATTTTCAGGTTCACTTCAAAGACAATATGGTGAGTTTCATTAGATCTGAGAATCATGCCAATCTTGGTTACTGACACACATTCTAGTTATGATATATAAACATGAATCTAGTGGGAAACACATCAGGGGAGCTGGGTGGTGGTGTATTTGGTAAAGCAGGTGTAGTTCTGTGCGTAAGCACCTGCATAAGGACTAGAATTTGGGGCCTTCTCCCTACCTGATGGAGTGTTTTTACAGGTAGTAAGCTCTCTCTCTCTCTCTCTCTCTCTCTCTCTCTCTCTCTCTCTCTCTTTCTCTCTCTCTCCTAATCTCTCCCTCTCCCTCTCCCTTTCCCTTCCTCTCTCAATTTCTCTCTGTCCAGTCATATAAAATAGAACAGAAGAAAAAGGAAAATTAGTGTCGGGAGCAATTGGTTGGTAATGCCATCACCAAGGAGCTTAATAGTATTCTAAAGTGTATATAGCCCACTCCTTAAGCAGCTCCTTGATGTTGGACACCTGGGTGGCTTCCAGGTTTAGAGTATTAAAAATTGTGCTGCTGAGAGAGCTAAGCGGCGGCAGAGCGAGGCCTCATGCCAGAACGACCATCGCAGCAGCCGCGGCGGAGTCCCGGTGCCCCTCAGTGCTGAAGCTACTGAAAGATGGCAAAAGAAGTGGTGGTAGTAGCCAAATTTGACTATGTGGCCCAACAAGAACAAGAGCTGGACATCAAGATGAATGAGAGATTATGGCTATTGGTTGATTCCAAGTCCTGGTGGCGAGTTCGAAATTCCATGAATAAGACAGGCTTTGTGCCTTCCAACTATGTTGAAAGGAAAAACAGTGCTCGTAAAGCATCTATAGTAAAAAATCTAAAGGATAACTTAGGCATTGGAAAAGTTAAAAGAAAACCTAGTGTGCTCGATTCTGCATCTACTGCTGAGGACACCTTTGTTGATCCAGGGGAACGTCTCTATGACCTCAACATGCCTGCTTATGTGAAATTCAACTACATGGCAGAGAGAGAAGAGGAGCTTTCACTGATAAAAGGGACAAAAGTGATCATCATGGAGAAATGCAGTGATGGCTGGTGGTGGGGTAGCTACAATGGACAAGTTGGATGGTTCCCTTCAAATTATGTAACTGAGAAAGGTGATAGCCCTTTGGGTGACCACGTGGGTTCTCTGTCAGAGAAATTACCAGCTGTTGCTAATAACCTAAATACTGGACAAGTGTTACATGTGGTACAGGCTCTTTAGCCATTCAGCTCATCTAATGATGAAGAACTTAATTTTGAGAAAGGAGATGTAATGAATGTTATTGAGAAGCCTGAAAATGATCCTGAGTGGTGGAAGTGCAGGAACATCAATGGAATGGTTGGTTTGGTGCCAAAAAACTATGTCACCATTATGCAAACTAATCCGTTAAACTCAGGCTTAGAGCCATCACCTCCACAGTGTGATTACATTAGACCTTCTCTCACTGGAAGGTTTGCTGGAAATCCATGGTATTATGGGAAAGTCACTAGGCACCAAGCAGAAATGGCATTAAATGAAAGAGGGCATGAAGGTGATTTTCTTATTTGTGACAGTGAATCTTCATGAAATGATTTCTCAGTATCACTAAAAGCACAAGGGAAAAACAAGCATTTTAAAGTTCAGCTAAAAGAGACTGTCTACTGCCGTGGGCAGCATAAATTCAGCACCATGGAACTTGTAGAACATTTTTAAAAAGGTGCCAATTTTTATAAGTGAACAAGGAGAGAAATTATATCTTATCAAGCATTTATCATGATGCTGTTGACCAGAAGTGACTGTTGCACAGCTGTAATGCATCCTGTAATTGAAGACTGAGAAAATGTTGTTCCAATCATACTTGATTGGAAATTGCTCTTTCTAACTCTGTATGAGAATTGACTATAATCCATAACTATTTTTATTATAGCTCAGCCCATACGTATATACTACATATGCAAATTATCTGCATAGAGCAATTCTTTATTCTTGGTCTTCTGTTTTGTCTGTTTCTTTGCTTTTATTACTAAGGTTGTATATTTTGAAATATAATGCATATCAAAAGTCTTTATATGGAAGAATATTTCCTTATTGACTTCCCTTTATTTCCTTTTTAGTCACATCCAGAACCATTTCTCAGCATCCAAAGTTATTTTATCACTATATGGTATATGCTAAAATAAATTTCTGGAGAGTGTTAATCATTTCTGTGACTAAATAGCAATAATAAATGGAAACTTAGAAATTATTTTTAGGTATTGTATTTGTCACAAGCCATTATAAATATCAAGTACTCTGTGTCTGCCATCATTTTAAATATCTTCATTGTAAAGCAACAAAAGGGGGGCATAAATCAGAAAATATGTCTTGTACAATTTTTATTTATTACAAATGTTGGGAACAAAACTACCTGACTTCGAAAAGCATTTTTGTGGTTCTCATCTAATTAATACAGCAAAACTGTCTCTAATACTTAGCTGTTTGAACTGTAAATGAATGCTCTAGTGTTATTTTTCCCATGGTGTTAGTTTACCAAAGCATTGTATATTAGGGTATGTAACATGTGCCAGTGTGAAAAGAGCTATGGCCAGTTTTGAGAAAACTACAGACAGTAAGGCTCTTGATTTTTCTCCAACTCTAAACATTAATGATTAGCAGGCATGACATTTCTGTTATTGTCATTTTCTCCTTCCAGCTTTGAGTTTTGGAACACTAGAATCAACGTATGCCCAAGGAATAGATAGGATGTGCTCTTGGTTAGAGAAACTTGTTTTTTAAATCATTCTCTTTGGATTATAAATTTATTATAAAGCACTGAATCTGCTTTAGTAGGTCACAAAGGAAAACCAGTAACATAGTTTTCCCCCAATATTAATTTTAGAAGTTTAAGTACCCTACAATATTTTCATTGAAT
Source organism: Erinaceus europaeus (assembly GCF_950295315.1). Lineage (NCBI taxonomy): Eukaryota > Metazoa > Chordata > Mammalia > Eulipotyphla > Erinaceidae > Erinaceus > Erinaceus europaeus. Next base: position 19,498,152 of record NC_080170.1, read on the forward strand.
GTACTTACTAAGACCACATCCCTTAGTAAACAGTAGGAAATCACATGATACTTAAAAATATTCCTTAGTGCTACCTATAGTATTTCCCCTTTTTCATATCTTATAAACAGGCATTTGATACACTGAAATTAATTATGTTAAAATTGAAGTTGTCTAGTTTGTGGAGTTTTTATTTGGGGGTTTGATTTTTTTTTTCTTTTAAGTTCTGCTTTTTCAATTTTCAAACCATTTAAAGATTCATATTGCCACTGGGTGGCAGCTCTGACTTCTCCCCTTACGCAGCAGAAATTGGTAGATATAATCCAAACATTGATTCATCTTAATTGCTTCTGCTTTTAGTCCCTACTTCAGTATCTTTTATTAGTCTCCTTTTGTTTATTAAAATGATTTATTAGTAGATTATTATTATTAAATTATTAAATAACTTGAATATAAATTGAAGAAAGTAGTTTAAAAGTAGTTATAAAATGACTAGGTAGGAAAACATCTTTTTATTTTAAACAAACGTGAAGATGATGCCCCCCCCTCCCAAGCCCAGGCCCTCATATATGCAGGGCATGTACTCCATCATAAAGCACAGGGTGTACATTCTTGTCCTCCTCCTTATGGTTCTTTTTTTCATTCATTATGAATCTTTAAAGGAATAATTAATACAGACAGCTATTTATAACACACCTCACTGAACTACTTTTGAAAAATGTAGTAGCACTAGAAGCAGAGTGCATATTTCTGTGCCACAAGTAGTTTTATAAGAACGAGCATGCCTGAGTAACCCATATGTGTCAAGAAATCTTAAGTATCCTCTTATGGAATGAAAACCTTCTTAGGAGCTTCTTAATTTTGTACTTAAACATTTGGTTTAGTTTTTAATCAATTCTTACTCGAGTGAGAGTTGATGAGCATGAATTTCATATGAAGCCATTTTCTTAAGAACTACACTAGCCTGGGCTGGGTGGTGGTGCATCTGGTTGAGCAAATGTTATAATGTACAGGGACCTGGGTTCACACATCCCAGTCCCCACCTGCAGAAAGGAAACTTCCAGAGTCATGAAATAGTGCTCCAGATCTTACCTTTCTATTCCCACTCCCCCCTCTCAATTTCTGTCTCTATCAAAAAAAAAAGATTAAAAAATTGAGGTAAAGAAGGCTGATTATTGGTGTTGCATATGTTTGAGACATATGTCTAAGTTCATTTCCCTTTATAAAAAAAAAAGAAGAAGCAATGTAAAGTGCCCTTCCCAATCTGTACTTCCAAATTTGCATTACCAATTTGCAGTTACTGTTATTTTTTATTTTTCCTGTAATATGGGCTGTTCTGTTGAGATTCTGGAAAAAGATTTTTCTGAAATACAAATGTCATTCCAAATCACCAAAAAAAAAAAAATGTGCTGCTATAAACTAAGATATACACAGATATTTTTGGATGGTTGTGTTTGATTCTTTACCATATTTCCCCAGAAGAGGAATTGTAGGGTAGGTCCACTTCTAGCTTTTGAGACTTCTCCAGACTGCTCTCCACAGGAGCTGGACCAATTTACACTCCCACCTGTCATCAGAGTTCTGGGCACCAGTATGCCAAGCTAGCTTCACGGGCGGGAGACTGAGCCCAGGGACACACGGCTGAGCAAAGAAGCAGTATTTCTTTATTCATGAGCAAATGATTCAAAAAACTAATCTATTCTAATCACCACACATTTTTTTTCCTGCCTCTCTCTCCTCAGGTGACAGTGTCAGGAACTCAGGAAGTACCTAGGGTAGGGAGCAGGGAGAAGGAAGAAGAGTGAAACTAGCAAGGACTAAACCAAATCTCCTGGAGGCAGGAGGAGTGAGACCAAACCAATGTAACAGAATGATCATGTAAATAGACGGCAATGTCAAGCAATGTAACAGAAGAGATCTCAGAAGCAGAACCAGAAGCATACCAACACCCACCAGTAGTTCAGGAAGGTTCTTCTCTCCCCACAACCTCCCCAGTATTTATTGTTGCTGTGATTTCTGATGTACAACATTCCACAGGAGTTATTTGATATCTCATAGTTGTCTCTATTTGCATTTTTTTAATAAGCAATGACTTGGAGCATTTTTTCATGTCTTGACCTTTAGAATATATTTGTTTAATATGCTGTTCATATTCTCTCCCCATTTATGGATGGGGTTGTTTTCTTTTATTAATTTTTAATATTTATTTATTGTCCATTTTGTTGCCCTTGTTTTATTGTTGTAGTTATTGTTGCTATGGATATATTCGTTGTTGGTTGGAAAGACAAAAATGGAGAGAGGGGAAGACAGAGAGGATGACAGAAAGATAGGCACCTGTAGACCTGCTTCACCACCTGTGAAGTGACTCCCCTGCGGGTGGGGAGCCGGGGTTATCCTACATACATGAAAGATGGTTTAGCAGTAGAGAGAATTTATGGCTGGTAATCTATTCCTTTAGTACAGTGACTGTTTCATTCCATTCTCTTGTGGTTTCTAGTGTCTGTGATGAGAACTCTGCAGATAGTCTGATGGTTCTTGCTTTGTATTTCAAATTCTTTTCCCCCTGTGTTATGCATATCCAAGGATACAAAAAAATTGAAATAATAATAATAAGAAGAAGAATTTTAAAACCAGACACAGCGTCACTTTTGGCTGACTAGCAGACACCATATTATGAAAGCTGAAAGCAGAAATGGCTAACATCAGTTAATTGATTAGAAATATAAATCGTAGTTTTGCCCTTCAACCATAACGTCCCTGCCTGGTTGAGTAGTCTCTAGATTGGGATCTAGATTACAGAGCAGAGTCATTTCAGAACCCCTCCCACATCAGAAGGGGGTTGTCTGGGAACCTGTGTCTGTCTTGAAGCATCAAGAGAGCATCTCTGGTGAGATGACCAGCAGCTCAATATAACCCTGAATTCCTAATAATTAATTAATCTTTTTCTCTATTTTCAGGTTCACTACAAATAGAACATGGTGAGTTGCATTAGACCAGAGAATCATGCCAATTCTTGGTTACTGACCCACATTCTAGTTATGCTAAATAAACCTGAATCTAGTAGGAAAGACTTCAGGGGAGCTGGGTGGTGGTGCACTTGGTTCAGCAGGTATACTTCTGTGCATAATCACCTGCATATGGACTGGAATTTGAGCCCCTTTTCCCTACCTGGTGGAGAGGCTTCACAGGTAATAAGCAGTATCTCTCTCTCTCTCTCTCTCTCTCTCTCTCTCTCTCTCCCCCCCCTCCCTCCCTCCCTCCCTCCATACTCTCTTCCTCTTATTTTCCTTTCCCCTCTCAATTTCTCTGTGTCCTGTCATATAAAATAGAACAGAAGAAAGGGATAAAAATAGTGTCGTGAGCAGTGTGTTGGTAAGGCTAGCACCATGGATCTTAATAGTATTCCATTGTATATATAGCCCACACCTTACTCAGCTACTTGTTGATGTTGGACGACCTGGGTGGCTTCCAGGTTTAGACTATTACAAATTGTGCTGCTATAAACTGAGATTTACGCAAATGTATTTGGATGGGTGTGTTTGGTTCCTACCATATATCTCGAGTGAGGCATTGTGGGGTTATAGGGTAGGTCCACTTCTAGGCTTTGAGTGTTCTCCAGACTGTTCTTCACAGGAGCTGGACCAATTTACACTCCCAACAGCAGAGCAGGAAGGTTCATCTGTCCCCACAACCTCTCCAGCATTTATAGTTGCTGTGTTTTCTGATGTGTAGACCATTCTCACAGGAGTGAAGTGCTATCTCATAGTTGTCTCTATTTGCATTTTCCTGATAATCAATGACCTGGAGCATTTTTCATATGTTTCTTGACCTTTAGATATGTTTTTGTTGCTGAAAATTCTGTTCATACACTCTTCCCATTTTGGGGTGGGGTCATTTGTTTTCTTTTTTAAAATTTTTTAATATTTATTTATTTTCCCTTTTGTTGTCCTTGTTGTTTTAGTGTTGTAGTTATTGTTGTTATAAATGTAATCATTGTTGGAAAGGACAGAGAAATGGAGAGAGGGGAAGAAAGACAGGGGGAGAGAAAGATAGACACCTGCAGACCTGCTTCACTGCCTGTAAGTGACTCTCTTGCAGGTGGGGAGGTTTATGGTACTTGCACTTGGCTCCATGTGAGCTTAACCCGCTATGTTACCACCCTTCTCCCAGTCATTTTTTTTTCCTTGTTGCTAAGCTTGGTGAATTCTTTATATGTGAAAAGAACCTCTGTTCCCTATTCCATAGCCTGGGAAGCTTTGTCAAAGATTAAATGTCCATGGTATGGTGTCACAATGATCTCATTTAAAGTAGACGTTTGTTTGTTTCTTTTTGTGTAGGACTCCTTTCAGGAAATCTTGCCAGTGGACTGGTAGTGGTGAATTCCTTTGGTTTCTGTATGTTTGAGAAGGTTCTATTATCATACATACATGAAAGATAGTTTAGCATTAGAGAGAATTTGTGCCTGGTAATCTGTTCTTTTAGTATAGTGAATGATTCATTCCATTCTCTTGTGGTTTCTAGTGTCTGTGATGAGGACTCTGCAGATTGTCTGATGGTTCTTGCTTTGTCTTTCAAATTCTTTTCCCCCATGTCATGCATTAGCCAAGGATACAAAAATTGAAATAATAATAATAAATTAAAAACCAGACACATTTCCACTTTTGGCTGACAAGCAGATAACTTATTATGAACATTGTAAAATAATTAGAGAAATTGTTAGACTTTAACTTCAGAAAATTTCTTAGAAAGGCAATTCAAGGCTCCAGGCACAACTTACAAACACAAAGTCACAATCCTAAATATCATTTCACCCAACAATTACAAAATTCACAATGAAAACTTCAAATTGAAATTCAAGGATTTAAAGAGGCTGGGGAGAGAATTAAAGCTAGTATAAGAGGACTTGTAAATAGAATCTTTCAGTTCTAGGACTGGATAGCAGGACTAGGAGCTCTCTTAGTCTCTTAGTCTGAAGCTGCTGAACAATGAGGATTCCTGAACAATGGAGTAATTCTGGGTGAAACTGCAGGAACCAGCAGAAAAATATTAACATGAGAGTAACTGGAACTCCAAAATATCAGGAGATGGAGAGGGAGCAGAGTTGATATTTGAATATGTCATAGAGGAAACCTGTCACACACCTGGAAATTGCTGAATATATAAACATTAAGGAAGCCAAATGAACTTCCAGAGTTTATAAGTCAAAATGGCCCACACCACAACACATCACTGTGAAACTTTGGAAAAACAAAGACAAAAAAATCTATTTTAGTATTTTAGTTCACTAGAGGAAATGAGTGTTTAATTTTAAACACTATTTAGATTATTCTTACATGTTTTATAAATATATTAATAATTCACATTAAAAATATACCCAGGAACAAAGAGACAACTCCCCAGGTAGGTCTCCTGCATTGGTGAGGGTATTGAGTCTGAGGCCTGGCAACACAGGAAGGTGCCAGTGCAACTAAGGAAGCTTCTGTGCTCTGGGTTCCCGCTTGATCTAGCTCACTTTTCCTCTCTGACATTGTATCTGAATTTAAAATACATTAGACTATGAATTTTCACATTCTCTCCTCCTCATGCTCAGTTGAAAACACAGCCAGTGTAAGCTGGGCGGTAGTGCAGCGGGTTAAGTGCAGGTGGTGCTAAGCACAAGGACCCACATTGCAGCGCCACCAACCCAAACGCCAGGGAGCCTGACAGGGTCATCTCCTTTTGACCTGCATTCAGACTTCAAGGAAGCTGGGCAGGAGGATGGGAATGGGTCAATGCATTCTCCCCCCATTATTGCTACAAACAATTATACTGTCACAGTTGATTAATAATGCTTTGGCAGTGCCTAGTGAAAATGGAGAGTCAGAAGGACCCCCTCTCCCTTACACAGGGGCATATTTGAAAGTTACATTATAAAAGTAGAGTATACAAAAATTCCTTTCCAGCCTTTGCTTAAGTTTCTCATCAATGGGGCCAAAAAATCACCATTAAAAAACCCCTGGTTAAATGGAAAGGTTTGCTGATAGACAAATAAAAAAGATCAGATCCTCTACTAACATTGGGACAAAGATATGCTTGTCTTTCCACAGAAAGATTCTCCCATTTAAATTCCCATCTCTGCCACAAAAAATACTCTCTTGTTTAAAAAAGTGTCAGCTAAACAAAAAGATGTTTATGTACCTTTGTCTAAATTTATAGATCAGGTTTTAAAAAACATGCCACAAAAAAGAGAAAACACAGATAATTATCAAACAATTGATTTCTGACTTGTCAGACCTTAATTTGCCCTTTAAGAAAAATGGGTTCTTTAAGTGATTATATATGAACCTGTTCAGAGGTTATTCCACCCTTCCTACAAGATATAACTATAGCTGCTGCCCTAAAGAGAAAAACTGGTACTTAATTCTTAAATAAACTAAATAAGAAAGCAAATGGTGCCACCAAAAAAACTGAGATATTTTTCCTATAGACAACATCTAAATAATAATACTAATAATATAAATATAATAATATAACTTATTATATAATAATATAATTTATTATATAATAATATAGTGATATAATGTATTATATAATAATAAATAATATGATACTATAATTATATAACTTATTATATAATAATATGATTTATTATATAATAATATAATATAATAATGATGGTTACTATTTATGTATGTGTGTTTTGAGTTTGGCTTTATGGCCTGGGTGCAGCTCAAAGAGCAAGAAGTGCTGCAGCTACAAGAAGATTCAAAAAACTTCATCACCTGGATGTGGTAATCTAAAAATAAAAATTATTTTGCTAAAGTAAATAAATATTTAAAGTAAAAGCCTAAATATTTAAATTGACTTACTTCTTAAAAGTGTAAAAGTGACAATTCTTTATCTCCAAATTAAAATACAAATTATATTTATGGTTTTAAGTCAGAGAGGTTCTGGGACATTATGGAAGGCCCCCATAATGCCCTATGAAACTCTTTCTGTGGAAATTAGTCCACAACAAAATTTGTTATTTGTTTGGCACTGTAAATCTTCTGAAAAACATTTTCAGAAATGTGTGTTGACTCATTAAGTAACTTGAGTTTGTTTAAAGTTTAAAGTAAAATAAAAAAATCAATATACTTTAGTTAAATTTGGTTTAAAGATCCTGACATTCAGAGATTGATAGATAAAGTTAAATAAGCTAGACTTTAGATTTACTTCCTTTAAAATTCAAACAGAGCCTTTTAAAATATCACACACTTAGGGTGTGTCTCAATTTTAACTGAGTGTGACAAAAGACTAAAAGAGATATTATTGATATATATAAAGTTGTCAAGTACCTTCTCATTTAAAAAGATAAAATAAACCTAGATAAACAAAAAAATAACTTGTCAATGGTTATGCTGATAAATTTCATGCCTAAAGCTTTTGCTCTGGTACCCCTCTATATATCTTTCCACATTTAAAAATATCTAATTTATTTCAAGACAGTGTCAAAAGTCTATTCTTGATAAGTTAAGTTGATACATACATATGTTTCTGATCTGATAAAAAGTTTAATATTTGATAAATCTTTATTAAACAAAATTAGTCTAAAGATGTCATAAGATGGTGTAAAAGATTATTTTAAACGTATATGACTTCATAATGAGTAAAGTACTATGATCCTAACATTAAACTAAGTTCTAATAATATAAGTCATTTTAAAATTATACTACAAAGATGATAACCATTTTATTGTTTAAAAAGGCCTTATAAAATTATATAAATATATTTAAACAAATTCTAAGTCATTAGATTATCAATTTTAATATTTTCCTGGCCTTGTGAATGTCTTGCTGGTCACAAATAAAAGAGTACAACCATAACAAGCCTTCACATAAAAAACCAGCCTTTCATATGGTAAAAAGCTTTCTTAAAATAAAAAATTCTCTATATGTAGCCCAATTTCAGTTTAAGTGACTTAATAATGTTTTTATGTTTTTCCAAAGATAACAAAATCTCAGCTGATTCCAACAGCCTTAGTAGTCTTTACTGATGGGTCCTCCTCAAAGACAGGACCACAGACTCCACACAGCATTCTTGGTGGAGCACTCTTTACCATTCATATTTTAAATTTGGACACACACAAAAAATCTGCCAGTGATAGGTTCTAAAAAACTACAACTAGCAGTAGATATGCACTGGTTAAACAGAGGGACCCCCTGCCAGGGTCCTAGAAAAGACTAGATCCTGTCCTCATGTGGGGACAAGGACATGTTTCTGTTTTCTCCCGTACAGATAACAAAGCCCGCTGGCCACCAGAGAGATCCGTCCAACAAACAGAAGAGAAGAAGACAAAAATGCCTACAGATGCCGAGACCTATGAAAATTGACAAAAAAGATAGAGAAGCTGAGGCTTGAGATCCCCCGGTGTTATTGATAATGACTATACAAGAAAAATTAAGCTCATGATCTCCTCCCCATATGGGGTCGCTGCCATAGTAGTTATAGAGCACTATGTGTTACTCCTTTGCCTTATAATTCCCCCACTCCCTGAGATAGGGCTAAGAACCACCTTATGGACATTTGACAACACAATGATATTTCCCATGACATTGATACCCTTCAGGCCCAGATTAGCGCCATAAGCGCTTCCTCCCTAGATACCCCCGATGTTTGAAAATTTGCACAATCTCTAAAAGAGGGCTTAACATCTCTCAACCCAATTAATTGGCTACATATTCTCATATCACTGAGAGACATTGTTTTTGTAATAGTAATTTTTCTGCTTATTCTTCCAGTCCTCTTCAAGCTCCTCTCCAGATCCATCAGACAGCTCCAAACCAAATTCCATCACTTTAGATTAAATAAAAAAGAGGGAAATGCAGCACCCCCAACCCAAACGCCAGGGAGCCTGACAGGGTCATCTCCTCTGGACCTGCATTCAGACTTCAAGGAAGCTGGGCAGGAGGACGGGAATGGGTCGACGCATTCTCCCCGTTATTGCTACAAACAATTATACTGTCAAAATTGATTAACAATGGTTTGGCAGTGCCTAGTGAAAATGGAGAGTCAGAAGCACCCCCTCCCTTACACAGGGGCATATTTGAAAGTTACATTATAAAAGTAGAGAAGGTGGGTCAACACAGACCGACAAAAGAAGTCACGTTATGACTTGCCCCTCATAGAAACAATGCAGAGATTGAGGCCTCCCTGGTACAAGTTGACATATTGAAACAAAGAAAGATTAATAGTTAAACTTTACCAGACCTAGATGAGCACTGGTCCACGACTAGGCAAAGATCTGTATGCCTGCCATAAAAGATTAATTGTAGAGATAGCCCTCAACAAAAGTCTAAAACAATTCTGGGTATGACCTCCTCTGAGAACAGAACAATACAAAGTATTGTACCCATTCTTTACAGTTATAGGGAGTAACATGTGGCTTGTCAAAGACTATAATGTTTATTGATACTTATTTATGAGCTGGTTGCTTAGGCAACCTGAATGTAACCTGAAAAAAGTATAAAATCTAATGCAGTTTCACTATTAAAATGAGTCCAGATTCACCCTCCAATAGAGTGTGGTGTCTATCTGTTCTCCCTCGCGCCGACTTCTGATCCTCCTGGGAGGTTGCCTTCAAGACCCCTGACCCTCCTGATGCTCATCCACTGTGGTGGTCCGTGGCACGGCATGAGGATTCTGGTTTGAGCCCCTGGCTCCCCACCTGCAGGGGAATCACTTCACAGGCGGTGAAGCAGATCTGCAGGTGTCTGTCTTTTTCTCCTCCTCTCTGTCTTCCACTCCTCTCTCCATTTCTCTCTGTCCTATCCAACAACGACGACATCAACTACAACAACAATAACTACAACAACAATAAAAAAAAGACAACAAGGGCAACAAAAGGGAAGATAAATAAATAAAATTACAAAAAAAAAAAAAGAAGAAAACACAGCCAGTATCCCCTCAGAATGCTGATCTCTCCCTTTCTCTGTTTGCTTGCACCCAAAGAAAAGCCCTGGGAGCAGAGGGTGAGTGAAGTCTGAATTCTCTACTTTGATATCCACATGTAGGTATTCACACCAATCCTTGCCCTGCTAGATATTCAACTAACTTTACATTTTCCTGTTTGTTTGTAGGACTTAGTGTCATCAGAAGATTTGCAGGTAAGTACAAGTGTGATGAGTATTAAGTGTGATTTATGACTGCCATGAACTATTATGCAAACAGATAGACTCATGCCTGAGGCTCAGAATCCCAGCTCCAATGCTTCAGATCAGCATAAGCCAGAGCTTAGCAGTGCTTTGGTAAAATATATAAATAAATAAATAAATGTAGAGGAATAAACGATGTCTGGTGTCAGGCACAGTTCCATATAGACGCACAGAGAGCTTCCATTTTCTCAACCCCTGGTAATTCAGTAAGAATCACTTGAAAATTCTACATTTGGGCTGAAAATAGCTCACGTGGATGGTGTGCTGCTTCTGCCTTGTGTGCAACCCAGGTTCAAGCCCGGACTCCATTTCATTAAAGAAAACTTTGGTGCCATGATCTTTTGTTTTTTCTCTCTCTCTGTTTTCTGGAACTCTTTTTTAGAATAAAGGTTTTGCCCAAGTAAACTATATAATGTTCTGTAATGCCAGGCTAGCTTCGCAGGCAGGAGAGAGGATCCAGGAACCAAGTTCATGGTGGTAGCAATACAAATCTTTATTCCTGCAGGCACCCCAGAGTCGGGTGTTAGTGCAGGAGGGCCCTGTGGCTGCCTCCCGCTCTGAAGGCCAGCCCATCTCCAGGTCTGGGCATGGAGAGAAAAGAGAGGAAGAGAAGAAGAGAAGAGAGCAAAACAAGGAAAAGAAGTAGGCTTTATAGGGCAAAACCAGTAATGGAAAGTTGGGAAAAGAGATGGTTGGAAAAGGGAGTGGAGAAAAAAATGAGTGAGAAGGTAGAAAGCTTCCATAGCAACAGTTGCCAGGGTTTCTTTTAACTGGTGGGCTTAATGTACCCTGCAGGCAAGGCGGGTCTCAAGGTAGAAAGAAGATACATCAGGAAAAACAATGATTATGTAAATAGGCCATAGTATCAGCAATGGAGGATGAAGCAGGGGGGCTTCCCAACATCTCCCACTTTTTTTTATTAGTGCCCATAGTATCAGAATTGCAGGGTGCTTTGTGAGGCAGGGAGTCTGATAGGACAAGGCACACCTTTGGGGTTACTACTGTCCCTCCTTGCTCAGCCTCTTGGTAGAGAGAGAAACTGACAGGATAGATGCACCCCTCAAGTCCAAGCCCTGCCAAGCTCAACCACATGCTCACAGTGTCCCAACATCTCCCTCTTTCTTAATGGCAATATATAAATAGGTGAATGTCTGTAAAAGACTCCATTTCTGTCAGGGGAATAGCAGTGTAGGGGTGAACAGAAACCTTTCGGGCAGAAACCTGAATGATATCATGCAGGCATTTTTAAAAGAACTGCAATAGGGGGTCGGGCGGTGGCGCAGTGGGTTAAGCGCATGCGGCGCAAAGCGCAGGGACCGGCGTAAGGATCCCGGTTCGAGCCCCCGGCTCCCCACCTGCAGGGGAGTCGCTTCACATGCGGTGAAGCAGGTCTGCAGGTGTCTGTCTTTCTCTCCCCTTCTCTGTCTTCCCCTCCTCTCTCCATTTCTCTCTGTCCTATCCAACAACGAATTACGTCAACAAGGGCAATAATAATAACCACAACGAAGCTACAACAAGGGCAACAAAAGGGGGGGAAAAAAAGGCCTCCAGGAGCGGTGGATTCATGGTGCAGGCACCGAGCCCAGCAATAACCCTGGAGGAGGAAAAGAAGAAAAAAATAATAATAATAAAAAATAAAAAAAAAAAAGAACTGCAATAAAACAGGGAGCTTAGGTAAGTAAGAGTATCAAGGGACAGTGGAGACTGAAGAGAGGCCTGGTAGGTGGAGAGGGGCTGCCTGATGGTAGAAAGGGGTGCTGCCTGATAGGCAGAAGAATGGGGGCCTGATAGGCAGAGAGGTGAGAGGGGTTATCTGGCATTGCAGAGTCCCAAGACAGCTGGCTCAAAGTCCAAGGACTGCTACAGTCAGTCTCAAGAAGTCCAGCAGTGTAAAATGAGTGTTCAAAGGTGTATCAGCAAGTCCAATAGAAGCGTCAGTCCAATGCCAATGAGCAGGGGAAGAAATGCCGCACCTCTATCTCGATGTTGAAAATTCCTTCTTTTAACTTTGTCTGGTAAGAATGTAGCCTCAAAGTTACACTTTTAACCTAAAAGTTAATGTTTACCAAACTTCAAACACACACATAGACATGTAGTCTTTAACACACCGGAGGAGAAAAACTTTTGTTACAAAAACAATCATGTAAAACACAAATTTAGATCTGTACTGTCTTAGTTGAACCATTTTTACTTACACAGTTTAAGACTAAATGTTTCACATTTATACCAAGACTTAAAAAAATCAAAAGAGAAAAAAAATTTTTTTTTTAGGATTGTTTCTGGACATGTCCAGAAATCACGGTTGCGTCCAGCATTTCTATGTAAAGTTAATTAAGTTTCGGGGTACTTTGACCAAAATAGGTCAACAAAAATTTCAGTCATTCAATTCACTCTCTCACAAAACACAACTGGCCAGTCATAGCATAAGATATTCAGAGAAATGGGGGGGGGGGACACGAGAGGGCTCTGTGAACCAGATTTTTCAGATCGCACCATGTCGTATTATGGATCCTGGGGTGTGTCCTGCAACCAGTCCTCCTGCAGTGTTTCTTGTTCCTCAGGGATAGCAGCACCATCATGCGGGTATTGAGTAATCCTGTGGAAACTCTCATACAATAAAAAAAGCTTACCCCATGGTCAATGGGGGTTAGGCCATTTCCAGATTTTATCGCTAAAATCAGTTAATTCTGCATACATGTACCTGAAGTAAAAAGAACCAAGTAATGAAACATGAAAGTGTTGTTTTAGAAAAAAAAAATTTAAGTTAAACCCTTGGATAACAGTAATAAAATTGAATTATTTGCCTGAAATGTAATTTTAAGTCATTGGGGGAGAAAACAAGCTATCACTGAATCCATTTTGTAAGATCACTTTATTGTGATATGTGTTAATTTAGAAAACTGACTTTTGTGGGGCTGGGTGGTGACATACTCAGCTGAGTGCACAGGTTGCTGTATGCGAGGTTCCAGGATCAAGTCTCCAGTCTCCACCTGCAGGAGGGAAGCTTTATCTGTGCTTGAGCAATGCTGCAGGTGTCTCTCTTTCTCTCCCTCTACCCACCTCTCACTCTCAATTTCTGCCTCTATAAAAATAATAATAATACTGCCAGGAGTGGTGGATTTAAGATGCAGATACTGAACTCAGCAATTATCCTGGTGTAAATAAAAAAAAACTTATTTTTTTAAGTAGACAGTCTTTGTCACAAGGGCAGCATTGCCCATCTCTGAGAGATGTGCCAGTGCACCTCACCCTCCACCAAACTATTCTGAATTCATGAGAGGAAACTGAGTCCCACCGTAAGCCCTATTCTACTCCTGGACTCTGAGTGCTGCTGCAAAGGACCACAGTTTACTTACCCTATCGATTTTCTGCTTTGTCTCCTTAATTCCCACTTATGACCTCAATCTACATTAATCCACATTCGCAGTAACAGCGCTCCAGAGACTAAACAGACTGGTAAAATGTGAGATTTGTTATCAATTCTCTCGCCCTCAAAATCAATTTGCTCACATCTTCCTGTTGCTACTGATCATCAGCCTGCACATATGCTGTCAAATATCCCTCCTGGAAAAAACAGATCTCCATAGCAGTCACTCTTAATCTAAGTGTGATATAACATTATTTTATTTATACTCAGAATTCTGCGAACTATTTCTTAACAGTCTTTTCCTGCTGTCCATCTGCCCAGAGAAAAGGCAGAATCCCTAGTGGTCTCAGGGGCTCAGTGACCCCGCCCTCTTCCCCTGGGCTTCCCTGGCCCCGCCCCTTCCCCTCCTCTTCTCCTCTGGCTGCACTGGACACTGTCCTCTCCTGGAGCACCTGAGGTGCTTCAGCCTCTGTGTCTGCACATGGGGGTCACCTGGTCATGATGCCCTCTGCTCTGCTTTCATGGCAGGCACAGGACTGTATGCTTCTTCTGAAAAATTTGTTATGTTACAGGAGGCAGAGACACAGACAGAGACAAAAGGGCAGAGAGAGAGAGAGAGAGAGAGAATGGTCCAAGATTTGGATGGTTGCTGAGGCCTCTCAGGAGCAGCTGGTGACATGTCATTCTCCCCTTATCAGTGTTCCCTCTAGACCCTCTGATGGGATGTGTCCCTTTCACAGATGAGATGGTTTAATGACTTCTACAAATACATTCCTCAAATTTGAATATGTAATGGCTGAGTGGGCAAGAGTGTGGAATGATAATTATTTTGATCTCTCTCAGTTTTTGAAGTACTCAGGAGTATTCAATTTTTTTTCTTTTTCTCTAAATATTTTTCATATGAAATATTACACAGTCTGGGCCACCTATATTTTCTTTGTAATGCAAATACTCACAGAAAGATGATGAGAGGGAAGCCCTGCCTCCAGCTCTTGCTTTTCCTGGTGGCAGAGCACCTTCCCAGTTTTGCTGCGGTTATAGCCTAGGCCAAGTGCCTGACCAGGCATCACCCACCCAGTGAACTCTCTTTCTGTCTGCCCCCTCATTTTTTTCTCACTCTTGTATTCATCCTTCACTTACAGACCCTGTTAGATAGGCATCAAAGACCTTTATGTAAAGCCTCTGAGCCCTAAAGTAGGACTTACTTTCAGTCCTACAATTAATGGATGTACTTCTTCTTCTGTAGCTAACATAACCCTGGATCAGGACACTGCTCACCCTGACCTTAAGTTATCTGAGGACAGAAAACATGTGATGCGTGTTTTGGAAAAACGAGATGTTCCCGACAATCCTGAGCGGTTTGACACTCTCAGGGCTGTTCTGGGGGAGAACAGCTTCTCTGCTGGTGACCATTACTGGGAGATGGATGTGGCTTGGAAGGACAGTGGGAAATAGGACTGTGTGGGGAGTCAGTCAAGTGGAAAGGAAGCATCACTGTTTGTCCTGAAAATGGGTTCTGGGTACTTTCTCTAAAGTTTAATGAGTTCAGGGCACCTACCACTACCATTGCATTCTTAGGGTTTCAGAAGACATTGAAATTGTGGGTATTTTTCTGCAGTATGAGAAATCTCTAATTTCTTTCTACAGTGTGACAGAGTGCAGCCTGCTTTATACTTTCAAAAGCACCTTTACAGAACCCCTGAATCCATATTTCTTCCCTGGATGTTTCAGTTGGGGAAGAAACATGAGCCTGGGTTTAAGAATCTCATCTCATCTTACAGAAGGGAGCTTCACAAGTGGTACAGTACTGCTGGTGTCTTCTTCCTCTCTATCCCATCTTCTTCTCAGATTTTTCTATCTACATCCAACTCTCTGTTTCTGCTTCACAAAGAGCTCGGGCTCCTCAAGGGTAGAGGGTACATGCTATTCATTTCATTGACCATATTTGTGTGAGATCAGTGCCTTATATTCAGTATAATATTGGCTGACACAGACTCAGTGAAATTAAATGCAGTCACTAACTAGACTGACTCACACCTTGAAGGACTCATGCTTTCAATACAGCTTCTATCACTATCCATGGCCCTATTGTCAGGTCCTGTGAGTCTCCTGGCTAAGTCAGATGGCTCTATAATGGATTATAATCCTACCAGGAAATATAATTTAACAAGAAAATATGAATGCACCATATGTGGAGATTAATTTATATTACTACATAGTATATCTAGAATTGCCATATATGCTAGAGTCTCCTGTATACTGCAGCATCTAATACACATTACAGAGTACTCACACATGATTAATTTTCAGAGATTTGATGCTGAATTCAGTGAATGAATTTAGAAGTGCAGTGTTAAATAATACATAAGGGAAGAAAGGAAGGAATGAAGGAAAGATAAAGAAGTAAAGAATGGAAGGACGAAAGGAAGGAAGGAAGAATGGCAATATTTCTGCCAGAAATTGTTACAGTCCATAAAGCTTTGAACCCTAAAGCCTGAGGTCTTGATTTCAATCTCCACCCTTACATATGTCAGTGTTGTCTCTTCTTTCTCTCCCTTCTCTTCTTTCACTTTCATAAACAAATAGATAAAAATACCAAAATATAGGGTGCTGGCCAGTAGTGTGGTGGGTTAAGTGCAGTTGGCACAAAGCACATAGACCAGCGTAAGGATCCCAGTTCGAGATCCCGCCTCCCCACCTACAGAGAGGTCATTTCACAAGCAGTGAAGCAGGCTTGCAGGTGTCTGTCTTTCTCTCCACATTTCTGTCTTCACCTTCACTATCGATTTTCCTCTGTCCTATCCAACAACAACAACATAAAAATAACTAACAATAACAACAAGGGCAACAAAAAAGGAAATAATTGGCCTCCAGGAGCAGTGTATGTAGTGGAGGCACCAAATCCCAGAGATAAACCTGGAGAAAAAAAAAGGAAATACCATATTATATATGAAGATTAGGAGAGGTAAAATAATCATATTATTAAACAATCAGGCAATTCATTGCTTTGAGATTAGTTTTTTAATGAAAGAACAGAGTAATGTTTCTTCTTGTATTATGTTTTTTCATTTAATAATTATTACATATCTATGAGATATAGAGAAGTAAATGAGAGAAAGAGAAGGCAGGGCAGAGAGGGAGAGAAAGATCAGCACATGACTCCAGCATAGATAATGACAAGGACCTAATTCTGGCCCTCATACTTGAGTGTTGAATGTCTTATCCACCATAATAATTACCAGACCACACAGGGTATATTTGTAAGTGAAAAATGTGTTCTAAGTTTTGTAATGGGTATCAAGATTTCATGGACAACAGACATATAAGCTTATATCCATTTGCTGTGCACTGAAAGTTGCTGTGTTTCACTAATGATTGTCTTTCTTAGAGGCAGCCCCATGACCTTGCCTCAAGTTACTGAAGCCCTTATCTAGACACTCCTCATGGAATGAGTCACCTGTGTAGCCAGCAGAGTAAGTGGAGTTAGTTGCCCCAAGTCAGGTCCTAAAGGATTGTCCTTATAAATATACTAGCCCAGTAGGGTGGGAACAAGATGCAACACAGAGAGGGTAGAGAGAAAAATGACTGGTGAAAATCAGGGTTTGACAAGGAGAGGATCAGGGTGTGACAAGGAGAGGGGGCGGAGCAGGCAAGAATTCTACCACTGAACCACCAATGCCCTGGAGGGAGGGTGGTGCTTGTTAACAGAGGTTATGTAAATAGAATACAGTGTTATGTAAATAGAATGCAATGTTATGTAAATAGAATAGGGGGGATTAAACCAAATGAAACAGAAGAGGTTTTTAAAAGCAGAATTAGAAGCGTACCAACAACTGGAGGCCTGCATACACAGTGTGTTATGTTCTTTCAAACAGATGATGGTTACAAAGCTGAATGAATGGGTATTGCAAAGGCATTTGAAAACTGTACTGTTTTTACTATTTGGTTTATATTAACATACAACACAAAAATTGTAATGCATCTTTAAGAAGCAAAAATATAGCTTTCAGTATAGAAAAACAGTCAGAGTAGTTGAAATATGCTGAGATAAAAAGGAGAAAGAGCTTTTTAAAAATAAGCCTATTCTGGGGCCTTAAGACTATGATTCTACTGCTCTTGGTAAACTGTTTTATTTGTTTGTTTGTTTTTAATAATATCAAGAAGACCATCTGATAAGAGTGGTCAATTTCACACAATTCCCACCACTAGAGTTCTATACCCTATCCGCTCCAATGGAAGCTTTCCTACTCATTATCCCTCTGGGTGTATGGACCCAGGATCATTATGGGGTGCAGAAGGTGGAAAGTGTGACTTCTGTAATTGCTTCTCCACTGGACATGGGCGTTGACAGTGGATCCATACTCCTAGCCTGTTACTATTTTCCCCTAGTGGGGCAGGGCTCTGGAGAGGTGGTGCTCCAGGACTCATTGGTGAGGTCATCTTCCCAGGCAAGTGAGATTGGTGTCATGGTAGCATCTACAATTTGGTGGTTGAAAAAGCATTAAGATATAAAGCAGAGAAATTTTTTTATATAATCAGGAACATGAAGGTAATAATATAGTGGATGAGGTTTGGGGTCTCCCTTTTTGGAAACAGCTACAAAGTGAACTGGTTTTTATTTTTTTCCTTTTTTCCCTATAAAATGAGAGAGAGCTAGATGAGAGACAGAGAGAGGAGAGATACCACAGCAATGTTCCATTTCTAATGAAGAATCCAATTTGCATGGTGTCATTGCGTGCTGGCTCAGAAATTAAACTTATTTTCTGGTATGGTATAATTGTGTATACTGTACAGACATCCAAATTCAAGCCTCTGAAGCGATAGATATTACTAAAGTAATAACTGAGATTTTAATATGGGTCATGTTTCTCTCAACTTCTCTGTCAAATTGTGGTTTTCAAGACAAAATAACACATTGAACTATTTTGTCCCTTGAGGAATTAGAGTGTAAAAAACTGATAATTTTTCCTTTAGCTCATATGAAAAAACAAACAAATCACCCACCAGGTGTGGAACACACTGACTAGAGTGCAGGACTTGAAAGCATTAGGAGAGAAGTTCAACCCACCCACAGTGTCACCTGTGACTGAGGATTCTCTGGTTCTTTTGGTAATAAGTAATGAATGCTGTGCTCAGGTGGTAGCACATTTGGTTATGTTCACAGAAAACAAGGAACAAGGCCCCAGGTTCAAGCCTCTGGTACCCACCTCCAGGGTGAAAGCTTCACAAGTGGTAAAGCAGAGCTGCAGGTATTTCTCTGTCTCTTTTCCTCTCTAAATCCCCCTTACTCTCAATTTTTGACCATCTCTATCAAATAAATAAAGTTAATTCAAACTAACTAAATAAAAAATAATGAATAATGAATAAGTAACTTATATTAAAATGAAAAGACAAATTTTCTGTGAAATCAAAGGGTGATTTTTCAGATCTTATGGAAATGATCTGTACTTAGTTAAATGTTTGCATCTGAATGTTGTAGGGTTTTTAAAAATAAAACTCTTGAGGTGCTAGAAGACTGGAAATTACAAAACAAAAATGAAGTGACCAGAGCAACCCTGGTCTTGGACTACCTGCTGCAGTCCTGAGTCAGGGGAAGGGGTGGTTATAGAACCTGAAGGGCTTTCCCACCAGGTCCCACAAGCCCTGCCTTTTGACGGACTGGGAGAAGGAGCTGGGAGAGGCAGGAAGATATGGGGCTCTCACTCCTCCTTGCTCACCCCACACCCAGCTGCTGGGTCCCTATCTCTTCCCACTCCCAGCTGTGAGAAAGGCTGCTCCTCCTGAAGGGGAGGTTGGTGTGAGCACTGCTCCAGCCTCTACTATCCCCCTGCCTTGTGCTGAGCTGAGGCAGCTGAGCTAGAAAGGGGTTGAGTTGTAGCACAGGGCATAAACTTCTCCATTGAGAGGACCTGTCTTTCTGAGAACATGGAAATGAAGATAGAAGAAGACCGCCAAAAAGGAGCCTGGGGTGAGTGCCCAAAGTGATTAGGGCCTTCTGTGCCCATGTCCCCTCCCTGCAGGTGTTTATCTATAACTTGTAAATGTCTGTTGGACCCTGGAGTTTTGCCCAGGTATAGGAAGCTTGGGGTGGTGACCAATGTAAGACTGTCACTATCTGAGCACCAGTCCACACAGCCTGCTGCTGTCCAAGGGGCAGAGGCTGCACTGGCTCTCAAGCCCCAGGTCTCAGCCTGGCATCTGAGGCCCAGCAGGGCTCTGTGCCCTCTGGCTCCTGCCTTCTGCCTCTGTAGCCCCTGAGCCAGTGGCTGAGACCAGAGCTGCCAGCCCTGCTGGGACCCATGCCTCTTCCCCCTGCAGCTGAGCTGAGCCCACAGCCCTGCTCTGAGCCTCTGCTCTCCAGAGAGACCCTCCTGCTGGACCTCTCCCTCCTGCATCTGTGCCTGTGCTCTACTGCCTGTGAGTCACTCATTTGTCTTCCTCTGGGGGTCCTGACACAGAGTGAGTAATGTCACTGACTGTGCAAAGACACAGGTTACTGATCAGGGGACTATACTAATGACAGAGAGCCACCTCCCTCCTTCAGGTCACTCAGGGGTTGGTAGACCCCTTTTGTTATGCTTTGCTAAGTGCTTCTCTTGGCTCTAAGCCTTTCAGAATGGATACTTCAGAGTAAAGAGTTTCTGGCTCCCCTTCTTAGTCTTTGAGGATTTGGAGAGATTTCCCTATCTCCATTGAGAATCTGTAAGAATTTGGATTCTGTGATGTATGTGGGTTCTACATTTTTATAAAAGAATTTAATCTTAATTTTAATATTGGAAATATAGACAAAAATTGGGAGAGGAAGGGAGATAGTGAAAATTCTTCAGCACTCCTGAATTTTTCCCCCTGAAGGCAGGGATCAGGGGCTTTGGGCCAGGTCCTTGTGCACTGTACTGTGTACACTTAACCAGGTGAGCCACCACCTGGCTCCCTCTGTGGGTCTCTTCACCAAGTTCACTTTAGAGTTTCTGATGCTCACACTCATCCCATTGACCTTCCAGTAACTCACCCATTACAATGCAAGATTTTCTCAGGAAATACCCAATGTGTAGAATATCCCTTGCTCTATCATTGTATGTTACTGTTCACTTTCTGAACACAATAAAATGAATTTACCATCTAACCGATACCAACCACTTATCGTTCACCTAATTTTGGTGGTTAATGTACTGTGTGAAGGTTGGAAGGATGGTGTACATGGTTAGCCACACATGTTATAATGTGCAAGGTCCCAAGTCTGGGTCCCCGGTCCCCAACTGCAGTGAGAAAGCTTTGTGAATGGGGAGGCGGTATGGCAGGTGTCTATCTCCCTCTTCTATCAGCCCTTTCCCTCTCAAATTTGGCTGACACTCTGCAATAAATCAAGTTTTTTTTTTTACGTATTATGTGTGGATATCATAGAGTAAGCAATATTAGTACAGTCATTGTTTCAGCCTGATGAAATTTTCGATTACAGGAGCCACAGACCCCTTCTTGCAGTACAATCCCAGTGAAATTCATTCAAATTGCTCTGTGTAATTCCATCCCATTAGCTGATGTGTGGAATCTGTAGCTGCATGCACCGTGTTTGTTAACTGCTCACCCACTGAGGGGGTCCTGACTCTGCTCCTGACCAGGCAGCTTTCTCCTCAGGACTCCTGGTCCCAGAACTCCAGGAAGAGTGTGGAGGGAGTGAGCAGCCCCTAGGCCTGTAAGCACCTGACCCTGCACACTGAGAGGAGCCCTGAGCTGAGATGCAGCCCTGGTGCATGGGCATCAGTATCCTCCTGCTCTCAGCCCTGCTTCCATGGCCAGGCGCAGGTGAGTGGGAAGGGACTTCACCATCTGATTAATCTGACACCTGACTGAGGGTGGGATGGGGGGACTCTGTTAAAGGGATGGTCCCAGGGCTTTGCCTTGCTTCCTGAATTCTTTAAGCTGGTTCTCATAAAAGCTAGGCTTTTATTTTTCATTGCTGTGTCTTGTTACATTTTATATTTTCTGACTTGGATTTATAAGTAGAAAACCAGCCAATTAAAGCAAACCTTGTTTAACATGACTAAATAACGTGCCATTAAGTCCTAATTTACTCTGTTGCTCATTCTGCTGAGTGTCCCATGTCCTCTTACAGCTGCACTAGGAAAGGCCAGTGTGTGTGCTGCCCACTGCTCTCAGCACCTGGACTCAGCAGCCCTGGGTCCCTGTCACCCTGAGAGTCTCAGTTCTGTCCCTGCTGAGCTAGAAGCTGTGTCCTGTGCCCTTGTCCTGATTTGCCCTTCCTCCCCCTGGAGAGGGACTTGACCTTCAGCTTCTCACCTGCATGTTTTCATTGCATCTCCTTCACTGAGGTCCCCTCACAGCCCCATTTTCAATAGGATCTTCCCACCACATCTTCCACATCACTGGTTCAGTTTATTCCTGGAGCTGAACTACAACCGTCTCTCCATCAGACTCAGACAGACTCCTGCCCTCTGTGTTTCTCAGCACTGGTCTAGGGTTTCACTCAAACATGTTTTCCTTTAGAAATAAAAAAATAAATAAAAACACAGGGATAATGCCTAATATGGACGTTACCAAGAATGGGAGTATCAGTCATTCTGCTAGTATACAAATAGCTAACTATTATGTTGTGTGCATGAATCTAATAAAATTTACACCCCAAAGTAAATAATAACATCCCCCCAAAATTTAAAAGGGTCTTTCAGGATCTGTGAAGGAATGCAAACTCTGGTGACAATAATAACTGTAATAGTACTAAAAAAGTGTGATTCATGCTGCTCTGAAGACAATTCTATTGTTGTGAATTAAGTACAAAAGTAGCTGATTATTATTCAAGTCTTGTCTAATAACTGGTTATGTCACCCTTGGTTGGGAGGAGGCAGGAGGAAGGGAGGGCTAGAATCACAGAACAGAACCAGGCAGAATCCTCATAGTTAGACACTGACATTCAAGTCATGGGACAGCTTGATTAGCTGAGGAAATGTTTACTTCATACCTTGCTTTTCCTGTTAAATACATGATTCAGTGATCAACACCGTAATGCATTTTTCTTTTTTTTTTTTTTTCCTCCAGGTTTATTGCTGGCCTCGGTGCCTGAACTGTGAATTCACTGCTCCTAGAGGCCATTTCCCCCCACTTTTGTTGCCCTTGTTGTAGCCTCGTTGTGGTTATTATTGTCGTTCATTGTTGGATAGGACAGACAAAATGGAGAGAGGAGGGGAAGACAGAGAGGAGGAGAGAAAAACAGACACCTGCAGACCTGCTACACTGCCTGGGAAGCAAGTCCCCTGCTGGTGGGGAGCCAGGGGCTCAAAGGAGGATCCTTCCACCTGTCCTTGAGTTTTGCACCATGGTCCCTTAACCCACTGCACTACCGCCCAACCCCCAGTGTAAAGCATTTTTATAAGATGTATCTTTAAAGATGAATTTCCCTATTTAAAGAGAGTGAATAGCAGAGAAGGAGCTAGAGAGGGAGAGGCCAGAGCTCAGATCCAGTCTGTGGAGCTCAGGCTCTTCCTCTTTCCCAAGGCCTCAAGCAGGCAGAGCCTGAGCTCCACAGCTGACTCAACACCCAGAACTCAAAGGAGTTCTTTTTTCTTTTCTCTTATTTCTTTCCTTCATTTTTTCCATAAGGGGTTTCATTAATCATTTTGCAAAGTACTCTGGGAATATAAGTTTCGTTTTAGAATATTGCATGGCTTATGGCTTGTGACTGTAACATAAACAGTTTGAAGAACTCTGCATAGCACACGCTTGGCAACAGTCACCATTATCTCCTTTCCATACAGGACAATTCTCTGTGGTAGGCCCAAGAGCAGCTATCATTGCCTCAGTCGGGGAAGAAGCTGTGCTGCCCTGTCACCTCAGCCCAGAGACAGATGCTAAGGACATGGAGGTGACCTGGGACCGAATGGATCCTCCAACTCTGGTGCATCGTTATGCTAATTCCCAGGATCATCAGTGGCAACAGAGCTCACAGTACCAAGGGAGGACAGAGTTCCTGAAGGAGAACATCAACACAGGGCAGGTGGCCCTGAGGATCCATCCCATCCTCCCTTCAGATGGTGGAGAGTACAGGTGTTTCTTTGCAAGCTCTACATTTGAAAGTGAAGCTCAAGTTGAGGTGCTGGTCACAGGTGAGTTTTTGAAATTAAATGTCTCAAAGTATTTCTAGGATTTTTCAATAGTATTTAGGTAACAGCATCGATAGTGTTGGCAAAGAAACTGAACAGTAGACAGTAACAGTAAAAATATGATTATTATAGGCCAATATGTTAAGGAATGTTTATCCAAATATTATATTCTGACACTTCAGGTTGCAGTAGAATTCTATGCACCTCTCCTTTATTTATCAATATAAATGATTGAAGAGAACAGAGAAGAAGGTTTCTAGTAATTTCTGCTCTGCACCATAACAGAAATGCATCCTGGTCTACCATAATATCCATAATTCGTTTTTATTTCCACAACGTTTACTACAGAGCTTTGGTGCCTGTGTGACAAATCCATTGTTCCCAGCCACAATTAGTTTTTTTTCTTTCTTTGTATTTTGATTGGACAGAGAGAAATTCAGAGTATAGGAGGACACTGGCATGGGAAAGCAAAGAGAGACACCTGCAGCCCTGTTTACAACCACTGCAGCTCCACCCCTGCAAGTGGGACTAGGGGCTTGGACCTGATTCTGTGCACATAGTAAAGTGTGTGACCTACTGGGTGTGCCACTGCACAGCCACCTCTTAATTCACTTCTTTTCTTAATTTTGGTAGAGACAGAGAGAAATTTAGAGGGAATGGAGAAATAGGGAGAGAGAGAGAGAGAGAGAGAGAGAGAGGGAGAAAGAGAGAGAGAGAGAATTACAAAGCTGCTTCACCACCCATGAAGCTTCCTCTCTGCAATTGGGGAACTTGCCCCTAAGGATTTGAACCAGTGTCCTCACTCTCTGTGATGTGTGTGCTCAAACAGGTGCAGCACCATGGGCCCCTTTATTCACTTTCAAAGATGAATCACCTGAAAACCGAAAAAGGAAAGGATGGTTCTCTTCCTTTTAGGAAATATTCTAGGACATACATTGCTCCCATTTCACATCACCTTCACAAACACCTCCTAAATGCAGAGAAGTTTGGAATGCAAAGCCTTAAGTGACTGGCACACCCACTTTTAAGATTGTCTCCTTAGCAACTATACCAGCCAGCAAGGTAACTACTAGCCTCATACTCCACCTCCAGTGAGTTGATATTAGGTACAATGTGAAAGTCAGGTTGTCCACAGACCAGACTAATGAGTCAAAGGCTCAGTAGTTCCCTGTGACTGTTCATCAGGGCCAATGGATGGTGAGAACATTCCCAGCATGCCAGGAAAGTGATACTGGAAAGTATTGCTGAAAGGGGCGGTGGATATTTTGGGAAGAGCAAGACATATGATACAGAAAACACCAACTCTGTCTGTCTCTACTCGCCAGGCTGCACCTGGAATGATAGTATATTCTGCTATTCACTTGAAGGATCATCAGATAGGGGGTGTGAGAGCACACCTGGGAATGTGTCTGCTTCTCCATGTTCATGACCAGGTGTGAACCCAGTAGACAGGGTACTAGGGAAAGCTTGGATTTCATTAATATCAGTTTATATTAAGATATCTTGAGTAATGAACTAAATTAATCATCAGCTAAATGAGTAACAGTAAAAAAGAAAGAACATGATTAGTTTTGTATATTTTATCAATTAATTTATTATTTTCTAAATTTGACTGTGCTGTTTATTCTCTTTTCACTTTTGAAAATTCTTTATTTAATAGTGATTTACAGGATTATGAAAGTAGCAGGTATACATTTACACTGTACCCACCACCAAAGACCTGTGTTCCCAACAACTGTGTTTAAGGTTTCTTAACCTCCACATTTATAAAGCAGAGTTGAGATTCATAGAGGTAAACTAGGAAACACAAGCTGACAGCCAAAGTCATGTGGCAATAAACCTCTGGAAGAATCTACTTTTTCAGTCTCTTTTTTCCTTCCCAGCCTCAGGCACAACTCCTCAGATTCACATTGAGCCTGGAGGAACTGGGGAGGTAAAGCTGACCTGCACATCCAGGGGCTGGTACCCAGAGCCTGAGGTGCAATGGATGGACCTACAAGGACTGCGGCATTTGGAGCTGTCCTCTGAGACAAAGACAGTGGCAGAAGATGGCCTGTTTCAAGTGCAAACATCTGTCACTGTAGACGCCAGGTCAAGAGATGTGTCTTGTGCCATAAGGAACCCAGTCCTCAGTGAGGAGAAGGAAGCACACATTTCTATGGCAGGTCAGTGTCCTCCAGTGGGAGAATCCTGAAAGATCTCTGCTGAGCAAGGAGGGGACAGCATCCAAGACCTGAGGGTGAAGGGCCTGGAGGATGCTCTACTCCACCCAATGTAGCTGTTATTGGAGAGCTTGTTTGAAAACTTATCTTTTGTCGGTTCTGTACTTCTTTGTGACAGGGGTTTCATTACATTATTTTATAGTAATGATTTTATGGTTGCACAAGGTATCAAAATATTTAATTATTTTGAGTAATCTTGTACATTTTTTTTCAAAACCACTCTTATTCCTACTGCCAAGGGAAATCACCCTTTTAGACAATTTGATGTTTCCCAGCTGTCAAATAAAGCCAATCTGGTGAGTTCCTCCTACCACCTTTGTGACTTGAGGCAACTACTAACCTTTGTGACCTAGATGCTGAATTCCTGCATCTCACAGCCCCAGACACTCTTAGACTTGCCTGCCTATTGCTTGCTTGTCAGACTACCATAAGGCATTAGGAAGGTCACTGAGTAGAGAGGACAGTGGCAAAGTCTGATTGAGGAAACTGAGAAGGGAGGGAGGAGAATTAAGTATAAGGGAATCCTTTATAGCATTTGTACCTTTTTAGGAATTATAGGAGAATTATAGTTGAAAGCGTCCATACACCAAGGCTTGACATTCCTGAATGAGAAGACAATGGTATCTGATGCATCAGCTTATTTGTGGGTCTGTAAGAAGTGATTTTCCTCTCCCTTTGAAAGTACTAGAGAACACTAAGCTCTCAGGGATTCCTGAGTCACTGTGAATTGCAGTGAGGAAGGGTGAGGCTTAGAATCACTGTCCCTGTTCACATGCCTCCCAGGAGAAAGCCCTTGGGTTTATCCACTGCCGCTAGATCATTGATATCAAGCTCAGTCTCAAACAAAGTAATTCCTGTGTTTCAGACGCCATGTTCTCCAGGCTCTGGCCCTGGATAGTGGGATTCGCTGTGCCCCTGTGTCTCCTGGCTGTTGCCGCAACCTTTGGTGTTCTCTTTGTACAAACTAGAAGAAAACTAGGTATGTTTGGGCTTGATACACTTGTCCTTGTCCTAATAATAGCTTTTACCATAAATGTACTTCACAGATCATCTATGATGGGTGCACTGAAAGCAGTAATAGTTCACATCGGTTAATTGATTAGAAATATAACTTTTAGTTTTACCCTTCAACCATAACATCCCTGCCTGGTTGAGCTGTCTCTAAATTGGATATATATTACAGAGCAGAGTCATTTCAGAACCCCTCCCACATCAGAAGGGGATGTCCGGAACCTATGTCTGTCTTGCAGCATTAATAGAGCATCTCTGGTGAGATGAACAGCAGCTCAATCTGACCCTGAATTCTTAATAATTAATTTATGTTTTTCTTTATTTTCAGGTTCACTACCACAAACATATGGTGAGTTACGTTAGACCTGAGAATCATGCCAATTATTGGTTATTGACCCACATTCTAGTTATGCTAAATAAACATGAATCTAGTAGGAAAGACTTCAGGGGAGCCAGGTGGTGGTGCACTTGGTTCAGCAGGTGTAGTTCTGTGCATTAGCACCTGCATAAGTACTGGAATTTAAGCAACTTCTCCCTATCTAGTGGAAAGGGAGAACACCAAAGGCAGTATCTCTATCTCTCTCTCTCTATCTCTCTCTCTGTCTCTGTACCTCCCTCCCTAAATCCCTCCCTCCCTCCTCTCTCCCTCTCTCTTTCCATTCCCCTCTCAATTTCTCTCTGTCCTGTCATATAAAATAGAAATTCAGAAAAAGGAAAAAATAGTGTCGTGAGCAGTGTGTTGGTAATGCCAGCACCACAGAGCTTAATAGTATTCCATTGTGTATATAGCCCCCACCTTACTCAGCTATTTGTTGATGTTGAACACCTCAGCTGCTTCCAGGTTTAGACTATTATAAATTGTGCTGCTATAAACTAAAATATACACAGATCTTTTTGGACTAGTGTATTTGATTCCTTACCATATATCCCCTGAAGAGGAATTGTGTGGCCATAGGGTAGGTCCACTTCTAGCCTTTGAGAGTTCTCCAGACTGCTCTCCATAGGAGCTGAACCAATTACACTGCCACCAATAGTGGAGGAAGGTTCTTCTGTCCCCAAAACCTCTCCATCATTTATTTTTGTGTGATTTCTGATATAGACTATTCTTACAGGAGTGAAGTGCTAAATCATAATTGTCTCTACTTGCATTTTCTGATATTCAGTGACTTGGAGCATTTTTCCATATGTTTCTTGATCTTTAGAATATTTTTTCCTTTTGGTGAATATTCTCTTCATATTCTCTCCCCATTTTTTGATGGATTCATTTGTTTTCTTGTTGCTGAGTTCGGTGAATTCTTTATATGTTTTGGTTATTATCCTGTTGTCTAATGAATAGCATAAAAATATTTTCTCCCACTGTGTAAGCGGTCTCTATGTTTGTGTGGTGGTTATTTTTGCTATATTAAAGCTTTTTAATTTGTTGTAGTCCCATTGGTTTATTTTTTATTTAGTCTTCTTGTTAAATTTCTATCATTAAAATTGTCTCTACAGAGTTCTGCCAATATTTTACTCTAAGTGTTTGATAGTTTTTGTCCTAACATCCTAGACTTTGATCCAATTAAAATATACTTTTGTGTTTGGTGAAATCTAGTGGATCATTTTCATTCTTCTGCATGATTCAACCCAATTTTTCAACACCACTTGTTGAAAAGACCCTCCTTTTCCCATTTCATAGTCTGGGCAGCTTTGTCAAAGATTAGATGTCCATGGTATGGTGTCACTGATGGTAGGAGTTTGTTTGTTTCTTTTAGTGTAGCACTCCTTCCGGAATTCATGCCAGACTGGAGTGGTGGTGGTGAATTCCTTTGGATTCTGTATGTTTGAGAAGGTTTTAAGTTATCCTACATACATGAAAGATGGTTTAGCTTAGAGAGAATTTGTGGCTGGTAATCTATTCCTTTAGTACAGTGAATGTTTCATTCCATTCTCTTCTGGTTTTTAGTGTCTGTGATGAGAATGCAGCTGATAGTCTGATGGTTCTTGCTTTGTATTTCAAATTCTTTTCTCCCTGTGTGATGCATATCCAAGGATACAAAAATTGAAATAATAGTAATAATAATAATTTTAAAACCAGACACAGCATCACTATTGGCTGACAAGCAGATACCATATTACGAAAGCTGAAAACATAAATGGCTATCATCAGTTAATTGATTAGAAATATAACTCTTAGTTTACCTTTCAACCAAAACATCCCTCCCTGGTTGAGTTGTCTCTAGATTGGGATCTATATTACAGAGCAGAGTCATTTCAGAACCCCTTCCACATTAGAAGTGGGATGTCTGGGTGCTATGTCTTTCTTGCAGCATCAGTAGAGCATCTCTGGTGAGATAAACAGCAGTTCAAATTGACCCTGAATTTCTAATAATTAATTTATTGTTTTCTTTATTTTGAGGTTCACTACAAAGAAAATATGGTGAGTTGCCACAGACCTGAGAATCATGCCAATTCATGGCTATGACCCACATTCTAGTTATGCTAAATACACATGAATCTAGTAGGAAAGACTTCAGAGGAGCTGGGTGCACTTGGTTCAGCAGGTGTAGTACTGTGCATAAGCACCTGCATAAGGACTGGAATTTGAGCCCCTTCTTCCTACCATCTGAGAGTCTTCACAAGTAGTAAGAAGTATCACTTTCTTTCTCTCTCCCTCCCTCTCTCTCTCTCTCTCTTTCTTTTTCTGTCTCCTTTTCTCTCCCTTTCTCTTTCCCTTCCACTCTCAATTTCTCTCTGTCCTGTCATATAAAACAGAACAGAAGAAAAAGAAGAAAAATAGTGTTGGGAGCAGTGTGTTGGTAATGCCAGCACCACGGAGCTTAATAGTATTCCATTGTGTTTATAGCCCACACCTTAAGCAACTACTTTTTGATTGTAGACACCTGGGTGGCTTGCAGGTTTAGACTCTTATAAATTGTGCTTCTATAAACTAAGATATACATATATCATTTTGGATGGGTGTGTTTGATTCCTTACCATATATCCCCAGAAGAGGAATTGTGGGGTCATAGGGTAGGTCCACTTCTAGCCTTTGAGAGTTCTCCAGACAGCTCTCCACAGGAGCTGGACCAATTTCTACTCCCAACAGCAGTACAGGAAGGTTCTTCTGTCCCTACACCTTTCCAGCATTTATTGTTGCTATAATTTCTGATGTATAACATTCTACAGGAGTTATTTGATATCTCATAGTTGTCTCTATTTGCATTTTTCTAATAATCAATGACTTGGTGCATTTTTTCAATTTTCTTGAACTTTAGAATTTTTTTTGTTTAATATTCTGTTCATATTCTCTCCCCATCTTTGGATGGGATCATTTGCTTTTTTTCAAATTTTTATATTTATTTATTTTCCCTTTTGTTGTCCTTTTTGTTTTATTGTTGTAGTTATTGTTGTTAATGATGTATTCGTTGTTGGATAGGACAGAGAGAAATGGAGAGAGGGGAAGACAGAGAGGGGGATAGAAGGATAGATACCTCCAGACCTGCTTCACCTCTTGGAAGCAACTCCCCTGAAGGTGGGGTGCCGTGGGTTCTAATTGGGATCCTAATGGTCATTGTGCTTGGAGACACATGCACTTAACCCGCTGTTTTACCACCCATCTCCCAGTCATTTATTTTCTTGTTGCTGAGTTTGGTGAATTCTTTATATGGTTTGGTTATTATCCTGTTGTCTAATGAATGGCATACAAATAATCTTCTCCCACTGTGTAAGCAGTCTCTATGTTTGTGGTGTGGTTATTTTTGCTATACTAATTTTTTTTTAATTTTTAGTAGTCCCATTGGTTTATTTTTATTTGGTCTTCTTAGTTAAATTTCTATCATTAAAGATATCTTTAAAGAGTTCTTCCAATATTTTTCTCTAAGCGTTTGATTGTTTATGGCCTCACATTCTAGTCTTTGATCTACATAAAGTTTACTTTTGTGTTTGGTGAAATCTAGTGGTTCCATTTCATTCTTCTGCAGGATTCAACCCAATTTTTCAACACCACTTGTTAAAGAGGCCCTACTTCCCCATTCCGTAGTCTGGGCAGCTTTGTCAAAGATTAGATGTCCATGGTATGGTGTCACTGATGAACTCATGCAAAGTAGGAATTTGTTTGTTTGTTTTTAATGTTTATCTCATTTCAATAATCCTTGCCAGACTGGACTGATGGTGGTGAATTCCGTTGTATTCTATATCTTTGAGAAGGTTTCATGTTATCCAACATACATGAAAATGGTTTATCTTAGAGAGAATTTGTGGCTGGTAATCTATTCCTTTAGTATAGTGAATGTTTCATTCCATTCTCTTCTGGTTTCTAGTGTCTGTGATGAGAACTCTGCAGATAGTCTAATAGTTCTTGCTTTATGTTTCAAATTCTTTTTCCCCTGTGTCATACATATCCAAGGATACAAAAATTGTAATAATAGTAATAATAATAATTTTAAAACCAGACACAGCATCACTTTTGGCTGACAAGCAGATACCATTTTATGAAAGCTGAAAGCAGAAATGGCTAATATCAGTCATTTGATTAGAAATATAACTCTTAGTTTTACCCTTCAACTATAACATCCCTGCCTGGCTGAGCTGTCTCTAGATTGGGATCTATATTACAGAGCAGAGTCATTTCAGAACCTCTCCCACATCAGAAGGGGGATGTCTGGGAAGCTATGTCTTTCTTGCAGCATCAATAGAGCATCTCTGATGAGATGACCAGCAGTTCAAACTGACCCTGAATTCCTAATAATTAATTTATCTTTTTCTCTATTTTCAGGTTTACTACAAAGAGAATATGGTGAGTTGCATTAGACCTGAGAATCATGCCAATTCTTGGTTACTGACTCACATTCTAGTTATGATACAGAAACATGAATCTGGTAGGAAGGACTTCAGAGGTGAACTTGTTTCAGCACATGTAGTTCTGTGCATAAGCACATGCATAAGGACTGGAATTTGAGCCCCTTCTCCCAGCTGGTAGAGAGGTTTCACAGGTAGTAGGCAGTCTCCCCCTCTCCCTCTCTCTGTCTCTCTCTCTCTTTCTCTCTCTCTCATTTTTTCTCTCCTTGCTCTCTCCCTCTCTCTTTTCCTTACCCTCTCAATTTTTCTCTGTCTTGTCATATAAATAGAACAGAAAAAAAGGAGAAAATAGTGTCAGGAGCAGTGTGTTGGTAATGCCAGCACCACGGAGCTTAATAGTATTCCATTGTGTATATAGCCCACACCTCACTCTGCTACTTGTTGAGGTTGCTTCCAGGTTTAGACTATTATAAATTGTGCTGCTATAAACTGAGATTTATGCGAATGTATTTGGATGGGTGTGTTTGGTTCCTTAACATGTATCCCCAGAAGAGAAATTGTGGGGTCATAAGGTAAGTCCACTTCTAGCCTTTGAGAGTTCTCCCGTCTACTCTCCACAGGAGCCGGACCATTTTTTTTTTTCAGGTTTAACCAACACAAGGTATATTAGGGTGAAACAAGTTAAGAGGCAACATAAGCAATTTTCATTAAGGGTTGAGTATATTTATGAAAAGTCTAGTCCCATAAGATAAACAATTATCTGCTTGGTAAAGGTTGCTCATGGATATAGAGGGGTCTAAAAGTTTACCAGCTAGCAGAGTCACACATGTTCAGTTCCAAGAAGAAGTAGCCATGGCAGATACCTGGCACCTCTCTGTTGAGATGCATCTGACCTGGAGAAGCAGCAGCAGCCAAAGAGAGTGACCTGCTCAAAGTCCCGTGCTTGTTATTTTTTATTATTTTTTTAAGAAAGGAGACATTAACAAAATTATAGGATGGGGGGGTACAACTCCACACAATTCCCGCCATCCAATCTATGTATCCCATCCCCTCCCCAATAGCTTTCCCATTGTCTATCCCTCTGGAAGCATGGACCCAGGGTCATTGTGGGTTGCAGAAGGTGGAAGGTCTGGCTTCTATAATTGCTTCCCCGCTGAACATGGGCGTTGACTGGTCGGTCCATACTCCCAGTCTGCCTCTTTCTTTCCCTAGTAGGGTGAGTCTCTGGGGAAGCAGAGCTCCAGGACACATTGGTGGGGTCTTCAGTCCAGGGAAGCCTCGCTGGCATCCTGATGGCATCTGGAACCAGGTGGCTGAAAAGATAGTTAACATACAAAGCAAAGCAAATTGTTGAAGAATCATGGACCCAAATGTTGGAATAGTGGAGATGAAGTGATGGGGGTACTCACTGCAAACTCTAGTGTACTACTGCTTTCAGGTATATATTTGCCCTATGTTACGGACACGTGTGGGAGCCAGAACAACTTCTACTCCCACCAGAAGAGCAGGAAGGTTCTACTTTTCCCACAACCTCCCCAGTGTTTAGTGTTGCTGTGGTTTCTGATGTAGACCATTCTCACAGGAGTGAAGTGCTATCTCATAGTTGTCTCTATTTGCATTTTTCTGATAATCAATGACTTGGAGCATGTTTTCATATGTTTCTTGACCTTTAGAATATTTTTTGTTTAATATTTAGTTCATATCCTCTCACCATTTTTGGATGGGGTCATTTGTTTACTTTTTAAAAGTTTTTTTATATTTATTTATTTTCCCTTCTGTTGTCCTTGTTGTTTTATTGTTGTAGTTATTGTTGTTATTGACATATTCATTCCTGGTTAGGACAGAGAGAAATGGAGACGGGAAGACAGAAAGGGGGACAGAAAGATAGACATCTGCAGACATGCTTCACCACTTGTAAAGTGGGTCTCCTGCCTTTGGGGATCCAGGGGCTCAAATGGCTTCTTTATTGTCCTTGAATTTGTCACCACATGAGCTTAACCCACTGTGTTACCACCCATCTCCCAGTCATTTGTTTTCTTGTTGCTGAGTTTGGTGAATTCTTTATATGTTGAAAAGGCACTCCTTTCCCCAATTCATAGTCTGGGTAGCTTTGTCAAAGATTAGATGTCCATGGTATGGTGTCACTGATTAACTCATTTAAAGTAGGAGTTTGTTAGTTTTTATTAGTTTCCTTTCAGAAATTCTTGCCTGACTGGACTGGTGGTGGTTAATTCCTTTGGTTTCTGTATTCTTGGTTACTGTATGTTTTCAGTTATCCTACATACATGAAAGATGGCTTAGCAGTAGAGAGAATTTGTGCCTGGTAATCTATTCCTCTAGTATAGTGAATATTTCATTCCACTCTCTTCTGGTTTCTAGTGTCTGTGATAAGAACTCTGCAAATAGTCTGATGGTTCTTGCTTTGTATTTCTAATTCTATACCTCTGTGTCATGCATTAGCCAAGGATACAAAAATTGAAATAATAATAATAATTTAAAAAATAGACACAGTGCCACATTTTGGCTGACAAGCAGAAAACTTTAAATGGAAATTCAAGAAGTTAAAAAGGCTGGGGAGGAAATTAGAGCGAGTATTAGAGGCATAGTAAATAGAATATTTCAGCTCTAAAACTAGCTAGCAGGGTTAGTACAGAGAATCACGACTTTCCTTAGTCTGAATCTGATGAACAGTGAGGATTCCAGAACAATGGAGTAATTCTGGGTGAAATAGCAGGCGCCAGCAAAAAAATATTAACATCACAGTAACTTGAATTCCAGAAGTTGAGGAGATGGAGAGGGAGTAGATTTGATATTTGAATATGTCATAGAGTAAACCTGTCACACACATTGGAATTGCTGAAAGTATAAACATTAAGAAAGCCAAAAGAACAGCCAGAATTTATAAGTCAAAATGGCCCATAACAAAATACATCACTGTATAATGTTGAAAAAACAAAGACAAAAAAAATCTTTTAGGTCACTAGAGAAAATGTGTTTTAATTTTAAACACTATTCAGATTATTATTAAATGTTTTCTAAATATATTAGTAACTCACATTAATAAGACACCCAGGACCAGACAGACAACTCCCCAAGTACCTTTCCTGCATTGGTTTGGGAATCCAGTCTGAAGCCTGGCAAAAGTGGGAGGTGTCAGTGCAATGTAAATTTCTGTGCTCTTGGTTTCCTCCTTGAACTAGCTCACTCTTCCTCTCTGATCTTGTATCTGAGTGAAAAATAGACTAGACTCTGAATTTTCACATTTGAAAGTTCTGTCTCTCCTCTTCATGCTCGGCTGAAAACACAGCCAGTGTCCCCTCAGAAAGCTGATCTCTCTCTTTCTCTGTTTGCTTGCAGCCCAAAGCAAAGCCCTGAGAGCAGAGGGTGAGTGAAGTCTGAATTCTCTACATTGACATCCACATGTCATTATTCATACCAGTTCCTGCCCTGCTAGCTTTTCAGTTAACTTTACATTTTCTTGTTTGTTTGTAGGACTAAGTGTCATCAGAAGATTTGCTGGTAAGTACAAATGTGATGAGTATTAAGTGTGATTTATGACTGCCATTAACTATTATGCAAATAGACTCATGCCTGCAGCTCAAAATCCCAGGTGCAATGCTGCAGATCAGCTTATCCCAGAGCTGAGCAGTGCTTTGGTAAAATATATAAATAAATAAAAGTAGAGGAATAAAAGATGTCTGGTGTACGGCACAGTTACATATAAATGCTCAGAGAGCTTCCATTTCCTCACCCCCTGGTAATTCAGTAGGAATCACTTTAAAATTCTATATTTTGGCTGGTAAATAGCTCACTAGGATGGTGCGCTGCCTCTGCTTTGTGTGCAACCCAGATTCAAGCCCAGCCCCCATTGCATTAAAGAAAACTTTGGTGCTATGATCTTTTTTCTCTCTCTCTGTCTTTCTGGAACTCTTTTTAGAATAAAGGCTTTGCCCAAGTAAACTATACAATATTCTGTACTGCCAGGCTAGCTTCACAATCAGGAGAGAGGATCTAGGAGACAAGCTCATGATGATATCAATACAAGTCTTTATTCATGCAGGCATCCCAGAGTCTGGCGTGAGTGCAGTGGGTTAAGCCACGCGGTACCAAACCACTATGGCCACCTCTCAATCTGCACACCAGCTCTTCACCAGGTTGAGACATGGGAGAGAAAAGAGAGAAAGAGAAGAAGAGGAGAAGAGAGCAAAACCAGGAAAAAAAGTGCTTTATAGGGCAAAATCCATAGTGGCAAGTTGGGAAAGGAGATGGTTAGAAAAGGGGGTAGAGAAAAGAATGAGTGGGAAGGTAGAAAGCTTCCATAGCAATGGTTACCAGGGCTTTTTATTAACTGGCAGGCTTAATGTACCCTGCAGGCTGGGCGGGTCTCGAGGTAGAAAGAAGATACATCAGGCAAACAACGATTATGTAAATAGGCCATAGTATCTCCCACTTTATTTTTATCTAATGACCATAGTATCAGTAATGTGTGGTGCTTTGTGGGGCAGGGAGTCTGATAGGACAAGGCACACCTTTGGGTTACTACTGTCCCTCCTTACTCAACCTCTCGGTTGAGAGAGATACTGACAGTATAGACACATCCCTCAAGTTCAAGCCCTGCCAAGCTCAACCACATCTTTACAGTTTCCCACATCTCACTCTTTCTTAATGGCCATATATAAATGGGTGAATGTCTGTAAAACACTCCATTTCTGTCAGGGGATTAGCAGTGTAGGGGTGAACAGAACCATTTTGGGCAGAAACCTGAATGATATCATGCAGGCATTTTTAAAAGAACTGGAATAAGACAGGGAGTGGTAAGTAAAAGTAACAAGGGACAGTGTGAAACTGAAGAGAGGCCTGGTAGGTGGAGAGAGGCTGCCTGATGAGTTGAAGGGGGTGCTGTGTCGGGCTGAGCTTCACTGACAGGAGACAGACGACCAGGGACTCATGGCTGAGCTGTACGCAGTATCTCTTTATTCATGCAGGACGCAGCGCAATCTATACCAAGCTAGACTAAACTAACAACTAATTAAAACGAACAATGTTGTCTTTATATATACTTCCCAAGTAGGGTGTGAACAGGATGTGAGGCAGAGAGGGTGGAGAGAAAAGTGACTGGTGAAAATCAGAGTGTGACAAGGAGAGGATCAGGTGTGACAAGGAGAGGGGGTGGAGCAGGTGAGAATTATACCACTAAACCACCAATGCCCTGGAGGGAAGGTGGTGCTTGTTAACAGAGGTTATGTAAATAGAATGAAGTGGTTATGTAAATAGAATAGTATTATGCAGGGAGCATTAAACCAAATGAAACAGAAAAGGTTTTTAAAAGCATACCAACAGTGCTGTCTGATAGGCAGAGGAGTGGGAGCCTGATAGGCTGAGGGCTGAGAGGGGTGATCTGGCATTGCAGAGTACGGGGCTGGTGCTAGCTTTTTAATTGAGAAGGTATATGAAGCCTTACATATCAATAGTGTCTTTTCTACCTTTTGTTATACTCATTTAAGATGGAGACACACCCCAGATGTGTGAAGGATCTTCAGACTAGATTTAGTTAAAATATATTGATTTTAAACTAATTTTTACCTTAGACTTTAAACACTCAGGTTACTTAGAGAGTTAACATATACTAGTGACAATGTTTTTCTTTTTTTTAAAACATTTACAATGTCAGATTTGTTATGGATTTATTTCCACAAGATAGCTCACAGGGCACATTTGAGGGCCCTCCAAAGGTGTCCTGTATAGAGAATTTGTATTTTGACTTTGGAGATGATGAATTGTCATGTTAAATATTTAGACTTTTACCTTAAATACTAAGTTACTTTAGCAAATTAATTTTACCTTTATAAGAATCGTGTTGAAAACTCCTTCATTTAACTTTCCCTGGTAAGAATGTAGCTTCAAACTTACACTTTTAACCTAAAAGTTAATGTTTACCAAACTTCAAACACACACATAAACATGTAGTCTTTAACAAACAGGAGGAGAAAAACTTTTATTATGGAGACATATCATGTCAAACACAAATTTAGATCTGTACTGTCTTAGTTAATCCATTTTTACATACACAGTTTAAGACCAAATGTTTCACAATTATACCAAGACTTAAAAAAATTAAAAAGAAAAAAAATTTAGGATTGTTTCTGGACATCTCCAAAAATCATGGATGTGTCCATTATTTTTATATAAAGCTAAGTTTCAGAGTACTCTGAGCAAAATGGGTCGTACAAAACTGTCATTCAAATCACTCTCTCACAAAACACAACTGGCCAGTCATAGCATAAGATATTCAGAGAAGGTGGGGAATAGAGGGCTCTGTGAACCAGATTTTTCAGATCCCGCCATGTGGTATTATGGGTCCTGTGGTGTGTTCTGCAACCAGTCCTCTTGTAGTGTTTCTTGTTCCTCAGGGATAGCAGCGCCATCATATATGCATTGCAGGAAATGGTGGGCAGGAAACTAGACAGATTTTGAGTAATCCTCTGGAAATACTCATACAAAAAGAAAAAAAAACTATCCCATGGTCAATGGGGGTTAGGCCATTTCCAGATTTTATGGCTAAAATCAGTTAAGTCTGCATACATGTACCTGAAGTGAAAAAGAACCAAGTCATGAAATACGAAAGTGTTGTTTCAGAAAAAAAATTTAAATGAATGTTAAAGCCTTGGATAACAGTGATAAAATTGAGTCATTTGCCTGAAATAAAATTGCAAGACATTGCGGGAGAAAACAACCTATCACTGAATCCATTTTTTAAGATCACTTTATTGGGATATGTGTTAATTTAGAAAACTGACTTTTGTGGGGCTGGGTGATGACATACTCAGTTGAGTGAACAGGTTACTGTATGCGAGGTCCCAGGTTCGAGTCCCCAGTCTCCACCTGCAGGAGGGAATCTTCCTCTGTGCTAAAGCAGTGTTGCAGGTGTCTCTCTTTCTCTCCCTCTACCCTTCCCTCACTCTCAATTTCTGCACCTATAAAAAAAAATACTGCCAGGAGTAGTGGATTTAAGATGTATATAGATACTGAACTCAGCAATTATCCTGGTGGCAATAAAAAGAAGAA
This sequence comes from Erinaceus europaeus, assembly GCF_950295315.1. Classification (NCBI taxonomy): domain Eukaryota; kingdom Metazoa; phylum Chordata; class Mammalia; order Eulipotyphla; family Erinaceidae; genus Erinaceus; species Erinaceus europaeus. Next base: position 19,536,856 of record NC_080170.1, read on the forward strand.
AAAAAAAATTTTTTTAAGTAGACAGTCTTTGTCATGAAGACAGTGTTGCCCATCACAGAGAGAAATGCCAGTGCACCTCACCACCCCCAAACTATTCTTTCTAAAAGAAAGAAAACTGAGACCTACCCTAAGCACCATTGCACTCCTGGACTCCTGGTACTGGTGCATAGGACCACAGTGTATTGGAAGTCTCACCCTATCGATTTCCTGCTTTGTTTCCTTAATTGCCAGTACTGGCAAATAAGTACTGTAGACCTCAGTCTACAGTAATCCCAAATTCGCATCAATAGTGCTCCAGAGACTAAACAGACTAAACTAAAATATGAGATTTGTTGTCAGTTCTCTCCCCCCACAATCAATTTGCTCACATCTTTCTGTTGTTGCCATCAGCCTGCACATATGCTGTCAAATCTCTCTCCTGGACAAACAGATCTCCATAGCAGCCACACTTAATCTAAGTGTGATTATAACATTATTTTCTTTTGTACTCAGAATTCTGCGAACTAGTTCATAATAATCTTTCCCTGTTCCCCTGTGTGTCCATCTGCCCAGAGAAAGGGCAGAATCCCCAGTGGTCTCAGGGGCTCAATGATGCCCCCACCCTCTTCCCCTGGGCTTCCCTAGCCCCACCCCTTCCTCTCCTCTCCTCTGGCTTCACTGGACACTGTCCTCTCCTAAAGCTCCTGGGGTGCTTCATTTCTGTATCTGTAGATGGGGATCACTTGGCCGTGCTGCCCTCTGCTCTGCTTTCATGGCAGGCACAAGGCTCTAGGCTACTGCTGAAAAATTTGTTATTTTACAGGACCAGAGAGGCAGAGAGCCAGAGGGCATAGGGAGACAGAGAGAGAGACAGAGATACAAAAAGAGAGAGAGAGAGAGGGAGGGAGGGAGAGAGAGAGAGAATGGTCCAAGATTTGGATGGTTGCTGAGGCCTCTCAGGAGCAGGTGGTGACATGTCATTCTCCCCTTATCAGTGTTCCCTCTAGACCCTCTGATGGGATGTGTCCTTTTCACAGATGAGATGGTGTAATAACATCTATAAATACATTCATCAGATATGGGAATTTAATGGCTCTGTGGTCAGGGGTGTGGAATGATAATTGTTTTGATCTCTCTCAGGTTTTGAAAAGTATCCAGGAGTATTCAATTTTTTTTCTTTCTCTCTAAATATTTCTCATATGAAATATTTCACAGCTCAGGGCCACCTATATTTTCCTTGTAATACAAATACAGACAGATGATGAGAGGGGAAGCCCTACCTTCAGCTCTTGCTTTTCCTGGTGACACAGCACCTTCCAGAGGGCCTGGGGCTGTAACCTGGGCCAAGTGCCTGGCCTGGCATCACCCACCCAGTGAGCTCTCTTTCTCTCTGGACCCTCATTTGTTTCTCACTCTTATTTTCATCCTTCACTTACAAATCCTGTTAGATAGGCATCAAAGACCTTTATGTAAAGCCTGTGAGCCCTAAGGTAGGACTTACTTTCAGTCCTACAGTTAATAGATGTGCTTCTTCTTCTGCAGCCAACATAACCCTGGATCGGGACACTGCTTACCGTTACCTTAAGGTGTCAGAGAACAGAAAATATGTGAGACATGTTGATGAAAAACAAGATGTTCCTGAAAATCCGGAGCGGTTTGACACTCTCAGGGCTGTTCTTGGGGAGAATAGCTTCTCTGCTGGTGACCATTACTGGGAGGTGGATGTGTCTTTGAACACCAGGTGGGAAACAGGACTGTGTGTGGAGTCAGTTAAGCGGAAAGGAGACATCACTGTTTGTCCTGAAAATGGGTTCTGGGCACTTTCTCTAAGGTATTCTGAACTCAAGGCACTTACCACTCCCCCTTCCATTCTTAAGGTTTCAAAAGACATTCGAATTGTGGGTATTTTTCTGCAGTATGAGAAAGGTCTGATTTCTTTCTACAATGTGACAGAGTGCAGCCTTATTTATACTTTCAAAAACACCTTTACAGAACCCTTGCAGCCATATTTCTACCACAGATACTTCAAAGGGGGAAGAAACAAGGGCCTCCTACTCCTCAGCTGTCAGTGACAGATCCTGTCATCACTGTGGGGACACAGCTGAGACAGCATTGGGTGTCCTCATGGGCCATGAGACCATCAGACACACCACACAAAAAACTGCAGTCAGGTGAACAAGTATCTACCTCAGGCCAGACTCCTCCAGCCTTTGGGGAAACACAGAATGACCCCTTGTAGTGCCTACCATGTACTGCCCATTTCTATTCCCCATTCTCCTAGAATCTGAATTCTTGTTACCCTTTGGCTTTAGGGGAAAAAGAAAAAAGCAAAATTCTGTAAAAAACAAAATAATAATAATAATACATTCCCAGATATCAGTTGATAGTCTGAAATAACTTATCTACTTCAAAATACAGATTTGGTGGTTGGGCACTGACAAACCGCTTGGGATCCCATGTGACCAAGCATTGGGGTTTAAGACTCTCATCTCCACCTACAGACGGGAGCTTCACAAGTGCTGATGCAGTACTGCTGGTGTCTTCTTCCTCTCTATCCCACCTTCTTCTCAGATTTTTCTATCTGCATCCAAGTCTGTATTTCTGCTTCACAAAGAGCTGTGGTACCTCACGAGTAGAGGCTACATGCTGTTCATTTCATTGACCAAATTTGTGTGAGATCAGTGCCTTGTATTTAATATAATATTAGCTGACACAAACTCAGTGAAATTGAATCCTGTCACTAACTAGAGTGACTCACACCTTGAAGGACTCATGCTTTCAATGCAGCTTCTGTCACTGTCCATGGTCCTATTGTCAGGTCCTGTGAGTCTTCTGGCTAAATCAGATGGCTCTTTACTGGATTATAATCCTACAGGGAATTATTACTTCACAAGAAAATATGAATGCATCATATGTGGAAGTAATTTATTTTACTACATGGTATATACATAATTGCCATATATGCTAGAGTCTCCTGTATACTGCAGTATCTAATACACATTACTGGGTGCTCACACTTGATTAATTTTCAGAGATTTGATGCTGAATTCAGAGAATGAACTTAGAAATGCAGTGTTAAATAAGACAGAAGGGAACAAAGGAAGGAAGGAAGAAAGGAAGGATAAAGAAAGCAAGAATGGAATGAAGAAAGGAAGGAAGGAAGGAAGGAATGCAGGAATAAAGAAAGAAAGAAAGAAAGAAAGAAAGAAAGAAAGAAAGAAAGAAAGGCAATATTGCTGACAGAAATTGTTACAGTGCATAAAGCTTTGAATCCTATAGCATGAGGTCTTGATTTCAATCTCTACCCTTACATATGTCAGTGTGATCACTTCTTCTTTTTCTACCTTCTATCATTTACTTTCATAAAAAATAGAAAAAAAATACCAAAATATAGGGTGCTTGGCAGTAGTATGGTGGTTTAAGTGCAGGCGGTACAAAGTACATGGACCAGTGTAAGGATCCTGGTTTGAGCCCCCGTTACCCACCTGCAGGGAGGTCATTTCAAAAGCAATGAAGCAGGCCTGCAGGTGTCTATCTATCTCTCCCCTTGTCTGTCTTCCATTCCACTACTGATTTCCCTCTGTCTTTTCTAGCAACAACAATATCAATAATAACAGTAAGAATAACAACAAGGGCAACAAAAGAGGAAAAAAATTGGCCTCCAGGAGCAGTATATTTATAGTGCAGGCACCAAATCTCAGAGATAACCCTAAAGAAAAAAAAGGAAATACCATATTATATATGAAAATAATGAAGAGGCAAAATAAGTATATCATTAAACAATCAAGTAATTGATTGCTTTGGGTTTAGTTTTTTATGAAAAAAAGAGTAATGTTTCCTATTGTATTATATTTTTGCATTTAATAATTATTACATATCTAAGAGATATAGAGAAGTGGATGAGAGAAAGAGAAGGCAGGGGAGACAGGGAGAGAAAGATCAGCACATGACTCCAGCATAGATCACGCCAAGGACCAAGCTCAGGCCCTCATATTGAAAGCTGAATTTTGATCCACCATAATAATTACCAGACCACACAGGGTATATTCTTAAGTGAAACATGTGTTCTGTGTTTTGTAATGTGTATCAAGATTTCATGGACAACAGACATATAAGCTCAGGTCCATTGGCTGTGCACTGAAAATTGCTTTGTTTCACTAGTGACTGTCTTTCTCAGAGGCAACCCCATGTCCTTGCGCCAAGTTACTGAAGCCCTGTTCTAGACACTCCTCATGGAATGACAGTCACCTGTGTAGGCAGCAGAGTAAGTGGAGTTAGATGCCCCATGTCAGGTCCTAAGTCATTGCAACTTCCACTTTCCCTTTTGCATCACTCATTCTGGGGGAAGTCAGCCTGTGGAAAGTTTCCAGGAAACAAGATGTGAGACTGCCTACCAGTAGTCTTCTGGACAAGTCACTTTGAAGTGCATGACCCAGACCAGTCAAGACACCTTTGCTTGCAACTTCCTGAGAGTCAGAGTCACAGCCATGTGACCCAGCTCCTGAAGTTCTGACTACAGACACCCTGAGAGAACACTCACAGTCGTGATCAGTGCTGGTCCAAGAATCTGAGATTGAGAGGATCTGCAGCATGGCACTGAGAAATAATACACTGTAATTACAGATTTATGTCACAGCCGATGAACTGCCTATAGTTAAAATTTCTGCTTAATAAATGCTATTCTTTGTGTTTGGGAATATTTTGTGTTTTGCCTGTAACATGAGGAAGGCTGGGCCATTTGGGCGTGGCTAGCAAACATCATTAGTACAGGGCAGACATCATACAAGATGAAACTGAATGGATTTAAAGGGAGTTTGACAGAAATAATTCCACTTTTTTGCCTTTCACCTTTTCTCCATTCCCTCTTGCTTGCCCTTGGTTCCTGATCATTTGACATTATTTCTCTTGGGACCCATATGTGATGGAAGCTAAATGCTGGAGAATGTTTAGAAACTCATGACTCAGGAGATGTGGCTGACTAGCCTCTTCTTCTTTTGCTTACTTTGCCATCATGAAGTTTAAGTACCTAATAAATCTGTCACATTTATAAACCAACACAAAAGAGCTTTTTCCATATAAGGTAATATGTGTCACCCAATGTGGGACATAAAGACCCTGAGATTCAGGGTCTCATGCTCTACCAACTGAGCTGCCTTTTAGCATCATTCACTCCCTTTTAATGACCACTGGTTCATTGAAGGGTCCAGGTACCCACTCAATTTGAGTAGCAGGGATTTTAAAACTATATACTTCCATGTCTTGTAAACATATAGATCATTGTTAATCACAAGGAAAATTATTGAAAACTAAGAGCCCTTCACATGAGTGTGACTTACACCAGGAGTGAGCACCATGAGGAGCCAGCACGTTGCCCAGTGGCTGTGCCCTGACTGGAGACCTGCACACACAGTGTGTTATGCTCTTTCACACAGATGCCAGTTACAACTTTGAATGAATGGGCACTGCAAAGCTATTTGAAAACTGTACTGTTTTTACTATTTGGCTTATTTTAACATACAATGCAAAAGTTGTAATGCATGTTTAAGAAGCAAATAGATAGCTTTCAGAATAGAAGAACAATCAGAGTAGTTGAAATATGCTGAGATAAAAAGGAGAAAGAGATTTTTTTTAATGAGCCTATGCTGGGGCCTTAAGACTATGATTCTACTGCCCCTGGTGAACTATTTATTTGTTTGCTTGTTTGTTTTTAACAGTGATCAAGAAGACCATCTGGTAAGAGTGGTCAACTTCACAGAATTCCCACCACCAGAGTTCTGTATCCCATCCCTTCCAATGGGAGCTTTCCTACTCATAATCCCTCAGGGTTTATGGAGCCAGGATCATTATGGGGTGCAGAAGATAGAAAGTGTGACTTCTGCAATTGCTTCTCTACTGGACATGGCTGTTTACAGGTGGATCCATACTCCTAGCCAGTTACTATCTTTCTCTAGTGGGGCAGGGCTCTGGAGCGGTGGTGCTCCAGGATTCATTGTTGAGGTCATCTTCCCAGGCAAGTCAGATTGGTGTCATGGTAGCATCTACAAGTTAGTGCCTGAAAAAGCATTAAGATATAAAGCAGAGCAATTTTTTTATGATTAAGAACATGAAGGTAATGATATAGAGGATGAGAGTTGGAGTCTTCCTTTCTGGAAACAGCTACTAATTGAACTGATTTAAATATTTTTTGTATTTTTTCCCTATAAAGAATTAGAGAGAGCTAGATAGAGAGACAGAGAGAAGGAGAGATACCCCAGCAATGTTCCATTACTAGTGAAGTTTCCTCTTTGCATGGTGTCATCACGTGGTGGTTTAGAACTTAAAACTTATATTCCTGCATGGCATAATAGTGCTTACTGTGCAGTCATCCAACTTCCAGCCTCTCAAGTGATAGTTTTAACAAGGTAACAACTGAGACTTTAATATGGGTGGTGATTCTCAATTTCTCTGTCAATTCGTGTTTTTCAAATTTTGCAAGACAAATTTACACGCTGAACTATTTTGTCCCCTGAGAAGTTAGGGTGTAAAGAGCTGATAATTTTCTCTTTAGCTCATAAGAAAAAACAAAGAAATCAGCCACCAGGTTTGGTGACACAGTCACTAGAGTGCAGGACTTGAAAGTATGAAGTGATAAGTTCAATCCACCCCCAGTGTCACCTGTGATTGACTGAGCGATTCTCTGGTTCTTTTGATAATAAATATAAATGCTGTGCTCAGGTGGTGGCACATCTGGTTATGTGTATTAATGCCAAAACACAAGGACCCAGGTACAAGCCTCTGGTACCCACCTCCAGGGTGAAAGCTTCACAAGTGGTAAAGCAGTGCTGCAGGTGTTTCTCTGTCTCTCTTCCTCTCTAACTCCCCCTTACTCTCAATTTTTGGCTGTCTCTATCCAATAAGTAATGACAATATAAACTAAATAAAAATAATGAATAACGAAAAAGTACGTTATATTATAATCAAAAGGCAAATTTTCATGTGAAACCAAGGTGCGATTTCTCATATCTTAGGGAAATGATCTGTGGTTAGTTAAAATTTGTGCATCTGAATGTTATAGGTTTTATTTTTAACTCTTGAGGTGTTGGAAGACTGGAAATTTCTAAACAAAAATGAAATGACCACAGCAACACTGGTCTTGGATGTTCTGATGTGGCCCTGAGGCAGGGGAAGGGGTGGTTACAGGATAGGAACAGCTTCCCGTCCCCAGGTCCCACAAGCTCTGCCTTTTGATGGACTGGGAGAAGGAGCTGGGAGAGGAAGGAAGATATGGGGCTCTCAACCCTCCTTGTTCACCCCAAACTCAGCTCCTGGCTCCCTGCCTCTCCCCTCTCCCAGTTGTCTGAGAGGCTGTCGCACCTGAAGGGGGAGGTTGGTGTGAGCACTGCTCCAGCCTCAGCTGTCCCCCTGCCCTGTGATGAGGAGAGGCAGCTGGGCTGGAAAAGGGTTGAGTTGGAGCACAGAGCATAAACTCCTCGATTGGGAGAACCTGTCTTTATGAGAACATGGAAATGAAGATAGAAGAAGACCGCCAAAAAGGAGCCTGGAGTGAGTGCCCAGTGATTAGGGTCTTCTGTGCCCATGTCCCCCACCCTTCAGGTGGTTATCTACAACTTCTAAATGTCTGTTGGACCCTGGACTTTTGCCCAGGGTATGGGAGCTTGGGGTGGTGACCAATGTAAGACTGTCACTATCTGAGCACCAGTCCACACAGCCTGCTGCTCTCCAAGGGGCATAGGCTGCACTGGCTCTCAGGCCCCAGGTCTCAGGCTGGTATCTGAGGCCCAGCAGGGCTCTGTGCCCTCTGGCTCCTGCCTTCTGCCTCTGTAGCCCCTGAGCCAGTGGGTGAGACCAGAGCTGCCAGCCCTGCCGGGACCCAGGACTCTGCCCCTGCAGTTGAGCTTAGCCCACAGACCTGCTCTGAGCCTCTGCTCTCCAGAGAGACCCTCCTGCTGGACCTCTCCCTCCTGCTTCTGTGTCTGTGCTCTGCTGCCTGTGAGTCAAGCATTTCCCTTCCTCTGAGGGTCCTGACAAGAGTGAGCAATGTCACTGGTTTCTACTCAGGGGACTGCACTAATGACAGAGAGCCACCTCCATCCTTCAGGTCACTCAGGGGTTGGTAGACCCCTTTTGTTATGCTTTGCTAAGTGTTTGTCTTGGCTCTAAGCCTTTCAGAAAGGATACTTCAGAGTAACAACTTTCTGGCTTAGCTTCTTAGTCTTTGAGGAGAGATTTCCCTATCTCCACTGAGAATCTGTAAGAATTTGGATTCTGTGATGTCGGTCCATTCCACATTTTTTAAAATTTTTAATCTTAATTTTAATATTGAGCATATAGAGAAAATAATTGATAGAGGAAGGGAGATAGAGAAAATTCTTCAGCACTCGTGAATTTTCCCCCTGCACTTAAAGTCAGGTCCTTGTGCACTGTAGTGTGTGCACTAAACCAGGTGAGCCACCGCATCCCCCCCTCTGTGGGTCTATTAAGCAAGTTCACTTGAGAGTTTCTGGTGCTCAGGATCATCCCACTCACCTTCAAGTAATTCATCAATTACAATACAAGATTTTCTCAGGAAATATCCAATGTGTAGAATATCCCTTGCTCTATCATTCTATGTTTCTGTTCACCCTTCTGAACACAATAAAAAGATGTTGCCATCTAACAGCTACCAACCACTTATCATTCATCAAATTTTGGTCTTAATAATACTGTGTGAATGGTGGAGTGGTGGTGTACCTGGTTGAGCACACATGTTACAATGTTTAAGGTCCTGAGTTTGGTTCCCCAGTCCCTAGCTTCAGTGGGAAAGCTTTGCAAATGTGGAGGCAGTAAGTCTGGTGTCTCTCTCATTTTTCTAGCACCCCTTTCCCTGTCGATTTCTGGCTATCTCTCTTCAATAAATCATTTTTTTAATTATTCTGTGAGTAGATCATAGAGTAAGCAATATTAGTACAGACATTGTTTCTGTCTGATGAAATGCTGGGTCGAAGGAGCCACAGACTCCTTCTTGCAGTACAATCCCAGTGAAATCCATCCACATTGCTCTGTGTGTAATTCCATCCCATTAGCTGATGTGATGACTCTGTAGTTGGATGCATCGTGTTTGTTCACTGCTCACCCACCATGAGGGTCTTGACTCTGTTCCTGACCAGGCAGCTTTCTCCTTAGGACTCCTGGTCCCACAGCTCCAGGAAGAGTGTGGAGGGAGTGAGCAGCCCCCAGGCCTGTGAGCACCTCACCCTGAACACTGAGAGGAGCCCTGAGCTGAGATGCAGCCCTGGTGCGTGGGCATCAGCACCATCCTGCTCTCAACCCTGCTTCCCTGGCCAGGTACAGGTGAGTAGGAAAGGCTGTCACTGTCTGCTGAAGCTGGGGCCTGGCTGGGGTTCTGGTGGGGGAACTCTGTTACAGGGGATGTCCCCAGGAATTTGCTTCTTTTCTTGAAGGCTTTAAGCTGGTTCTCACTCAGGCTGTGCTTTGTTTTGCATTGCTGATTCTTGTTACATTTTATATTTTCTGACATGGATTTGTAAGTAGAAAACCAGACAAAGCAAATCATGTTTATAATGACTAAATAACTTGCAATTAAGTCCTAATTTACTCTGTTGTTTACTCTGCCGAGTGTACCACGTCCCCTCCTACAGCTGCATTAGGAAAGGCCAGTGTGTGCTGCCCACTGCTCTGAGTACCTGGACTCAGAAGCCATGGGCCTCTGTCTCCGTGAGAGTCTCAGTGCCGTCCCTGCTGAGCTAGGAGCTGTGTCCTGTGTCCCTGCCTTGACTTGCCCTTCCTCCCTCTGGAGCTGTACTTGACCTTCCTTCTCACCTGTATGTTTTCATTGCATCTCCTTCACTGAGGTCTCCCCTCTTGGCCCCATTTTCAATAGAATCATTACACCACATTGTCCACATCACTGGTTCAGTTTATTCCTGGAGCTGAACTGCCACCAATTCTCCATAAGCCTCAGGCAGATTCCATGTAAGTTTCTCAGCACTGCTCTAGGGTTTCACTCAAGCATATTTTCCTTTAGAAGAAAAAAAAAACTCATAAGAGATGATGCCTGAGATGGATGTTACCAAGAGTGAGAGTGTCAATAATTCTGCTAGATAAACAAATAGCTAAACATTATGTTGCGTGCATGAAACTAATAAAATTCACACCCCAAAGTAAATAATAAATACCCTCAAAATTCAAAAAGGGTCTTGCAGGAGCTATGAAGGAATGCAAACTCTGGTGACTATAATAACAGTAATAGTACTAAACAAACATGATTAATGGAATTTTAAAGACAATTCAATGGTTGTGAAATAAGTACTAAATTAGCTGATTACTATTCAAGTCTTGTCTAATAACTGCTCCCTGGGTTGGGAGGAGGGACAAGGAAGGGACAGATAGAATCACAGAACAGAACCAGGCAGAATATTCATTGTTCAGACACTAATGTTCAAGTCATGGGACAGCTTGATTAGTTGAGGAAATGTTTACTTCATATTGTTCTTTTTGAGTTAAATATATGATTTAACCATCAACACTGGGATGCATTTTTATAAGAGGTATTTTTAAAGATGAATTTCTCTATTTAAAGAGAGTGAATAGCAGAGGGGAAAATAGAGAGGGAGAGGCTGGAGCTCTTATCCAGCCTGTGGAGCTCAGGCTCTTCCTCTTTCCCAAGGCCTCAAGCAGGCAGAGCTTGAGCTCCACAGCTGACTCACCACTTAGGATGCAAAGGACCTCCAGATTTATAAATCAGATTTGAGATTCATAGAAGCTAACTAGGAAACACAAGCTGACAGCCAAAGCCATGTGGCAATAAACCTCTGGAAGAATCTACTTTTTCAGTCTCTTTTTTCCTTCCCAGCTCAGACACAGCTCCTAGGATTCACACTGAGCCGGGAGGCACGGGGGAGGTAAGTCTGACCTACACATCCAGTGGCTGGTACCCAGAGCTTGAGGTGCAATGGATAGACCTAAAAGAACTGCGGTATTTTGTGCCGGTCTCTGAGAAAAAGACAGGGGAAGAAGACGGCCTGTTTCATGTGCAAACATCAGTCACTGTAGACAACAGGTCAAAAGAAGTGTCCTGTGTCATAAGGAGCCCAGTCATCAATGAGGAGAAGGAAGCACACGTTTCTATGGCAGGTCAGTATCCTCTAGTGTGAGAATCCTGAGAGATTCCTGCTGATCAAGGAGGGGGCAGCATCCAAGACCTAAGGGTGAAGGGTCAGGATGATGCTCTACTCCACAAACTGTAGCTGTTATTGGAGAGCTTGTTTGAAAACTCATCTTTGTCGGTTCTGTACTTTTTTGTGACAGGGGTTTCATTACATTATTTATAGTAATGATTGCATGGTTGCACAAGGTAACAAAGACCATTTAATTATTTTGAGTAATCTTTTACATTTTTTCTAAACCTCTCTTATTCCTACTTATTCCAAGAGAAATCACCCTTTTAGACAATTTGATGTTTCCTGGCTGTCAAATGAAGCCAATCTGGTGAGTCCCACCTATCACCTTTGTGGCCTGCAGCAACTACTAACCTTCCTGACCTAGACTCTGAAGTCCTGCACCTCACAGTCCCTCACAGTCTTACACTGCCCTGTCTATTGCTTGCTTCTCAGGCTCATATACAGGCATGTGGAAGGTCACTGAGTAGAGAGGACAGTGGCAATGTCTGACTGAGGAAACTGAGAAGGGAGGAAGGAGAATTAAACATAAGGTAATCCTTTATGCCATTTGTAGCATTTTAGGAATTATAGAAGAATTATACTTGAAAGTGTCCATACACAAGGCGTGATATTCCTGAATGTAAATACAATGATATCTAATGCATCAGATTTACTTGTGGGTCTATAAGAAGTGATTTTTCTCTCTCTCCCTTTGGAAGTATAAGAGAACATCAAGCTCTCAAGAATTCCTGTGTCACTGAATTGAAGGTGGGAGGGTGAGTCTTAAAATCACTGTCCCTGCTCACATACCTCCCAGGGGAAAGCCCTTGGGTTTGTCTACAGCAGCCAGGTCACTGATGTCAAGCTCAGTCTCAAGGAAGATAATTCCTGTATTTCAGACGCCATGTTCTCCAGGCTCTGGCCCTGGATAGTGGGATTCGCTCTGCCCCTCTGTCTCCTGGCTGTTGCTGCAGCCTTCAGTGTTTTCTTTATACGAACTAGAAGAAAACTAGGTATGTTTGGGCTTGATATCCTTGTCCTCGTGATAAAAGCTAATAATAGCTTTTACCATAAATGTTATTCACAGATCATCTGTGATGGTTGCACTGAAAGCAGAAATATTTAACATCAGTTAATTGATTAGAAATATAAGTCTTAGATTTACCTTTCAACCATAACAATCCTGCCTGGTTGAGTTGTCTCTAGATTGGGATCTATATTACAGAGCAGAGTCATTTCAGAACCCCTCCCACATCAGAAGGGGGATGTCTGGGAACCTGTGTCTGTCTTGCAGCATCAAGAGAGCATCTCTGGTGAGAGGAACAGCAGCTCAATCTGACCCTGGATTTCTAATAATTACTTTATCTTTTTCTCTATTTTCAGGTTCACTACAAATAGAACATGGTGAGTTGCATTAGACCTGAGAATCATGCCAATTCTTGGTTACTGACCCAGATTCTAGTTATGTTACAGAAACATGAATCTAGTTTAAAGACTTCAGGGGAGCAGGGTGGTGATGCACTTGGTTCAGCATGTGTAGTTCTGTATATAAGCACCTGCTCAAGGACTTGAATTTAAGCCCCTTCTCCCTACCTGGTGTATAGAGACAACACTGAAGACAGTATCTCTCTCTGTCTCTCACTTTGTCTCTCTCTCTCTCTTTCTCTCCTTCCCTCCCTCCCTACTTTCTTTCCTCTCTCCCTCTTCTCCCTCTCTCTTTGCCATCCCCTCTCAATTTATTTCTGTCCGGTTATATTGCCTGGCTGAGCTTCACTGACGGGAGACCAACGACCGGGGACTCATGGTTGAGCTGTACGCAGTATCTCTTTATTCATGCAGGATGCAGCACAATCTAAACCAAGCTATGCTAAAGCTAAACTAAAATGAACAATGCTGTCCTATATATATATATATATATATATATATATATATATATATATATATATATATATATATACTTTCCAAGTAGGGTGTGAACAGGATGTGATGTAGAGAGGGTGGAGAGAAAAGTGACCGGTGAAAATCAGAGTGTGACAAGGAGAGGGGGCGGAGCAGGCAAGAATTCTACCACTGAACCACCAATGCCCTGGAGGGAGGGTGGTGCTTTATGTAAATGTAAAAGTGATTTATGTAAATAGACCGCAGCTTTAAGTGGGATCAAACCAATCCCATACAGGCATACCGGTGCTTAAGCAGGATTAGAGACAGAAGCCAGGGGTAGCTAGCATACTACCCAACATTATATAAAATAGAACAGAAGAAAAAGGAAAAAATAGTGTCGGGAACAGTTGGTTGGTAATGCCAGCACCAGGGAGCTTAATAGTATTCCATTATGTATATAGCCCAGAAGTTACTCAGCTACTTGTTGATGTTGAACACCTGGTTGGCTTCCAGGTTTACACTATTATAAATTGTGCTGCTATAAACTAACATATACACAGATCTTTTTGAATGGGTATGTTTGATTCCTTACCATATATCCCCAGAAGAGGAATTGTGGGGTCATAGGGAAGGTCCACTTCTAGCCTTTGAGAGTTCTCCAGTCAGCTCTCCACAGGAGCTGGAACAATTTACACTCACACCAGTAGTACAGGAAGGTTCTTCTGTCCCCACAACTTCTCCAGCATTTAGTGTTGCTGTGGTTTCTGATGTAGACCATTCTCACAGGTGTGAAGTGCTATCTCATAGTTGTCTCTATTTGCATTTTCCTGATAATCAATGACTTGGAGCATTTTTTCATACGTTTATTGACCTTTAGAATATTTTATCTTTTGGTGAATATTCTGTTCATATCGTCTCCCCATTTTTGGGTGGGGTCATTTGTTTTCGTGTTGTTGAGTTTGGTGAATTCTTTATGTTTTGGTTATTATCCTGTTGTCTAATGAATGGCATACAGATAACTTCTCCCACTGTGTAAGCAGTCTCTATGTTTGTGTGGTGGTTATTTTTGCTATACTAAAGCTTTTTAATTTGTTGTAGTCCCATTGGTTTATTTTTTATTTAGTCTTCTTAGATAAATTTCAGTCTTCAAAGAAGTCTTTAAAGAGTTCTGCCAATAATTTACTCTAAGTGTTTGATAGTTTATGGCCTAACATCAAGTTTTTGATCTATTTAAAATTTACTTTTGGGTTTGGGGAAATTTAATGCTTCAGTTTCATTCTTCTTTATTTTTCAACCCAATTTTGCAGCAACACTTGTTGAAAAGATCCTCCTTTTCTTATTCAATAGACTGGGCAGCTTTGTCAAAAATTAGATGTTCATGGTATCTTGTCACTGATGATCTCATTTAAATTAGTAGTTTGTTTGTTTCTTTTAGTGTAGGACTCATTTCAGGAATTCTTGCCAGGATGGACTGGTGGTGTTGAATTCCTTTTGTTTCTGTATGATTGAGAATGTTTCAGTTATCCTACATACATGAAAGGTGGTTTAGCACTAGAGAGAATTTATGGCTGGTAATCTACTCCTTTAGTACAGTGAATGTTTCATTACATTCTCTTGTGGTTTCTAGTGTCTGTGAGGAGAACTCTTCAGATAGTCAGATGGTTCTTGCTTTGTATTTCTAATTCTTTTAGCCCTATGTTGTGCATATCTAAGAATACAAAAATTGAAATAATAATAATGATAATAATTTTAAAACCAGACACAGTGTCACTTTTGGCTGACAAGCAGATACCATTTTATGAAAGCTGAAAGCAGAAATGGCTAACATCAGCTAATTGATTAGAAATATGAATCGTACTTTTATCCTTCAACCATAATATCCCTGCCTGGCTGAATTGTCTCTAGATTGGGATCTATATTATGAACAGAGTCATTTCAGAACCCCTCCCACATCAGAAGGGGGATGTCTGGGATCCTGTTTCTGTCTTGAATCATCAAGAGAGAATCTCTGGTGAGATGAACAGCAGTTCAAACTGACCCTCAATTCCTAATAATTAATTTATCTTTTTCTCTATTTTCAGGTTCACTGCAAAGAGAATATGGTGAGTTAAATTAGACCTGAGAATCATTCCAATTCTGCCCCAACCAGCAGGGTGAGAACAGGGGCCAAGAACCCTGGGACCTGGAATGAAAGGGACAGGAGACACAAAGAACAATAGCAAGACAGGATTCTGATCAAGTTGCCAAATTTTATTGTGCTTGCAGGCACTATAAGGCTTTGGGGAAGGGGGAGTGAAGGAGGAGGGGGGGGGAGGAATTATCAGGGTGGAATGTCCCTTGCAACATACATAACCAAAACTATGTCTATTAACTATAACTGTGTGGTGTGTCACTTCATTTCAGGTAAATGGCCTACCTGCGGGGAAATGGAAACTTATCTCGAGGGCTTTCATTGTTTCAAAGGCTTATCTTCTATCAACCAGAGAATGGCTCCTAGCATCTCCTCCCTTCTTTACAATTTAACTGAGGTGGGCAATTAAGGGTGAGGAGTAAAGACCTTAATAGCAAATTCAGTGGGCATTAACCAGAGGGGGGGAAGTATTGACCTGATTCCTCCCACGGGGTAAATATAGAACCAATCTTCCCGCATCTTACATGGCTCTTGGTGTCTTTTGGGGATGGGAGGGAGAGCCACGGTTTCCAGGGTGAAGAGAAATTCAAGGCAAAATCTTTATTGCTGACACCAACCTCCATTCAAATCAGGTTTGCTTCATGGGGGACTCAGAGGCAGACTATATAGAGTCCTCCCCCTGCAGTGCTTAGCCTCGCACCCCTTACTGGTGTCCTTGCCCTGCCAAGGTTGGATGCCTCGATGCATAAATCTGAGTTTTATGCCATCCGTAAAAGAGGTCTGTCACCCTCAGGTTCAGCCAGGCCTCTGTCAGCTAAATCAAGCCTGTGATACTGTATTTGTAAGGGTTTTGATGCCAAGGAGTCAATTTGTTGTTTTATAAAACCAATAATCTTATTAAAAATAAAGGGTCCTAAGGTAATCATTAACAAAAGACTAATCAAGGGTCCCATAAGGGGCTCTGTAGTGACTCAAGACTATTTGTGGTGGAGTCTATAACCTGTCTATAATTTGTCAGAAAATTCATGGAAGGAATATATAGAGTGTCCTAGCGTGCCACCAGCAAGTCTAAGGGAAGCAGTCAGTGGATGTGATGTCCAGGGGAAGAAACACAGCACGTCTGGTCCTCTGGTGGTTGTCAGTGCCAACTGATGAAATTTTTCTTCTTCATAGAGGTCAGCTGTGGAACAAGCAAAACTAGGAGGCGAGGACCAGGTAGAGAAGAATTTACATGAAAATATAGGATGGTGTTGTACCAAAACACAGAGGAGGTGCATACACATTAGGTGAGGTTCCTTGAAAATGAGGAATATTGGGAGAAAAGTGTGCAGTCAATAAACATGCAAAGATGAAGTCAGCAGTGGTAGGTCAGCAGAAAGAGAAGACTTGGATAGGCTGGTGTGGGTAGCTGGAGTATATACTGCCATGGCATCCTTTGTGGTAAGGACTCGCCAACAGGGACTGTGGATTTTGCAACAGCAATAATGTCATCCACGATAATAAAAGGAAAACAAAATATGGACATCCAGTGTTGAAAAAGAGAAAAAGGAAATATTTCTCTAACTGGAAAAGTGGGTGGCTTTGTCAATGAGATATAATAAATGGACAATTTGAATTTTTGTAAATATTAAAAAGGTTTAGTATAGTTACTTCATTGACACTTTAGCCAACTGAATACTGGGGGATGCATTCCCCTTCTTTTTTATTTATTTATTGATCTTTTAATGTTCTAAAGGAAACAAAAATACATGGATTGGATGTCTATTGAATGAAAACAGAGCATATGGCTTCTAAGGTTTTTGAGCTTTTTTTTTTTGTTTGAGCTGTAGCCCACATAAATTTGGGAAAAATACCCACTGAGAAAAAAAAATATTTTTGTTTACTAAACAGGGGCAGGTGAATTACATCAATCTGCCAGAGAGCATTGGCTTTTATCAGTGGAGATTAATCTTAAAAGTCTGAATAGCAAGATCTTAATTAAACAATGCAGGATCCAGTAAAGTACTCTCACTATGGCAGGTCAAGCATTAAAATTTTAAGATGCTTGTAAAAAAAAAAATGAGAGAAAACTTTTAGGATATGAGTGACTTTAGGAGTCATCATACACCCATAAATAAAAAAAGAAAAATGTTTAGTTTTAAATCTTACTATATGAGCAACTGACTATATGAGTCAGTTCTTCCTGTGAAGATGTACCTATAATTTTTTACTTAGGGAGAGAACTTGTACCAAGTTAATTATGATCTAATGGTTATAATTGGCTTGAGTTTTTTTATATGATTTTAGAAGGCTCTTTATTAAAATATACCAATATGTTATAGAAAGTCAATACCTAGTGTGTTGACATGATAAAATGTTTACCATTTTTAGCATTATTTTAAACTGATTAGACATTTTAAGCACACTATTATAACTTAGCTTACTAAGATCTTTACTCATCACAAGGCTATCAAGAGTACGCATAGATATAAAACTCTTAATAGATTTTGCTCCTTAGAACTCTAATATGGCAACTTAAAAGGCTAAAATAAAACCTCATAGCTTAAATGTTCAAAATACTAAATTTGTTAAATCAGGATTTGCCAAAGTAAATCTTTTATCAGACCAGAAGCACCATGTATTACCTTATATTATCAAGAATAAATCTCTGACAGTGTCTTTAAACAAGCCAGATAATTTTTTACTCTCTAAAAGAACTAATTAAAGTTTGACATGTAGAATATTTACTCTCAAAAGCTAATGATTTTTGTAGTCTTTCTAAATAAGGGAGTTATCTCAGTAACAACTTTATCAAAAGGAGTAATTCACTGTAAAATCAAAAGTAACTAGCTCATGAGTAAGATTTAAAAAAAAATCTCTTACCAAGTTTTAAAATAAAAGTTTAACTGGAGCATTTTTGTCTATATCAGACAAAAAATTCTATTAACATTTAACCTAGTCTCTCTTATGTTTTAATATCTAAAGTTTTTTTCTCAGGGAAACCAGGGGCATACTTCTTGAATAAAATGTAAAAAGGGAGGAGGTTCCCGGAAGATGGCAGACTGAGAAACTGCTACTGGCTTGAGCTCTGAACACATCTTCTGGAAACTGTAGGATTTTCTGCCTTTAGTAGGCTAGTCAATAATGGGTCCTAGTGGTGACACCAAGGAAGTGACTATAACTTAATTTGGGTTAAGAATTAGAGTAAAGGTGGCACTGACTAGCGGGTGGGCTGCTCCAGACTTCCCAGGCAGCTGCTGACAAGGCGGGTGCACCCGGGAAGGCGGCTCCTCAGCCAGTTGTAGAGCGCTGCTGGGCGGCTGGCAGAGGACCAGGAGGGAGCACTGTAGCTCGGGGGCTTTCTCTTGGGAGTCTCCGGGGACCACCGCAACCCTGAGGGCAGATCTGAGGACATCTTGAGTACAGCTCTCATTGGATCAAAAGGACTTGCAGCTAGTTTTCATTTTTGAGAAATCCTTTAAAAATGCTTGGGGGGGGGATTTCCCAGAAGATGGCGGACTGAGAAGCTGCTAGTGGCTGAGCTCCGACAACATCTCCTGGAAATGGTAGGATTTTCTGCCCTTAGCAGGCCAGCCAATAAGGGGTCCTAGCAGTATCACCAAGGAGGTGATTATAACTTAATTTGGATTAAGAATTAGAGTAGGGAAAAAAGGGGAAAAAAATTTTTTCCTCCTTTTAATTTTCAAGCATACCTCCATCCTGTGCCCCCCCCATAACCAGCCCCTGGCGACCAGCTCCTAGCAGGATGCCCCCACCAAACAGTGTGCTTTTTTGAATTCACTGATACAAATTTGGTAATTTCCTTTCACTGCTCTTTAATTACAGCTCTTGTTCTTATCTTTTCCCTTTTCTCTCTCTTGTCTCTCTCTCTCTTTTATTTCTTATTTTATTTTTTATCTTGTCATATACTTCTTCCTTCTTCTTTGCCTTTCTGAATTTGTGAATTATTTTGGGGAAGAAATCTGACTCAGAGTGGACTCTCTATGTGTGTATCTCTGCTCTAGTTCCCTTTCCCCTCTTGTTACCCGTAGAATATACAGTGGATAGTAGATTTGCACAACTGTCTATTCTTGCTATCCTTTCTTTCTTTTATCTTTCTTCACTGGGATTTGGTTACTATTTTTTCATGGACTAGAGAAATTGTTTGGCTAACTGCTAACAATTAAACTACTTCAATACTTGCTTCAGTTGCAACTGTAATTTCTGAGGTTGGTGAGTGCAATTGTCATGAAGGTATTTAGTACAGTGTTGCTTATACTCAAGAAACAAAAGCTGAGGAACAGCAGAGCATGAAAAAAGAAACACATAAATAAAAAAAATGGGTAGATCAAAAACAAATAAAACTGCTACTCCAATGAATGAAGACAAGAGCCCAGAAGAAACTACAAATCAGCTAGAAGTAACCATAGATAAGAAAAGTATGCAAGCAATAATAAACGTATTAATCACAGAAATGAAAACAACACTGGAGGAAAGGAATGGCAGTATTACAGAAACAACAGTTGAGACCCCCAAGGAAAATACTGATTATCTTGAGGCAATTAAGAACTGAAAGCTGAAATAGTTGTAATGAAGAAAGAAGCTGAGGCAAGGGAAAGCAGACTAACAGAAGCAGAAAACAGAATGAAAAATGTCAGAAAGGCACAGGGTGACGTTCTCTTGGACCCAGAAAGTGACGGTCTCCCAGACAGAATGCAAAAATGTCAGAGAAATGCAAATTAAGACAACACTAAGATACCACCTCACTCCTGTAAGAATGTCATACATCAAAAAGGACAGCAGCAACAAATGCTGGAGAGGATGTGGGGACAGAGGAACCCTTTTACATTGCTGGTGGCAATGTAAATTGGTACAGCCTCTGTGGAAAGAAGTCCTGAAAACTCTCAGAAGGCTAGACATGGACCTTCCATATTATCCAGTAATTCCTCTCCTGGGGTTACACCCCAAGGAATCCATAACAACCAAACAAAAAGAGGTATGTACTCCTATGCTCATAGCAGCACAATTTATAATAGCTAAAACCTGGAAGCAACCCAGGTGCCCAACAACAGATGAGTGACTGAAAAAGCTGTGGTATATATACATAATGGAATACTATGCAGCTATCAAGAACAATGAACCCACCTTCTCTGACCCATCTTAGACAGAGCTAGAAGGAATTATGTTAAGTGAGCTAAGTCAGAAAGATAAAGATGAGTATGGGATGATCCCACTCATCAACAGAAGTTGAGTAAGAAGATCTGAAAGGGAAACTAAAATCAGGACCTGATCAAATTGTAAGTAGGGCACCAAAGTAAAAACCCTGTGGTGAGAGGTAGACATGCATCTTCCTGGGCCAGTGGGGGGTGGGAGTGGGTGGGAGGGATGGGTCACAGTCTTTTGGTGGTGGGAGTGGTGTTTATGTACACTCCTATCAAAATGTAGACATATAAATTAGTAGTTCATTAATATGAGAGGGGGAAAATCAATTGTATGTCTCTAAGTTTTTCAAAATACAAACTGAATCATTTTAATATATAGGCTGAATATTTGATATGCAGACTCTCTCAAAAGCCTAGACAAAGTAGATTAGAAGCATCCAATAGCACAGCTATATACAAGATACTGGATACTGTACAGCAAACCATAACAAAAGGACTTTTCAAAGTTAACCCAATTACCAAATAATGTGATGATAATATTAACTATCGATTGTCTTTTTGAACCCTAAGACAGCAGGAACCTCACATCTCCACTATAGAGCCCCTACTTCCCCCAGTCCTGGAACCCATGGATAGGGCCCACTTTCCTATATGCATCTCCCAATCCATATCAAATAATATTGCATCTGCCAATCACAACCTATCCAACGCAACGATTGCCACCTCAACATGCTTCACCTCAGACTGTGTCCAGAGACTTTACATGTGGAATGACAACCCTTCAGCTTTATTACTCAGGTGAGACCTTTCCTTTTATAGTACACTCTAATTTCATCTCAGGTGGTTCACTTTCTAACAAAGTCCCATAAACTAGATATACACCAGTTTCTGTGAGAGAGAGCTTATGTTCACACGTATCCATAAACTACTGCAAAATATATACCTGAAAGCAGAAGTACACTAGAGTTTGCAGTGAGTACCTCCCTAACACTTCCTCTCCACTATTCCAAGCTTTGGGTCCATGATTGCTCAACAATTTGTTTGGCTTCGTATGTTAACTCTATTTTTAATCACCGGGTTCCAGATGCCACCAGGATGCTGGCCAGGCTTCCCTGGATTGAAGACCCCACCAATGTGTCCTGGAGCTCAGCTTCCCCAGAGACACACGCTACTAGGGAAAGAGAGAGGCATACTGGGAGTATGGACCGACCAGTCAACGCCCATGTTCAGCGGGGAAGCAATTACAGAAGCCAGACCTCCCACCTTCTGCAACCCACAGTGACCCTGGGTCCATGCTCCCAGAGGGATAGAGAATGGGAAAGCTATAAGAATAGGGGGTGGGTTATGGAGATGGGGTGGTGGTAATTGTGTGGTAATTTTGAGCATCTCAAAAAAGCAAACTGTTTGGTGTTGTGGGAGATGGGGCATGTGGCTTTGGAAGCTGTAGGATTAAGGAAGAAAGGATGGCAAGAATGAGAAAAAGAAAAATAAAGAGAGAGAGAAAAAAGAAAAAGATATTTATTTATTTTTAATTATTTAATTAGCTATGCGGGGTGAGGTGGGGGGGACTGGCTATTTAGAAAGAAAAAGGCCAGAGGTTTCAGAAGGGTATAGACTTAGAATGAATGATACTCCCTGGTGGACAGGAATTTCGGTAAAGAAAGGGGCTCAGCAGGGGAGCCTGCTAGGAACTGGTCCACAGGGACTGGTTATGGGGTGGGAAGGGGGAGGAGGTGTGCTTAATAATTTAAAAGAAAGAAAAAAAATTTTCCCCTTTTTTCCTACTCTATATGTTAACCCAAATTAAGTTATAGTCACCTCCTTGGTGTTACCACTAGGACCCCTTATTGACTGGCCTACTAAAGGCAGAAAATCCTACCATTTCCAGAAGATGTGGTCAGAGCTTAAGCCACTAGCAGCTTCTCAGTCCACCATCTTCCGTCAGCCAAAAATTTAAAGACTTTTTTCCTTTATAATGTCACCCATACCACAGAAATCCATTACAACCTCCAAAGTCAAATGGTTGTTGAGAATGCCTGCCAAACAACTAGGTAGAACTAAGTAAAGAAAAAAATGGGATACATGCTCCAAATATTCAGTTGGCTAGGGTACTAACTACATTAAACCTATTTTAATATTTATAAAAATTTGATCCATATGCCCTGCTAACAATGGGAAGCAGTTTTGTTTGTGTTTTTTTCACAGGAATCCCCAGAAAACCATCTGGACCCATGCACATTCTGACATCTCCAACTAGATTGCATGACTACAGTGCTCCCCCCCCCAAAACCAATGATGAGACCTGAGATAGTCTAAAGAACCTGATTCACAGACTCCAAGGACAGAACTTTCTTACTGCCTTTCTCTCACCAATCGCTGTCTGCCCTTCTTGCTTCTGCTTCTCCTGTCACATTTTGGTGTTTTCAGCTTACTCTCTACAGAGAAGCAATTTTCCAGTGGCTGTCCTCCCTCATTGAGATAGACATGCAGCATTTCTTCCCCTGGTCATTGGCATTGGACTCTCGCTTCTATTGGAATTGCTGGTATACCTTTGGACACTCCCATTACACTGCTGGACTTCTCGAAACTGACTGAAGCAGTCCTTGGACATTAAGCCAGCTATCTCGGGACTCTGCAATGCCAGATCACCCCTCTCACCCCTTGGCCTACTCCTCTTTCTATCAAGCAGCACCCTCTTCCATCCATCAGGCAGCCCCTCTCCCCTACCAGGACTCTCTTCAGTCTCATGCTGTCCCTTGCTACTCTTACTTAACGCTCCCTGTCTTATTCCAGTTCTTTTAAAAATGCCTGCATGATATCATTCTGCTTTCTGCCCAAAAGTTTTCTATTCACCCCTATACTGCTATTCCCCTGACAGAAATGGAGTGTTTTACAGATATTCTCCTATTTATATATGGCCACTAAGTAAGAGGGAGATGTTGGGAAACTGTGAGGATGTGGTTGAGCTTAGCAGAGCTTGGACTTGAGGGGTGCATCTATCCTGTCAGTTTGTCTCTCTTGAGAGGTTGAGCAAGGAGGGACAGTAGTAACCCCAAAGGTGTGCCTTGTCCTATCAGACTCCTTGCCTCATGAAGCACCCCGCATTTCTGATACTATGGGCATTAGATAAAAAGAAAGTGGGAGATGTTTGGCAGCACCCTGCTTCATCATCCATTGCTGATACTATGGCCTATTTACATAATCATAGTTTTGCCTGATGTATCTTCTTTCTATCTCGAGACCCACCCAGACTGCAGGGCACATTAAGTCTGCCAATAAAAAAAAAAAAAAACCCTGGCAACCATTGCTATGGAAGCTTTCTACCTTCCCACTCATTCTTTTCTCCACCCCTTTTACAGCCATCTCCTTTACCAACTTTCCACTACTGGTTTTGCCATATAAAGCCCACTTCTTTTCCTGGTTTTGCTCTCTTCTCCTCTTCTTCTCTTCCTCTCTTTTCTCTCCCATGTCCAGACATGGAGATGGGCTGGTGTTCAGAGAAGGAGGTGGCCATTTCGATTTCATGCCACAGAGCTTAACCCACTGCACTCACGCCCGACTCTGGGGTGTCTGCACAATAAAGATTTGTATTGCTACTTCCAGGAGCTTGGTTCCTGGATGCTCTTTCCTGCTTGTGAAACTAGCCTGGTAGTACAGAATACTATATAGTTACTTGGGCAAAGCCTTTATTCTAAAATAAAGTTCAGAAAAGACAGAGAGAGAGAAAAAAAGATCATGGCACCAAAGTTTTCTTTAATGCAATGGGGACCGGGCTTGGACATGGCAAAAGTAGCCACCATCCACTTGAGCTATTTCCCAGCCCAAATGTAGAATTTTAAAGTGATTCTTAATGAATTACCAGGGGTTGAGATAATGGAAGCTCTCTGAGCATTTATATGGAACTATGCCTGACACCAGACATTGCCAGGAGCCAAGGCCTTAGCTAAGACTCTCATATAGCCAGTGAGAGGACATTCCAATGATTGGAATTGAGATTACCATCTAGCTGTTTGGAAAGTCGGTCACCCACCTCCCTCCACCACTACCTTAGGAGAACTTCCTCTTAGTTTGTGCATAAATTGTGGATGAAAAATAAAATTTCCAATGCTTGATCAGGCCTCATGTCTTGCTCTCATTGTTCGTGTTCTTGTCCCCTCCATTCTTTTGCCACCTACCCTAGATTTCCGTCGGTAACCCCGCAGGCCGGGGCACATGGCAACCGACGTGGGACCTTTTTGGGTCTCGGGTCCGAGAGAACGTCACAGGATGGGGGGATGGATGAGACATTTTTGCATTCTGTCAGAGGAAGGCACAGGGTGGGGGGATGGATCAGAAAACATAATCCAACCATATGCTGCTTGCAAGAATCCCATCTGTCACAACAAGATAAACACAGACTTAAAGTGAAAGGATGGAAAACTATCATACAGGCTAATGGACCACAAAGAAAGGGCAGGAACAGCCATTCTCATATCAGACACGATAGATTTTAAATTAAATTAAGTAATAAAATATAGGCAAGGACATTACATAATGACTAGAGGATCAATAAGCCAGAAGACTTAACAATTATTAACATCTATGCACCCAATGAGGGACCATCTAAATACATCAAGCACTTACTGAAAGAATTTCAAAAATACATCAATAGTAATACAATAATAGTGGGAGACTTCAATACCCCACTCTCACACTTAGACAGATCAACAAAGCAGAGAACCAACAAAGATACAAGAGAATGAAGAGATTGACAGACTAAACTCTCAGAAGGCTAGACATGGACCTTCCATATTATCCAGTAATTCCTCACCTGGGATTATACCCCAAGTACTCCATAACACCCAACCAAAAAGAGGTGTGTACTCTTATGTTCATAGCAGCACAATTCATAATAGCTAAAACCTGGAAGCAACCCAGGTGCCCAACAACAGATGAGTGGCTGAGAAAGCTGTGGTATATATACACAATGGAATACTATGCAGCTATCAAGAACAATGAACCCACCTTCGCTGACCCATCTTGGACAGAGATAGAAGGAATTATGTTAAGTGAGCTAAGTCAGAAAGATAAAGATGAGTATGGGATGATCCCACTCATCAACAGAAGTTAGAAGTTGAGTAAGAAGATCTGAAAAGGAAACTAAAAGCAGGACCTGACCAAATTGTAAATAGGGCATCAAAGTAAAAACCCTGAGGTGAGGGGTAGACATGCAGCTTCCTGGGCCAGTGGGGTGTGGGTGTGGGTGGGAGGGATGGGTCACAGTCTTTTGGTGTTGGGAATGGTGTTTATGTACACTCCTAGTAAAATGTAGTCATATAAATCTCTAATTAATTAATACAAGAGGGGGAAAATTAATTGTATGTCTCAAAGTTTTTCAAAACACAAACTGAATCTTTTTAATATATAGGCTGTGTATTTGATATGCAGACTCTCTCAAAAGCCTAGACCAAGTAGATCAGAAGCAACCAGTAGCACAGATACTGTGTACTGTACAGCAAACCCTAACAAAAGGACTTTTCAAAGTTAACCCAATTACCAAATAATGTGATAACATTAACTATCGATTGTCTTTTTGAACCCTAAGACAGCAGGAACCTCACATCTCCATTATAGAGCCCCTACTTCCCCCAGTTCTGGAACCCTTGGATAGGGCCCACTTTCCCGTAGGCCTCTCCCAATCCATATCAAATAATATTGCATCCCCCGATCACAACCTAACCAACGCAATGATTGCCACCTCAACATACTTCACTCCAGACTGTGTCCAGAAACTTCACGTGTAGAATGACAACCCGTCAGCTTCATTACTCGGGTGAGACCTTTCCTTTCATAGTATACTCTAATTACATCTCAGGTGATTCACTTTTTTTTTTCTTTTTTTTTTTTTATTTAAGAAAGGACCTCCAGGACACATTGGTGGGGTCAGTGGTTCACTTTCTGACAAAGTTCCAAAACCTAGATATACACCAGTTTCTGTGAGAGAGAGCATATGTTCACATGTATCCGTAAACTATTGCAAAATATATACCTGAAAGCAGAAGTACACTAGAGTTTGCAGTGAGTACCCCCCTAACACTTCCTCTCCACTATTCCAAGCTTTGGGTCCATGATTGCTCAACAATTTGTTTGGCTTTGTATGTTAACTCTCTTTTCAGTCTCCAGGTTCCAGATGTCATCAGGATGCTGGCCAGGCTTCCCTGGACTGAAGACCCCACAAATGTGTCCTGGAGCTCCACTTCCCCAGAGACCCATGCTGCTAGGGAAAGAGAGAGGCAGACTGGGAGTATGGACAGACCAGTCAATGCCCATGTTCAGCAGGGAAGCAATTACAGAAGCCAGACCTTCTACCTTCTGTAACCCACAATCACCCTGGGCCCTTGCTCCCAGAAGGATAGAGAATGGAAAAGCTATCAGGGGAGGGGATGGGATACGGAGATTGGGAGATGGGTATTGTGTAGAATTGTACCCCTGCTACCCTATGGTTTTGTTAATTAATCCTTTCTTAAATAATAAAGAAAAAAGTTAAAAATAAAATTGTTGGCTGTCGAAGGTTGGCCTATAGTCGCAAAACGAGATACACCCCAGATGTGCACAGGTATTTCAGACCAGATTTATTTAAAATGTATTCACTTTTAACTAATTTTTACCTTAGACTTTAAACAATCTTAGGTTACTTAGAGAGTTACACATGTTAGTGACAATTTTTTTTAGAACGTTTACAATATCAGATTGATGGCAGATTTGTTGTGTATTAATTTCTACAAGATAGCTCACAGGGCACTTTGGGGGCCTTCCAAAGGTATCCTGTATAGAGAATTTGTATTTTAATTTGGAGATGACGAATTGTCATGTTAAATATTTAGACTTTTACCTTAAATACTCAATTACTTTAGCAAATTAATTTTACCTTTATAAGAATTGTGTTGAAAAGTTCTTCATTTAACTTTGCCTGGTAAGTTACACTTTTAACCTAAAAGTGAATGTTTACTAAACTTCAAACATACACATTAACATGTAGTCTTTAACACACAGAAGGAGAAAATATTTTGTTAGGAAGACATATCATGTCAAACACATAGTTAGATCTGTACTGTCTTAGTTGAACCATTTTTACTAACACACTTTAAGACTAAACATTTCACATTTATACCAAGACTTTAAAAAAATGAAAAGAGAGGAAACATTTTTTTAAGGATTGTTTCTGGAAATCTCCAGAAATCATGATTACATCCAGCATTTTTATATAAAGTCAATTAAGTTTCAGAGTACTCTGACAAAAATAGGTCGTACAAAAATTTCAGTCATTCAAATCACTCTCTCAGAAAACACAACTGGCCAGTCATAGCATAAGATATTCAGAGAAGGTGGGGAAGAGAGGGCTCAGTGAACCAGATTTTTCAGATACTGAGATGTCGTATTATGAGTCCTGGGGTGCATCCTGCAACCAGTCCTCTTGCAGTGCTTATTGTTTCTCAGGGATAGCAGCGCCATCATATGAGTATTGCTGTATATGGTGGGCAGGAAGCCAGACAGGATTTGAGTAATCCTGTGGGAACACTCATAAAAAAAATTAAAAAAAAAAAAACCTATCCCATGGTCAGTAGGGGGTTAGGCCATTTCCAAATTTTATAGCTAAAATCAGTTAATTCTGCATACATGTACCTGAAGTAAAAAGAACCAAGTAATGAAATACGAAAGTGTTGTTTCAGAAAAAAAGAAATTTTAAATGAATGTTAAAGCGTTGGATAACAGTGATAAAATTCAGTCATTTGCCTAAAATGTAATTGTAAGTTATTGGGAAAAAAAACAATCTATCACTGACTCCATTTTGTAAGATTACTTTATTGGGATATGTGTTAATTTAGAAAACTGACTTTTGTGGGTCTGGGTGGTGAAATACTCAGCTGCGTGCACAGGTTGCTGTATGCAAGGTCCCAGGATCCAGTCCCCAGTCTCCACCTGCATGAGGGAAGCTTCCTCCTTGCTTAAGCAGTGCTGCAGGTGTCTTTCTTTCTCTCCCTCTACCCTCCTCTCACTCTCAATTTCTACATCTATAAAAAATAATAATAATACTGCCAGGAGTAGTGGATTTAAGATGCGGATACTTAACTCAGCAATTATCCTGGTTGCAATAAAAAATAAACTTATTTTTTTAAGTAGACAGTCTTTGTTGCAAAGGCAGCATTCCCATCCCTGAGAGATTTGCCAGTGCACCTCACCCTCCACCAAACTATTCTTCATCCAATAGAGGAAACTGAGTCACAACATAAGCCCCATTCCACTCCTGGACTCCAGGTACTGCTGCAAAAGACCACAGTTTACTCACCCTATCAATTTCCTGCTTTGTCTCCTTAATTCCCACTTGTAACCTCAGTCTACACTAATCCGAATTCACAGTAACAGAGCTCCAGAGGCTAAACAGACTGGTAAAATATGAGATTTGTTATCAATTCTCTCACCCTTACAATCACTTTGCTCACATCTTATTGTTATCATCAGCCTGCACATATGCTGTCAAATCTCCCTCCTGGACAAAACAGCTCTCCATAGCAGCCACACTTAATCTAAGTTCTTCTTCATCTAAGTGTGATTATAACATTTTTTTCTTTTATACTCAAGAATTCTACGAACTAGTTCATAGTAGTCTTTCCCTGCTGTCCATCTACCCAGAGAAAGGGCAGAATCCCCAGTGGTCTCAGGGTCTCACTGACCCTGCCCTCTTTCCCTGGGCTTCCCTGGTCCTGCCCCTTCCCCTCCTCCTCTCCTCTGGCTGCACTGGACACTGTCCTCTCCTGGAGCACCTGGGGCACCTCAGCCTCTGTATCAGCACAAGGGGTCACCTGGCTGCACTGCACTCTGCTCTGCTTCATGGCAGGCACAGTGCTGTAAGTTCTTGCTGAAATATTTGATATGTTACAGGAGGCAGAGAGGCAGAGAGACAAAAGTGCCGAGAGAGAAAGAGAGAGAGAGAGAATGGTCCAAGATTTGGATGGTTGCTGAGGCCTCTTAGGAGCAGGTGGTGACATGTCATTCTCCCCTCATCAGTGTTCCCTCTAGACCCTCTGATGGGATGTGTCCCTTCCACAGATGAGATGGTTTAATGACTTCTACAAATACTTTCTTTAGATTTGGAAATGTAATGGCTATGTGGGCATGGGTGTGGGATGATAATTGCTTTGATCTTTCTCAGGTTTTGAAAAGTACCCAGGAGTATTCAGGTGTTTTTTTTCTCTCTCTCTAAATATTTCTCATATGAAATTTTTCACAGTTCTGGGCCACCTATATTTTCTTTGTAATGCAAATACTCACAGAGAGATGATGAGAGAGGAAGCCCTCCCTCCAGCTCTTGCTTTTCCTGGTCACAGAGGACCTCCCCAATGGTGCTGGGGCTATAACCTAGACCAAATGCCTGGCCAGGCATCACCCACCCAGTGAGCTCTCTTTCTCTCTGGTCCCTCATTTGTTTCCCACGCTGTTTTCATCCTTCACTTACAGACCCTGTTAGATAGGTATTGAAGACCTTATGTAAAGCCTCTGAGCCCTAAAGTAGGACTTACTTTCAGTCCTACTGTTAATGGATGCACTTCTTCTTCTGTAGCCAACATAACCCTGGATCAGGACACTGCTCACCCTGACCTTAAGTTATCTGAGGACAGAAAACATGTGATACGTGTTTTGGAAAAACAAGATGTTCCTGACAATCCTGAGCAGTTTGACACTCTCATGGCTGTTCTGGGGGAGAACAGCTTCTCTACTGGTGACCATTACTGGGAGATGGATGTGGCTTTGAAAGACAGGTGGGAAACATAACTGTGTTTGGAGTCAGTCAAGCGGAAAGGAGTCATCACTGTTTGTCCTGAAAATGGGTTCTGGGTACTTTATCTGAAGTTTAATGATTTTATGGCACCTACCACTCACCCTTGCATTCTTAGGGTTTCAGAAGACATTCAAATTGTGGTTATTTTCCTGAAGTATGAGAAAGGACAGATTTCTTTCTACAATGTGACAGAGTGCAGCCTGTTTATATGTTCAAAAGCACCTGAACAGAAGCCCTGAAGTCATATTTCTTCCCTGGATATTTCAGTTGGGGAAGAAACACCGGCATCCACCTCCCCAGCTGTCAGTGACTGATACTGTCATCACTGTGGGGGCATAGCTGAGATACCACAGGGCGTCCTCAGGGGCCATGAGAGCATCAGACATGCCACCTAGGAAACTGCAGTCAGGGAAACCAGGATCTGCCTTAGGCCTAGACTCCTACAGCCTTTGGGAAAACTCAGAGTGACCCCTTGTAGTGTTCACTCTGTGCTGCCCATATCTACTCCCCATTATCCTAGAATCTGATTTCATGTTACTCTTTGGCTTTAGGGAAAAAAAAGCAAAATTCTGTAACATAATAATAATAATACATTCCTAGATATCAGTTGATAGTCTGAAAAACTTATATACTTTCTTCAAAATACAGATTTGGTAGCTGGGCACTGACAACCGGCTTGGGTGCCCATGTTACCAAGTGCCGGCATAGCCTGAGGGTGCTTCTTCCCAAGCAAGTGCTCTCTGGGTTGGAGAGAACTCAACTGGAGCCAATCTAGGCTGCTGTGTGGGAGAAGGATCAGGAACTCCTGCTGAGCTAAAGTCGAAGGAGATACAATCTGGAACTCTTGGAGCTGGAAAGCAATTCCACATTTTTTACTAAGAAAAGAAGCTTGTATATATACTAGCCAAGTAGGGTGGAAACAGGGTGTGACGTAGAGAGGGTGGAGCAGAAAGACAGTGGTGGAAATCAGGGTGTACTATGAGAGGGGGCAGAGCAAAAAAACATCTTGAACCATTGGGGATTAAACCAATGCCCTGGAGGGAGGGTGGTGCTTACTTAACAGTGGTTTATGTAAATAGACCGCAGCTTTAAGTGGGATCAAACCAATGTCCTGCAGGCATGCCTGTGCTTATTTAAGTAGGATTAGAGACAGAAGCTTTAAGCCAGGGGAGCAGGCATCCTCCCCAACAACCAAGCACCTGGGTTTAAGACTCTCATCTCATTTTACAGAAGGGAGCTTCACAAGTGCTGATGCAGTACTGCTGGTGTCTTCTTCCTCTCAATCCCATCTTCTCAGATTTCTCTGTCTGCATCCAACTCTCTGTTTCTACTTCACAAAAAGCTTGGGTTCCTCAAAGGTAGAGGCTACATGCTGTTCATTTCATTGACTATATTTGTGTGAGATCAGTGCCTTATATTCAATATTATTTTGGCTGACACAGACTCAGTGAAATTGAATCCAGTCACTAACTAGACTGACTCACAACTTAAAGGACTCACGCTTTCAATGCAGCTTCTGTCAATGTCCATGGCCCTATTGTCAGGTCCTGTGAGTCTCCTGGCTAAATCAGATGGCTCTATACTGGATTATAATCCTACCGGGAAATATAATTTAGGAAGAAAATATGAATGCATCATATGTGGAGACAATTTATATTACTACATGGTATATCTAGAAATGCCATATATTCTAGGGTCTCCTGTATACTGTAGCATCTAATACACATTACAGGGTGCTCACACTTGATTAATTTTCAGAGATTTGATGCTGAATTCAGAAAGTGAACTTAGAAATGCAGTGTTTAATAAGACAGAACGGAAGAAAGGAAGGAATAAAGGAAGGATAAAAGAAGAATGGAAGGAAAAAAGGAAAAGAGAAAGGAAGGAAGGAAGGAAGGAATGAAGAAAGAAAGAAAGAAAGAAAGAAAGAAAGAAAGAAAGAAAGAAAGAAAGAAAGAAAGAAAGTATTGCTGCCAGAAATTGTTACAGTGCATAAAGCTTTGAACCCTAAAGCCTGAGGTCTTGATTTCAATCTCCACCCTTACATATGTCAGTGTGATCACTTCTTTTTCTCCCTTCACTTCTTTCACTTTCAAAACAAATAGATAAGAAATACCAAAATATAGGGTGCTTGGCGGTAGCGTGGTGGGTTAAGTGCAGTTAGCACAAAACACATGGACCAGCGTAAGGATCCCAGTTGGAGCCCCTGGCTCCCCACCTGCATGGAGGTCACTTCACAAGCGGTGAAGCAGGCCTGAAGGTGTCTATCTTTCTCTCCCCCTTTCTGTCTTCACCTCCACTATGGATTTCCCTCTGTCCTATCCAACAACAACAACAACATAAAAATAAGAGTAACAATAACAACTAGGGCAAAAAAAGAGGAAAAAAATGACCTCCATGAGAAGTGTATTTGTAGTGCAGGCA
This sequence comes from Erinaceus europaeus, assembly GCF_950295315.1. Taxonomy (NCBI): domain Eukaryota; kingdom Metazoa; phylum Chordata; class Mammalia; order Eulipotyphla; family Erinaceidae; genus Erinaceus; species Erinaceus europaeus. Next base: position 19,569,388 of record NC_080170.1, read on the forward strand.
CCAAATCTCAGATATAACCCTGGAGAAAAAAAAAGAAATATATATTACATATGAAGATTATGAATAGGCAAAATAAGCATATCATTAAATAATCAGGTAATTCATTGCTTTGGGCTTATTTTTTTATGAAAGAACAGAGTAATATTATTTTTTTTATAATATTTTTTCATTTAATAATTATTACATATCTATGAGAGATAGAGAGGTAGATGAGAGAAAGAGAAGGCAGGGGAGAGAGGGAGAGAAAGATCAGCACATGACTCCAGCATAGATCATGCCAAGGACCAAGCTCAGGCCCTCACACTTGAGAGTTGAATGTCTTATCCACCACAATAACTCCCAGACCACACAGAGTATATTCCTAAGTGAAAGATGTGTTCTACGTTTAGTAATGGGTATCAAGATTTCATGGACAACAGATATATAAGTTCAAGTCCATTGGCTGCTCACTGAAAGTTGCTGTGTTTCACTAGTGACTGTCTTTCTCAAATGCGGCCCCATGACCTTGCCTCAAGTTACTGAAGCCCTTATCTAGACACTCCTCATGGAATGACAGTCACCTGTGTAGCCAGCAGAGTAAGTGGAGTTAGATGCCCCAAGTCAGGTCCTAAAGGCATTGCAGCTTCCACTTTCCCTCTTGTATCACTTACTCTGGGGAAAGTCAGCCACCAAGACATGAGGACACTCAGGAGGTCCTGTGGGGGGTTCCAGAAAACAGGATCTGAGACTGCCTGCCTGTAGTTTTGTGGGCAAGTCACCTTGAAGTGCATGACCCAGCCCAATCTAGATGCCTTTACCTGCAACTTCCTGAGAATCAGAGTCACAGCCATGTGACCCAGCTCCTGACATTCTGACTACAGACACCCAGAGAGAACACTCACAGTCTTGATCAGTGCTGGTCCACGAATCTGAGATTTGAGAGGATCTGCAGCATTGAACAGAGAAATAAAACACTGTGCATATAGATTTATGTCACAGCCGATGAACTGCGTATAATTAAAATTTTTGCTTAATAAATGCTATTCTTTGTGTTTGGGAATATTTTGTGTTTCGCCTGTAATATGAGGAAAGCTGGGTGATGTGGGCGTGGCTAGCAAACATCATTAGTACAGGGCAGACATCATACACAATGTAACTGAAGGAATTTAAAGGGAGTTTGGCAGAAATAATTCCATTTTATTTCCTTTTAACATTTCTTCATTCCCTCTTGCTTGCTCTTGATTCCTGTCATTTGACGTGGTTTCTCCTGGGACCCATATATGATGGAAGCTAAATGCTGGAGAATGTTTAGAAACTCATGACTCTGTTAGAAAGTGAACCAGGTTCTGTGAGAGAGAGCATATATATGTTCACACTTATCCATAAACTAGTGCAAAATATATACCTGTGTTGGTATGTATGAGACCCCTTCTGTTTCATTGGTTTAATACCCCCTGCTTAACACTGTACTCTATTTACATAACCACTGTATTCTATTTACATAACCACTTCATTCTATTTACATAACCGCTGTTAACAAGCACCTCCCTCCCTCCAGTGCATTGGTTCAATCCCCACTGGTTCATGATATGTTTTTGCTCTGCCCCCTCTCCTTGTCATACCCTGATTTTCACCAGTCACTTTTCTCTCCACCCTCTCTGTGTCGCATCCTGTTCCTACCCTACTGGGCTAGTATATTTATATGGACAAGATTGTTTGTAGTTAGTTTAGCTTAGCTTGGTATAGATTGCACTGCGTCCTGCATGAATAAAGAGATACTGCGTACAGCTCAACCATGAGTCCCTGTTCGTCTGTTACCCGCCCATGAAGCCAGCCCAGTGAAAACAACATAGCCTGTCGAAAACAACATACCTGAAAGCAAAAGCACACTAGAGTTTGAAGTGACTTTTTTTCTCCACTATTCCAACCTTTGGGTCCATGTTTGCTCAACAATTTGTTTGGCTTTGTATGTTAACTCTCTTTTCAGCCACCAGGTTCCTGATGCCATCACGATACCGGCCAGGCTTCCCTGAAGACCCCACCAATGTGTCCTGGAGCTCCGCTCCCCCAGAGACCCACCCTACTAGGGAAAGAGAGAGGCAGACTGGGAGTATGGACCGACCAGTCAACGTCCATGTTCAGTGGGGAAGCAATTACAGAAGCCAGACCTTCTACCTTCTGCAACCCACAACGACCCTGGGTCCATGCTCCCAGAGGGATAGAGAATGGGAAATCTATCAGGGGATGGGATGGGATATGGAGATTGGGTGGTGGGAATTGTGTGGAGTTATACCTCTCCTACCCTATGGTTTTGTTAATTTATCCTTTCTTAAATAAAAAATAAATTTAAAAAAAACAACTCATGACTCAGGTGATGTGGCTGATAAGCCACTTCTTTTTTTCATTTTGCCACCATGTAGTTTACCTAATAAACCTGTCACATTTATAAGTCAACACAAAAGAGACTTTTCCATATAAGATAATATCTGTCACCCAATGTAGGACACAAAGCCAACACCCTGAGATTCAGGGTGTCATGCTCTACCAGCTGAGCTGTCTTTTATCATCATTCACTCCCTTATAATGGCCACTGGTTCATTGGAGGGTCCAAGTACCCACTAAATTTTGAAGCAAGTAGCAGGAATTTTAGAACTATATACTTCAGTATCTTATAAACACATAGATCATTATTAATCACAAAGAAAATATTTTGAAAACTAAGAGCCCTTCACATGAGTGTGACTTACACCAGGAGTGGGCACCATGAGGAGCCAGCACGTTGCCCAGTGGCTGTGCCCTGACTGGAGACCTGCACACACAGTGTGTTGTGCTCTTTCACACAGATGCTGGTTACGACTTTGAATGAATGGGCACTGCAAAGTTATTTGAAAAACGTAATGTTTTTACTATTGGGCTTATATTAACATACAACACAAAAATTGTAATGCGTCTTTAAGAAGCAAAAATATAGCTTACAGAATAGAAAAACAGTCAGAGTAGTTGAAATATGCTGAGATAAAAAGGAGAAAGAGATTTTTAAAAATGAGCCTATGCTGGGGCCATAAGACTATGATTCTACTGCTCTTGGTAAACTTGTTTGTTTGTATGTATGTTTGTTTTTAACACTGATCAAGAAGACCATCTGATAAGAGTGGTCAATTTCACACAATTCCCACCACCAGACTTCTGTACCCCATCCCCTCTAATGGAAGCATGCCTACTCATTATCCCTCTGGGTGTATAGAACCAGGTTCATTATGGGGTGCAGAAGGTGGAAAGTGTGATTTCTGCATTTGCTTCTCCACTTCTTCTTCTAGCATTTGCCTTTCTTCTGTAGCCAGACAACAGCGTCAGGTTGAGCCTGATGTAAAGTTTCGAGACCTCCTTTGAATCTGGAGAGGTGGCAGTCATTGACTATGTGGGTCATAGTCTGTCTGTAGCTGCAGGGGCAGTTCGGGTCGTCTCTGGATCCCCAGCGGTGGAACATAGCTGCGCACTGGCCATGGCCTGTTCGATAGCAATTGAGGAGGGCCCAATCATAACATGCTAGGTCAAAGCCGGGTGGACGCTTACAGGGGTCTGTGATAAGATGTTTGTTCTTTACCTCAGCTGACTGCCAACTCTGTTTCCAAGAGTCTGGAACAGAGAAGTTCAGTGTAGGCGTAGGGGACCAGATTGGGTGACGAGATGTCAAGCATTGGACAGGGTGGGCGAAGATATCCGCGTATATTGGCAGGTCCGGGCAAGCGTAGACGTGGGAAATGAACTTAGATGATGCTGCATCCCAACGAATATCTGGTGGGGTGATGTTGCTAAGAACTGGCAGCCATGGAACCGGGGTGGAACGGATGGTTCCAGAAATTATCCTCATGGAGGAATATAATTTGGAATCGACCAAGTGGACATTGGGGCTACGAAACCATACTGGGGCACAGTATTCTGCAGTGGAATAGCATAATGCCAGAGATGATGATCGTAGTGTGGAAGTGCTCACGCCCCATGAGGAGCTGGCCAGTCTTGCAATGATGTTATTCCTCGCGCCCACCTTTGCTGCAGTTTTTATGAGATGTTCGTGAAATGACACAGTGCGATCGAGAGTAACGCCAAGATAGACTGGCTGGGCTTCATGCCGGATTCTCCTATCGCCAAGCTGCACATTAAGCTCACGTGAGGCTGAGGCATGGTGTAGATGGAAGACAAATGATACCGTTTTTGCAGTGCTAGGGATTAGTTGCCATTTTTTACAATAATCAGATATCAGAGACATGTCTTTCATGAGTGTTTCCTCGAGGATGTCGAACTTGGATGCCTGAGTTGCACAGCAGATGTCATCGGCGTAGATGAACTTCCTTGAAGAAGTTTCTGGGAGGTCATTGATGTAAATATTAAATAGCGTAGGAGCCAGAACAGAGCCCTGGGGGCCACTTGAGACAAGTCTCCATCTGCTAGACTTGTCACCCAGATGTACCTGGAATCTTCTGTTTTGGAGAAGAAACGATATAGTGTTGGCCACCCATGTAGGCAAGCATCTTGAGATCTTGACTAGGAGACCATGGTGCCAGACCATGTCATAGGCTGCTGTGAGATCAACAAAGACAGCACCCATCTTTAAATTCTTCTGGAATCCATTTTCAATGTAAGTTGAGAGGGCCAGGGCTTGTTCGCAGGTAGATCTTCCTGGGCGGAAACCAGCTTGGGCGGGTGATAGGAATTTCTCTGTAAGAGGAGAAATACGTGACAGAAGAAGCCTCTCAAGGAGTTTGTAACACACGGAGAGGAGAGAAATTGGTCTATAGCTGGCGGCCAGTGTTGGGTCTTTCTTTGGTTTCAAAACTGCTATTATCTTCGCACAGATGCCAAACTTTGGGCATAGACTCAGATTCCAAGATGTGGGACAGGTATGAAGCGAGCCACTTCTTTGCCACGGGGCCCAGGTTAAGAATGAGTTCTGGGGTGATGTTATCATAGCCAGCAGCTGCTCCCGGTTTAACCCTCTTCAAAGCTTCTTCCAGTTCAGACAGTGTAAAGGGAGAGAGTTTTGGAGATGGACAAGATAACCAGAAGTGGAATGACCACTCATGGGAAATTTCTCTTTTCCAGACTGGGTAGATCTTAGCACATCCAACTTGAGTTAGGTGACTGGCCACTGAGTTTGGAGATACAGGAGGATGGGAGACGGGAGGGGGTTGGCTACTGGCACCCAGTCTGTGAAGAAGCTTCCAGGCCTTCCTACTTGAGTGGGTGAAGTCTAGACTTTCGTGAGTTGTTGCCAGTGGGCTTGGCGTGCTGCATCCAGGGAGGCAATGAGATGGTCAGCCACATCTGGGTCGCCCAACTCATCATACTGCTTTAGTAGTTGCTCGCATTCAGCATCAAGACAAGGCATATAGTTAGCATGTCTCCCACGAGGAATGGCTTGGGAAGCTGCTTTGAAGATGGCTTGGCCAAAGCGCCTGTAGGAATCTTCAGAGAGGATAGAGTTAATTAGAATTGCAGGAATAGATTTGTTGGTAAGATCACTGAACAGACGCCAGTTTGCTTTCCGAAAGTTCCATCTTAGTTTCTCTGAGCACAGAATCAGTGGGAGCTGGAGACCAATGTGGATGATAGCTGGGCGGTGATGACTGTGCGGGAAGATCTTGAGAACTTGTCTCGTAGCGGGAAAGGCTTGGCCTTTGACTGTGCTAATCCAGCACAGGTCGGGTGACGAGTCTTTATTCCATCTAGCACTGTGAAAAGAGCCTGGCTGTTTGGGATCGTATAATAGGGAGAGGTCATTCGCTGAAGCCCAGTCGGCTAAGATAGAGCCATCAGCACGAGTGGAGGAATATCCCCAGTCTTGGTGATGACTATTAAAGTCTCCTACGTAAACGGCTGGATGATTCGGATTAGGCAGGACCTCATTATCCCATGACGCACTGGGAGGCTTATATACGTTGACGAGCTGAATAGTTCCAATAGTAATGGAGTCCTAGAAGGTCGAAGAGGCCATATGGTAAACGTCCGCAAGACATGATTTGGCGTAGATGGCTCAGCCATGTTTAGGATGGAGATTATAGCATATTAAATCGAATCCACTGACGGTGAATTGAGCAGCTTCATCGACTGCTATATGTGTTTCTTGTAGGCAGATAACATCTGCCTGATGCTATATCGCCAATTGACCAATAAGAACGCGTTTGGCAAAGGACAGCCCCTCAACATTAAGTTGGAGGACTCGAAGAGCATGACCAACAGCTTGAAAGCTGTCAGGAGCTGCTTGTTGCTGGCTTTGAAAGTGACTGGGATCCATGTGGATTCAGTCGGCTAGGAAGGATTGTCATTTTCCCCAATGAATGGGTACTCACGGGATGCACCACGGGAAGGTCGATCCAATGCTTCTCCACTGGACATGGGCCTTGACAGGTGCTTGTTTCTATCTTTCCCTAGTGGGGCAGGGCTCTGGAGAGGTGGTGCTCCAGGACTCATTAGTGAGGTCATCTGGCCAGGCAAGTCAGATTGGTGTCATGGTAGCATCTACAACTTGATGGCTAAAAAAGCATTAAGATATATTTCAGAGCATTTTTTTATATAATCAGGAACATGAAGGTAATAATATAATGGTTGGGGTCTCCCTTTTTGGAAACAGCTACTAAGTGAACTGGTTTTTGTTTTTTCTCTTTTTTCCCTGTAAAAATTAAAGATAGCTTGATGAGGGACAGAGAGAGGAGAGAGAGACACCACAGCAATGTTCCATTACTAGTGAAGTTTCCTCTTTGCATGGTGTCATCGCATGGTGGCTTGGAACTTAAAACTCATTTTCATGTATGGTATAATAGTATGTACTGTGCAATCATCCAACTTCCAGCCTCTCAAGTGATAGTTATTAATAAATTAACAACTCAGACTTTAATAGGAGTGGAGTTTTTTCTCATTTTCTCTGTCAAATTGTGGTTTTCAAATTAGCAAGACAAAATAACACATTGAACTATTCTGTTCCTTGAGGAATTAGGGTGAAAGGAGCTGATAATTTTTCCTTTAGCTCATATGAAAAAACAAAGAAATCAGCAACCTGGTGAGGTGACACACTGCTGGAGTGCAGGACTTGAAAACATGAGGTGAGAAGTTCAATCCACCCACAGTGTCACTTGTGACTGAGTGATTCTCTGGTTCTTTTGATAATAAATAATGAGTGCTGTGCTCTGGTGGTGGTAGATCTGGGTATGTGCTTAGGTGCCAAAGCACAAGGACCCAGGTTCAAGCCCCTAGTACCGGCCTCCAGGGTGAAAGCTTCACAAGTGGTAAAGCAGAGCTGCAGGTGTTTCTCTGTCTCTCTTCCTCTCTAACTCACCCTTACTCTCAATTTTTGGCTGTTTCTATCCAATAAGTAATTTTAATACAAACCAAAACACATTTTTAAATGTATAGTGAAAAAGTACATTATATTGAAATGAAAAGGCAAATTTGGATATGAAATCAAGGTGCAATTTCTTAGATCTAATGGAAAAGATCTGTAGTTAGTTAAAATGTGTACATCTGAATGTTGCTGGGTTTTTTTTTAAACTCTTGAGGTGCTAGAAGACTGGAAATTACAAAACACAAATGAAATGACCACAGCAACCCTGGTCTTGGACTGCCTGCTGCGGTCCTGAGGTAGGGAAAGGGGTGGTTACAGGACAGAAAGGGCTTTCCCACACCCAGGTCCCACAAGCCTTGCCTTTTGATGTACTGGGAGATATCTGGGAGCTCTCAACCCTCCTTGCTCACCCCAAACCCAGCTCCTTGCTCCCTGCCTCTCCCCACTCCCAGCTGTGTGAAAGGCTGCCCCTCCTGAAAGGATAGTTGGTATGAGCAATGATCCAGCCTCTGTTGTCCCCCTGCGCTGTGCTGAGGGGAAGCAGCTAAGCAGGAAAGGGGTTGAGTTAGAGCACAGGACATAAACTCCTCCATTGTGAGAACCTGTCTTTCTGAGAACATGGAAATGAAGATAGAAGAAGACCGCCAAAAAGGAGCCTGTGGTGGGTACCCAAAGTGATTAGGGCCTTCTGTGCCCATGTCCCCCACCCTGCAGTTAGTTATCTATAACTTCTAAATGTCTATTGGATGCTGGACATTTGCCCAGAGATAGGAAGCCTGGGGTGGTGACCAGTGTAAGACATTGACTATTTGAGCACCAGTCTATAGAGTCTGCTGCTCTGTGCCTGTGCTCTGCTGCCTGTGAGTCACTCATTTGCCTTCCTCTGCAGGACCTGACACGGAGTGAGTAATGTTACTGACTGTGCAAAGACACAGGCTACTGCTCTGGGGTCTGTATTAATGACAGTGAGCCACCTCCCTCCTTCAGGTCACTCAGGGGTTAGTAGACCCCTTTTGTTATGCTTTGCTAAGTGTTTCTCTTGGCTCTAAGCCTTTTAGAATGGATACTTCAGATTAACCACTTTGTGGCTCCCCTTCTTAGTCTTTGAGGAGAGATTTCCCTATCTCCACTGAGAATCTATAAAAATTTGGATTCTGTGATGTCTGCGTATTCTACATTTATATACTATGTGAAGGGTGGAGTAGTGGTGCACCTGGTTGAGCGCATATATTACAATGTACAAGGTCCTGAGTTTGGGTCCCCAGAACCCCCTGCAGTGGGAAAGCTTTGCGAATGGGGAGGCAGTATGGCTGGTGTCTCTCTCCCTCTTCTATAAAACCTTTCCCTCTCAATTTTTGCTGTCTCTCTCCAATAAATAGATTTTTAAAAAAAGTGTTCTGTGAGTAGATCATAGAGTAAGCAATATTAGTACAGACATTGTTTCTGTCTGATGAAATACTGGGATACAGGAGCCACAGACTCCTTCTTGTAGTACGATCCCAAAGAAATCCATCCAAATAGGTCTGTGTGTAATTCCATCCCGTTAGCTGATGTGATGACACTGTAGCTGGATGCACCATGTTTGTTCACTGCTCACCCACCATGAGGGTCTTGACTCTGTTCCTGACCAGGCAGCTTTCTCCTCAGCACTCCTGGTCCCACAGCTCCAGGAAGAGTGAGCAGCCCCCAGGCCTGTGAGCACCTGACCCTGCAACCTGAGAGGAGCCCTGAGCTGAGATGCAGCCCTGGTGCATGGGCATCATCACCCTTCTGCTCTCAGCCCTGCTTCCCTGGCCAGGTGCAGGTGAGTAGGAAGGGCTGTCACTATCTGCTGATGCTGGGGCCTGGCTGGGAGTTGGCTGGGGGGACTCTGTTACAGGGGGTGGTCCCATGGCTTTGCCTCTTTTCCTGAAGGTTTTAAGCTGGTTCTCATTCAAGCTGTGCTTTTATTTTGCATTGCCTAATCTTATTGCATTTTACATTTTCTGAATTGAATTTGTAAGTAGAAAACCAGCCAATTAAAGCAAATCTTGTTTATAATGACTAAATAACTTGCAATTAAGTCCTAACTCACTCTCTTGTTCATTTTGCTGAGTGTCCCATGTCCCTTCCTCCAGCTGCACTAGGAAAGGCCAGTGTGTGTGCTGCCCACTGCTCTCAGCAACTGGACTCAGAAGCCCTGGGCCCCTGTCACCCTGAGAGTCTCAGTGCCATCCCTGCTGAGCTAGGAGCTATGTCCTGTGTCCCTGTCCTGACTTGCCCTTCCTCCCCCTGGAGCTGCATTTGACCTTCAGCTTCTCACCTGCTTGTTTTCATTGCATCTCCTTCACTGAGGTCCCCTCTTGGTCCCATTTTCAATAGCATCTTCCCACCACATCTTCCACATCACTGGTTCAGTTTATTCCTGGAGATGGACTTCCCCATCTCTCCATCAGACTCATGCAGATTCCCTGCACTCTGTGTTTCTCAGCACTTCTCTAGTATTTCACTGAAGCATGTTTTCCTTAGAAGAAAAAAAAAAAAAAAAAACACAGGGATGATGCCTGAGATGAATGTTACCAAGAGTGGGAATTTCATTCATTCTGCTGGATATACAAATAACTATTACGTTGTGTGCATTAAACTAATAAAAATTACACCCCAAAGTAAATAATAAAATACCCAAAAAATTGAAAAGCATATTGCAGGAGCTGGGAAGGAATGCAAACGCTGGTGACAGTAGTAACATTAATACTATTAAACAAGTTTGATTCATGTCACAATTCTATAGCTGTGAATTAAGTACTAAAATAGCTGATTACTATTTATGTCTTGTCTAATAACTAGAATCACAGAACAGAACCAGGCAGAATCCTCATGGTTCAGACACTGACATTCAATTCATGGGACAGCTTGATTCACTGAGGAAATGTTTACTTCATACCTTGCTTTTCCTGTTAAATACATGCTTACACCATCAACACTGGAATGCATTTTTATAAGATGTATTTTTAAAGATGAATTTCCCTATTTAAAGAGAATGAACAGCAGAGAGGGAGATAGAGAGAAGCCAGAGCTCAGATCCAGCCTGTGGAGCTCAGGCTCTTCCTCTTTCCCAAGGCCTCAAGCAGGCAGAGCCTGAGCACCACAGCTGACTCACCACCTATGACTCAAAGGAGTTCTTCTTTTCTTTTTTTTTTTTCACAAAAGAGCTTTGATTAATCATTTTGCAATGCACTCTGGGAATATAAGTTTCCTTTTAGAATACTGTGTGGCTTACTGGTTGTGACTGTAATAAAAACAGTTTGAAAAGCTCTTCATAGCACACTCTTGGAACAGACACCATTTTCTCCTTTCCATCAGGACAATCCTATGCAGTAATACCTGGAGCAGCTGTCATTGCCTCAGTTGGGGAAGAAGCTGCACTGTCCTGTCACCTAAGCCCAGAGACAGATGCTGAGGACATGCAGGTGACCTGGGAATGAATGGATCCTCCAGCCCTGGTGCAACACTATGCTGCTTCCCAGGATCAGCAGTGACAGCAAAACCCACAGTACCAAGGGAGGACAGAGTTCCTGAAGGAGAACATCAACACAGGGGAGGTGGCCCTGAGGATCCATCCCATCCTCCCTTCAGATGGTGGAGAGTACAGGTGTAACTTTGCAAGCTCTACATTTGAAAGTGTAGCTCAAGTTGAGGTGCAGGTCACATGTGAGTCTTTGAAATGAATTCTCTCAAATTATTTCTAGGATTTTTCAATAGTATTTAGGTAACAGCATCTATAATGTTGGCAAAGAAACTGCACAGTAGAGAGTAACAGTAAAGATATGATTATTATAGGCCAATATGTTAAGGGATGTTTATCCAAATACTATATTCTGACACTTTAGGTTGCAGTAGAATTCTATACACCTCTCCTTTACTTATTAATATAAATGATTAAAGAGAACAGAGAAAAAGTTTCTAGGAATTTTTGCTCTGCACAATAACAGAAATGCATCCTGCTCTACCATACTACCCATAATTCATTTTTATTTCCACAAGGTTTACTACAGAGTTTTGGTGCCTGTAAGACAAACCCATTGTTCCCAGCCACAATTAGTTTTTTTCTTCTTTGTTTGTATTTTTATTGGACAGAGAGAAATTCAGAGTGTAGGAGGAAACTGTCATGGGGAAGTAAAGAGAGACACCTGCAGCCCTGTTTATAATCACTGCAGCTCCACCCCTGCAAGTGGGACTAGGGGCTTGGGCCTGGTTCTGTGCACATAGTAAAGTGTGTCATCTGCTGGGAGTGCACTGCTCTTAATTCACTTCTTTTCTTAATTTATATAGAGACAGAGAGAAATTTAGAGGGAAGGTGGAAATAGGGAGAGAGAGTGAGAGAAAGAGAGACAGAGAGACAGAGAGAGGGAGACAGAGAGAGAGAGACAGAGAGAGTAAGAACTGCATTGCTGCTACACCATCCATGAAACTTCCTATCTGCAAGTGGGGAACTTGATCCTAAGAATTTGAACCAGTGTCCTCACTCTCTGTGATGTGTGTACTCAACCAGGTGCATCACCACCTGGCCCCATTATTCATTTTCAAAGAATGAATTTTCACCTGAAAAAAATGGGAAGGATAACCGTCTTTCTTTTAGGAAATATTCTAGAACATACACTGTTACCTTTTCACATCACATTTACAAATACCTCCTTAATGCAGAGAAGTTTGAATTGCAAAGCCTTAAGTGACTGGCACACCCACTTTTAAGATTGTCTCCTTAGCAACTACACCAGCCAGAAAGGTAACTACTAGCCTCATACTCCACCTCGAGTGAGTTGATACTAGGTACAAGGTGAAAATCAGGTTGTCCACAGACCAGAACAATGAGTCAAAAGATCAGTAGTTCCCTGTGGCTGTTAATCAGGGCCACAGGATGTGAGAACTTCCCTAGCATGTCTTGAAGGTCATACTGGAAAGTATTGCAGAAAGGCGAGGTGGATATTTGGGAAATAACAAGATACTTATCACAGAAAACACCAACTCTGTCTACTTTACTCCCCGGGCTAGACCTGGAATGATAGAATATTCTCCTATTCACTTGAAGGATCATCAGATATGGAATGTGACAACTCAACTGGGAGTGTGTCTGCTTCTCCGTGTGCATGACCAGGTTTGAGCCCATTAGCCAGGGTCCTAGGGAAAGCATGGATTTCGTTAATCTCTATTTCTTTTTCTTTTTTTTTCCCTCCAGGGTTATTGCCGGGTTCGGTGCCTGCACCATGAATTCACTGCTCCTGGTGGCCATTTTTCCCCCTTTTGTTGCCCTTGTTGTTGTAGCCTGGTTGTGGTTATTATTATTATTCCCCTTGTTGACGCTATTCGTTGTTGGATAGGACAGAGAAAAATGGAGAGAGGAGGGGAAGACAGAGAGGGGGAGAGAAAGATAGACACCTGCAGACCTGCTTCACCATCTGTGAAGCGACTCCCCTACAGGTGGGGAGCCGGGGGCTTGAACTGGGATCCTTACGCTGGTCCATGCGCTTTGCGCCACATGTGCTTAACCCACTGCGCCACCGCCCGACCCCCTAATCTCTATTTCTATTAAGACATCTTGAGTAATGAAAAAAGTAATAGTCAGCTAAATGAGTAATGACATTTTATGCAGAAACAGAGAAAAAGAAAGAATATGATCAGTGTTTGTGGATTTTATCAATTAATTTATTCTTTTCTAAATTTGACTGTGGTGTTTATTCTCTTTTCACTTTTGAAAAGTCTTTATTTAATAGAGATTTACAGGATTATAAAAGTATCATAAATTTTAAAAGTATCATAAATTTTAAAAGTATCATAAATTTTATCATAGTATAAAAGTATAGCTTCACACCATACCCACCACCAAAGGCCTATGTTCTCAAAAACAATGTTTAAGATTTCTTAACCTCCACATTTATAAAGCAGAGTTGAGATTCATAGAGGTTAACTAGGAAACACAAGCTGAAAGCCAAAGTCAGGTGGCAATAAACCTCTGGAAGAATCTACTTTTTCAGTCTCTTTTTTCCTTCCCAGCCTCAGGCACAGCTCCTCAGATTCACATTGAGCCTGGAGACACTGGGGAGGTGAAGCTGACCTGCACATCCAGGGGCTGGTACCCAGAGCCTGAGGTGCAATGGAGGGACCTACAAGAACTGCGGTATTTGGAGCCGGCCTCTGACACAAAGACAGTGGCAGAAGATGGCCTGTTTGATGTGCAAACATCTGTTACTGTAGACGCCAGCTCAAGAGATTTGTCCTGTGCCATAAGGAACCGAGTCCTTGGTGAGGAGAAGGAAGCACATGTTTCTATGGCAGGTCAGTGCTCTCCAGTGTGAGAATCCTGAGAGATCTCTGTGAGCAAGGAGGGGACAGCATCCAACACCTGAGGGTGAAGGGGTTGGAGGATGCTCTACCCCACCCACTGTAGCTGTTATTGGAGAGGTTGTTTTTTAAAACTCATCTTTTCTCTGTTCTGTACTTTTTTGTGACAGGGGATATCATTACATTATTTTATAGTAATGATTTTATGGTTGCACAAGGTATCAAAGAACATTTAATTATTTTGAATAAACTTTTACTTTTTTTTCTAAACCTCTCTTACTCCTACTGCCAAGGAAAACCACACTTTTAGACAATTTGATGTTTCCCGGCTGTCAAAAGAAGCCAATCTGTTGAGTTCCACCTACCACCTTTGCAGCCTGCAGCAACTACTAACCTTCAGGACCTAGACTCTGAAGTCCTGGATCTCTCAATCCCTCACAGTCTTGGACTGCCCTGCCTACTGCTTACTTGTCAGGCTCACATACTGGCATGTGGAAGGTCACTGAGTAGAGATGACAGTGGCAAGGTCTGATTGAGGAAACTGAGAAGAGAGAGAGGAGAATTTAATATAAGGGCATACTTTGTAGCATTTTAGGAATTATAAGAGAATTATAGATGAAAGTGTCCATACATCAAGGCTTGACATTCCTGAATGAGAATACAATGGTATCTGATGCATCAGATTTACTTATGTGTCTGTAAGAAGTGATTGATCTCTCTCTCTTTGGAAGTACAAGAGAACATCAAGCTCTCAGGCATTCCTGGGTCATTGTGAGTTGCAGGGAGGGAAGGTGAGGCTTAGAATCACTGTTCCTGCTCACATGCCTCCCAGGGGAAAGCCCTTGAGTTTCTCCATTGTAGCCAGGTCACTGATGTCAAGCTCAGTCTCAAGGAAGATAATTCCTGTGTTTCAGACGCCATGTTCTCCAGGCTCTGGCCCTGGATAGTGGGATTCGCTGTGCCCCTGTGTCTCCTGGCTGTTGCCGCTGCCTTCAGTGTTCTCTTTGTACAAACAAGAAGAAAACTAGGTATGTTTGGGCTAGATATACTTGTCCTTGTGATAAAGACTAATAATAGAATTTAACATAAATGTACTTAACTGTGATCATCTGTGATGGGTGCACTGAATGCAGAAATATTTAACATCACTTAGTTGATTAAAAATATAACTCTTGGGAGTCGGGCTGTAATGCAGCGGGTTAAGTGCAGGTGGCGCAAAGCACAAAGACCAGCATAAGGATCCCGGTTCGAGCCCCCGGCTCCCCACCTGCAGGGGAGTCGCTTCACAGGCGGTGAAGCAGGTCTGCAGGTGTCTTTCTCTCCTCCTCTCTGTCTTCCCCTCCTCTCTCCATTTCTCTCTGTCCTATCCAAAAATGACGACAACAATAATAACTATAACAATAAAACAACAAGGGAAACAAAAGGGAATAAATAAATAAAATAAAATATAAAAAAAGAAAAAAAAAGAAATATAACTCTTGGATTTACCATTCAACCATAATATCTCTGCCTGAGTTGTTATATAAGATCCCAATTGGGGATTGGGGAGAGGAAGATGGCGGACTGAGAAGTCGCTGACAGCGAGCGCTCTGACCGCATCGTCGGCAACGGTAGGATTTTCTGCCTTTAGCAGGCCAATTAATAAGGGATGACACCAAAAAGTGAGTACAATTTAATTTGGGTTAAGAATTAGAGTAAAGGTGACACGGACTAGCGGGGCTCCAGAATTCCCAGGGCGCCGGGCAAGGCGAGTGCGCCGGGCATTGTCCTCCGCCCGCCTAGGAAGGCAGCTCCTCCGCTGGTTGCAGAGCGCGGTGGGCAGAGGAACCGGAGAGAGCACTTTAGCTCGGGGGCTTTCTCTTGGGAGTCTGCAGGGTCCACCGTGGCCCTGAGAACAGATCCAAAGACTTCTTGAGTATAGCTCTCATTGGATCAAAGGATTTGGAGCTAGTTTTCATTTTTGAGAAATCCTTTAAAAAAGTCTGGAGGGAGGGGTTTCCCGGAAGATGGCGGACTGAGAAGCAGCTAGCCTTGGAGCTCCGGACACATCTCGTGTAAACAATAGGATTTTCTGCCTTTAGCAGGCCAGCCAATAAGGGGCCATAGCGGTCATACCAAGGATGTGTCTATAACTTAATTTGGGTTCAGAATTAGAATAGGGGAAAAAAATTCTTTTTTCTTCCTTTTAATTTTCAAGCATACATCCTTCCCGCCGCCCCCCCCCCCCCATAAGCAGTGCCTGGGACCAGCTACTAGCAGGATACCCCATACCACCAAACAGGGTTTTTTTTTTTTTTTTTTTTTTTTTAAACTCACTGATACACATTTGGGAAGTTCCTCGCACTGCTCTTTAATTACAACCCTTCTTCTTATCTTCTCCCTTTTCTCTCTCTTATCTCTCTCTATCTCTTTTTTTTTTTAATTTTTTTATCTTGTCATACACTTCTTTCTTCTTTGCCTTTCTGAATTTGTGAATTACTTTGGGGAAGAAATCTGACCCAGAGTGGACTCTCTATGTGTGTATATCTGCTCTAGTTCCCTTTACACTCTTGTTACCCCTAGAATATACACTGGATAGTAGATTTGCATAACTGTCTATTCTTGCTATCCTCTCTTTCTTTTCTCTTTCTTCACTGGGATTTGATTACTATTTTTTCACGGACTGGAGAAATTTTTTGGCTAACTGGTAACAATTAAACTCCTTCAATACTTACTTCAGTTGCTACTGTAATTCCGGAGGTTGGTGAGTGCAATTGTCATAAAGGTATTTAGTACAGTGTTACCTGTGCTCAAAACACAACAACTGAGGAACAACAGAACATTAAAAAAAAAAAAGAGAGAAACACATAAATAAAAAAAAATGGGTAGATTAAAAACAAATAAAACTGCTACCCCAATGAATGAAGACAAGAGCCCAGAAGAAACCACAAATCAGTCAGAAGTAACCATAGATAAGAAAAGTATGCAAGCAATAATAAACTTATTAATCACAGAAATGAAAACAACATTGGAGGAAAGGAATGGCAGTATTACGGAAACAACAGTTGAGACCCCCAAGGAAAATACTGATTATCTTGAGACAATTAGAGAACTGAAAGCTGAAATAGCTGTAATGAAGAAAGAAGCTGAGGCAAGGGAAAGCAGACTAACAGAAGCAGAAAACAGAATTAGTCAGACAGAGGATAAGTTAGAGAAAACTAAGAAAGAGGTGAAAGAGCTTAAAAAGAGATTGAGAGACACTGAAAACAACAACAGAGACATATAGGATGATCTCAAAAGAAGTAACATTCGTATAATTGGCCTGCCAGAGGAAGAAAGAGAGGAAGGGGAAGCAAACATTCTAGAAGAAATAATACAAGAAAATTTCCCAGACCTGAATAACAGAAAGGATATCAAGGTGCAAGAGGCCCAGAGAGTACCAAACAGAATCAACCCAGACCTAAAAACACCAAGACACATCATAGTCACAATGAGAAGAAGTAAGGATAAAGAAAGGATCCTAAAGGCTGCAAGAGAGAAACAAAAAGTCACATACAGGGGAAAACCCATAAGACTTTCTGCAGATTTCTCAACTCAAACTCTAAAAGCCAGAAGGGAGTGGCAAGATATCTATCGATCCCTGAATGAAAAAGGGTTTCAACCAAGGATAATATATCCTGCTAGACTTTCATTCAAGCTAGATGGAGGGATCAAAACCTTCTTAGACAAACAACAGTTAAAGGAGGCAACCATCACCAAGCTGGCCCTGAAAGAGGTACTAAAAGACCTCTTATAAACAAGAACATCACTATAATACTTGTAATATATCAGAGTAAAGAAATCATTTTTTAGAACAATGGCACTACAATACATTAAATCCATAATATCAATAAATGTCAATGGCTTAAACTCACCCATCAAAAGGCACGGGGGGGGATGGATCAGAAAACATAACCCAACCATATGCTGCTTGCAAGAATCCCATCTGTCACAACAAGATAAACACAGACTTAAAGTGAAAGGATGGAAAACTATCATACAGGCTAACGGTCCACAAAAAAGGGCAGGAACAGCCATTCTCATCTCAGACACGATAGATTTTAAATTAAATAAAGTAATAAAAGATAGGCAAGGACATTACATAATGATTAGAGGATCAATCAGCCAAGAAGACTTAACAATTATTAACATCTATGCACCCAATGAGGGACCATCTAAATACATTAAACACCTATTGAAAGAATTTCAAAAATACATCAATAGTAATACAATAATAGTGGGAGACTTCAATACCCCACTCTCACACTTAGACAGATCAACAAAGCAGAGAACCAATAAAGATACAAGAGAATTGAATGAAGAGATTGACAGACTAGACCTCTTGGACATTTTCAGACTCCTATACCCCAAAAAACTGGAATACATCTTCTTTTCAAATCCACACAACACACACTCAAGGATAGACCACATGTTAGGTCACAAAGACAGCATCAATAAATTCAAGAGCATTGAAATCATCCCAAGTATCTTCTCAGACCACAGTGGAGTAAAACTAACTTTTAACAACAAATGGAAAATTATTAAAAGACATAGAATTTGGAAATTAAACAACATGCTCCTTAAGAACCACTGGGTCAGAGACTCACTCAAACAGGAAATTCAAATGTTCCTGGAAACTAATGAAAATGAAGACACAACCTATCAAAATATTTGGGACACAGCGAAAGCAGTACTGAGAGGGAAACTTATAGCTATACAATCACATATTAAACACCAAGAAGAAGCCCAAATGAACGACCTTACTACACACCTCAAGGACTTAGAGGAAGAGGAACAAAGGAACCCTAAAGCAACCAGAAGGACAGAAATCACTAAAGTTAGAGCAGAAATAAACAACATCGAAAATAAAAGAACCATCAATGAAGCCAAATGTTGGTTCTTTGAAAGATTAAACAAAATTGACAAACACCTAGCCAGACTCACCAAACAAAAAAGAGAGAAGACTCAAATTAATAGAATTGTAAACGATACAGGAGATATCACAAATGATACCTCAGAAATCCAGAGAATTCTGCGAAACTTCTATAAAGAACTATATGCCACCAAGCTAGAGAATCTGGAAGAAATGGAACAATTCCTAGAAACCTATGCACTTCCAAAACTGAACCAAGAAGAACTACAAAATCTAAATGCACCAATCACAGACAAAGAAATTGAAACCGTTATTAAGAATCTCCCCAACAACAAAAGTCCTGGACCAGATGGCTTCACAAATGAATTCTACAAAACTTTCAGGAAACAGTTAATACCCATACTTCTTAAGCTATTCCATAAGATTGAAGAAACAGGAATACTCCCTTCCACCTTTTATGAAGCCAACATCACCCTGATACCAAAAGCTGATAGGGACAGAACAAAAAAGGAAAACTACAGACCAATATCTCTGATGAACATAGATGCCAAAATATTAAACAAGATCTTGGCCAACCGGATACAGCAACAAATCAAAAAGATTGTTCATCATGACCAAGTGGGATTCATACCAGGAATGCAAGGCTGGTTCAACATCCATAAATCAATCAATGTCATTCATCACATCAATAAAAGCAAAGCCAAAAACCACATGATTATCTCAATAGATGCAGAGAAAGCCTTTGACAAAATCCAACACCCATTCATGCTCAAAACTCTACAGAAAATGGGAATAGATGGGAAATTCCTCAAGATAGTGGAGTCTATATATAGCAAACCTACAGCCAACATCATACTCAATGGAGAGAAGCTGAAAGCATTCCCCCTCAGATCGGGGACTAGACAGGGCTGTCCACTGTCACCGTTACTCTTCAACATAGTATTGGAAGTTCTTGCCATAGCAATCAGGCAAGAGAAAGAAATCAAAGGGATACAGATTGGAAGGGAAGAAGTCAAGCTCTCACTATTTGCAGATGATATGATAGTATACATAGAAAGACCTAAAGAATCCAGTAGAAAATTACTGGAAGTTGTTAGGCAATATAGCAAGGTATCAGGCTACAAAATCAATGTACAAATATCAGTGGCATTTCTTTATGCAAACACTAAATCTGAAGAAGAAGACATCCAGA
Organism: Erinaceus europaeus; assembly: GCF_950295315.1. NCBI lineage: Eukaryota > Metazoa > Chordata > Mammalia > Eulipotyphla > Erinaceidae > Erinaceus > Erinaceus europaeus. The sequence continues at coordinate 19,589,104 of NC_080170.1, forward strand.
AGTCACTCCCATTTACTGTTTCAGCAAAATCAATCAAATACCTAGGAATCAACTTGACCAAAGAAGTGCAAGACTTGTATGCTGAAAACTATGAGTCGCTACTCAAGGAAATAGAAACTGATACCAAGAAATGGAAAGATATCCCATGCTCATGGATTGGAAGAATAAATATCATCAAAATGAATATTCTCCCCAGAGCCATATACAAATTCAATGCAATACCCATCAAAGTTCCACCAGGCTTCTTTAAGAGAATAGAACAAACACTACAATCATTTATCTGGAACCTGAAAACACCTAGAATTGCCAAAACCATCTTAAGGAAAAGAAACAGAAATGGAGGCATCACACTCCCAGACCTTAAACTATATTATAAAGCCATCATCATCAAAACAACATGGTACTGGAACAAAAATAGGCATACAGACCAGTGGAACAGAATTGGAAGCCCAGAAGTAAATCCCAACACCTATGGGCATCTAATCTTTGATAAGGGGGCCCAAAGGATTAAATGGAAAAAGGAGGCTCTCTTCAATAAATGGTGCTGGGAAAACTGGGTTGAAACATGCAGAAGAATGAAATTGAACCACTTTATCTCACCAGAAACAAAAATCAACTCCAAATGGATCAAAGACCTAGATGTCAGACCAGAAACAATCAAATACTTAGAGGAAAACATCGGTAAAACACTTTCCCACATACAACTCAAGGACATCTTTGATGAATCAAACCCAATTGCAAGGAAGACCAAAGCAGAAACAAACCAATGGGACTACATCAAATTGAAAAGCTTCTGCATATCCAAAGAAACTATTAAACAAACAGAGAGACCCCTCACAGAATGGGAGAAGATCTTCACATGCCATACATCAGACAAGAAACTAATCACCAAAATATATAAAGAGCTCAGCAAACTTAGCACCAAAAAAGCAAATGACCCCATCCAAAAATGGGCAGAGGAAATGAACAAAACATTCACCACAGAGGAGATCCAAAAGGCTAACAAACATATGAAAAACTGCTCTAGGTCACTGATTATCAGAGAAATGCAAATCAAGACAACACTAAGATACCACCTCACTCATGTAAGAATGGCATACATCAAAAAGGACAGCAGCAACAAATGCTGGAGAGGATGTGGGGACAGAGGAACCCTTTTACATTGCTGGTGGCAATGTAAATTGGTACAGCCTCTGTGGAGAGCAGTCTGGAAAACTCTCAGAAGGCTAGACATGGACCTTCCATATGACCCAATAATTCCTCTCCTGGGGTTATACCCCAAGGACTCCATAACACCCAACCAAAAAGAGGTGTGTACTCCTATGTTCATAGCAGCACAATTCATAATAGCTAAAACCTGGAAGCAACCCAGGTGCCCAACACCAGATGTGTGGCTGAGAAAGCTGTGGTATATATACACAATGGAATACTATGCAGCTATCAAGAACAATGAACCTACCTTCTCTGACCCATCTTGGACAGAGCTAGAAGGAATTATGTTAAGTGAACTAAGTCAGAAAGATAAAGATGAGTATGGGATGATCCCACTCATCAACAGAAGCTGACTAAGAAGATCTGAAAGGGAAACTAAAAGCAGGACCTGATCAAATTGAAAGTAGGGCACCAAAGTAAAAACCCAGTGGTGAGGGGTAGGCATGTAGCTTCCTGGGCCAGTGGGGGGTGGGAGTGGGCGGGAGGGATGGGTCACAGTCCTTTGGTGGTGGGAATGGTGTTTATGTACACTCCTAGCAAAATGTAGACATATAAATCAGGAGCTAATTAATATGAGGGGGAAATCAATTGTATGTCTTAAAGTTTCTCAAAAGACAAACTGAATCTTTTTAATATATAGGCTATGTATTTGATATGCGGACTCTCTCAAAAGCCTAGACCCAGTAGATTAGAAGCTTCCAATAGTACAGCTATATACAAGATACTGGGTACTATCCAGCAAACCATAACAAAGGGACTTTTCAAAGTTAACCCAATTAACAAATAATGTGATGATAATATTAACTATTGATTGTCTTTTTGAACCCTAAGACAGCAGGAACCTCACATCTTCACTATAGTGCCCCTACTTCCCCCAGTCCTGGAACCCTTGGATAGGGCCCACTTTCCCATATGCATCTCCCAATCCAAACCAAATAATATTGCATCCGCCGATCACAACCTAACCAAAGCAACGATTGCCACCTCAACATGCTTCACCTCAGACTGTATCCAGAGACTTCACGTGTGGAATGACAACCCTTCAGCTTCATTACTCGGGTGAGACCTTTCCTTTTATAGTACACTCTAATTTCATCTCAGGTAGTTCACTTTCCAACAAAGTCCCATAACCTAGATATACACCAGTTTCTGTGAGAGAGAGCTTATGTGCACACGTATCCATAAACTACTGCAAAATATATACCTGAAAGCAGGACTAAACTAGGGTTTGCAGTGAGTACCTCCCTAACACTTCCTCTCCACTATTCCAAGCTTGGGATCCATGATTGCTCAACAAATTGTTTGGCTTCATATGTTAACTCTCTTTTCAATCACCAGGTTCCAGATGCCACCAGGATGCTGGCTAGGCTTCCGTGGATTGAAGACCCCACCAATGTGTCCTGGAGCTCAGCTTCCCCAGAGTCACACCCTACTAGGGAAAGAGAGAGGCAGACTGGGGGTATGGACCGACCAGTCAACACCCATGTTCAGCGGGGAAGCAATTACAGAAGCCAGACCCTCTACCTTCTGCAACCTTCAACGACCCTGGCTGGGTCCATGCTCCCAGAGGGATAGAGAATGGGAAAGCTACCATGGGAGGGGGTGGGTTATGGGGATTGGGTGTTGGGAATTGTGTGGAGTTGTACCCCTCCTACCTTATGCTTTTGTTCACTAATCCTTTCTTAAATAAAAAATTAAAAAAAAAAAGATCCCAATTGGGATCTATATAACAGAGCAGAGTCATTTCAGAACCCCTCCCACATCAGAAGGGGGATGTCTGGGAACCTGTGTCTGTCTTGCAGAATCAAGAGAGCATCTCTAGTGAGATGAACAGCAGCTCAATCTGACCCTGAGTTCTTAATAATAAATTTATCTTTTTCTCTAGTTTCAGGTTCACTACAAATAGAACATGGTGAGTTGCATTAGGCCTGAGAATCATGCCAATTCTTGGTTACTGACCCACGTTCTATTTATGCTAAATGAACATGAATCTATTAGGAAAGATTTCAGAGGAGCAGGGTGCTGGTGTACTTGGCTCAGCAGGTATAGTTCTGTGCATAAGCACCTGCATAAGGACTGGAATTTGAGCCCCTTCTCCCTACCTGGTGGAGTATTTTCACAGGTAATAAGCAGGCCCTCCTCTCTCTCTCTCTCTCCCTCTCTCTCTCTCTTCTCTTCTCCTCTCATCTCGTCTTCTCTCCCCTCTCCTCTCCTCTCCTCTGATCTCTGTTTCTATGTCCCTCTCTTTCTCCTCTCTTATCTCCCTGTATCTTTCCTTTCCCCTCTCAATTTCTCTCTGTCCTGTCATATAAAATAGAACACAAGAAAAAGCAGAAAAATAGTGTCTAGGGCAGTGTGTTGGTAATGCCAGAACCATGGAGCTTAATAGTATTCCATTGTGTATATAGCACACACATTATTCAGCCAATACTTGATGTTGGATACCTTAGATGCTTCTAGGTTTAGATTGTTATAAATTGTGCTGCTATAAACTAAGATATACACAGATCTTTTGTAGGGTGTGTTTGATTCCCAGAAGAGGAATTGTGGGGTCATAGGGTAGGTCCATTTCCAGCCTTTGAGTGTTCTCCAGACTGCTTTCCACAGGAGCTGGACCAATTTTCACTCGTACCAGCAGTGCAGGAAGGTTCTTCTGTCCCCATATCCTCTCCACCATTTAGTGTTGCTGTGGTTTCTGATGTAGACCATTCTCACAGGAGTGAAGTGCTAACTCATAGTTGTCTCTATTTGCATTTTTCTGATATATATGACTGGGAGCACTTTTTCAAGTTTCGTTACCTTTAGAATATTTTTTTAAATGTTTTGTTCAGATCCTCTCCCCATTTTTGGATGGGGTCAATTGTTTTCTTTATTTAATTTTTTTGTATTTATTTATTTTCTCTTTTGTTCTCCTTATTGTATTATTGTACATATTGTTTTTACGATGTATTCAGACAGAGAGAAATGGAGAGAGGAGAAAACAGAGGGGGACAGAAAGACAGATATCTGCAGACCCATCTCCCAGTCATTTATTTTCTTGTTGCTGAGTTTGGTGAATTCTTTATAAGTTTTGGTTATTATCCTGTTGTCTAATGAATGGCATACAAATATCTTCTACCACTGTGTAAGTGGTCTCTATGTTTGTGAGGTGGTTATTTTTGCTATAGTAAATCTTTTTAACTTGTTGTAGTCCCATTGGTTTATTTTTTATTTAGTCTTCTTAGTTAAATTTCTATCATTAAAGATGTCTTTCAAGAGTTCTGCCAATATTTTACTCTAAATTTTTGATAGTTTATGGCCTAACATTCAAGTCTTTAATCCAATTAAAATTTACTTTTGTGTTTGGTGAAATCTAGTGGTTCAGTTTCATTCTTCTGCATGTTTCAATCCAATGTTTCAACACTACTTGTTGAAAAGACCCTCTTTTCCCCATTCCATAGTCTGGGCAGCTTTGTCAAAGATGAGATGTCCATGGTATAGTGTCAGTGATGAACTCATTTAGAGTAGGAGTTTTTTTGTTTCTTTTAGTGTAGGACACCATTCAAGAATTCTTGTAAGGCTGGACTGGTGGTGGTGAATTCCTCAGGATTCTGTATGTTTGAGAAGGTTTTAACTTATCATACATACATGAAAGATGGTTTAGCAGTAGAGAGAATTTGTGGCTGATATTCTGTTCCTTTAGTATAGTGAATATTTCATTCCATTCTCTACTGGTTTTCAGTGTCTGTGATGAGAACTCTTCAGATAGTCTGATGGTTCTTGCTTCATATTTCAAATTCTCTTTCCCCTGTGTCATGCCTATCCAAGGACACAAAAATTGAAATAATAGTAATAATAATAATTTAAAAACCAGCCACAGCGTCACTTTTGGCTGACAAGCAGATAGCATATTATGAAAGCTAAAAGCAGAAAATGGCTAACATCAGGTAATTGATTAGAAATATCACTCTTAGTTTTACCCTTTAGCCATAACATCGCTGCTGGGCTGAGTGGTCTCTAGATTGGGATCTATATTACAGAGCAGAGTCATTTCAGAACCCCTCCCATATCAGAAGAGGGATGTCTGGGAACCTGTGTCTGTCTTGCAACATCAAGAGAGCATCTCTGGTGAGATGAACAGCAGTTTAAACTTACCCTGAATTCCTAATAATTAATTTATCTTTTTCTCTATTTTCAGGTTCTCTACAAATAGAATATGGTGAGTTCATTAGACCTGAGAATCATGCCAATTCTTGGTTACTGACCCACATTGTAGTTATGCTAAATAAACATGAATCTAGTAGGAAAGACTTCAGGGGACCCGGGTGGTGGTGCACTTGGTTCAGCACATGTAGTTCTGTGCATAAGCACCTGCATAAGGACTGGAATTTGAGCTTTTTCTCCCTACCTGGTGGAGTGTTTTCAAAGGTAGTTTGCAATCTCTCTCTCTCTCTCTCCCTCCCTATCTCTCTCTCCCTATCTCTATCTCTATCTCTTCCTGCTTTCTCTCTCTCTCTTTCCCTTCCCCTCCCAATTTCTCTCTGTCCTGTCATATAAAATAGAACAGAAGAAAAAGGAGAAAAATAGTGTCTGGAGTAGTGTGTTGGTAATTCCTGCACCACGGAGCTTAATAGTATTCCATTGTGTAGTCTTAGTAGTATTCCATACCTTGCTCAGCTACTTGTTAATTTTGGACACCTCAGTTGCTTCCAGGTTTAGACTATTACAAATTGAGCTGCTATAATCTAATATATACACAGATCTTTTGGGATGGGTGTGTTTGATTCCTTACCATATATCCCCAGAAGGGAAATTGTGGGGTCATAGGGTAGGTCTACTTCTAGCCTTTGAGAGTTCTCCAGACTGCTCTCCACAGGGGCTGCACCAATTTCTACTCCCACCAGCAGAGGAGGAAGGTTCTTCTGTCCCAACAACCTCTCCAGGATTTAGTGATGCTTTGGTTTCTGATGTAGACGATTTTCACAGGTGTTGTTAAAATTTGGAGGCTCCAGCTGGCCGGCTAGCTTCACGGGAGGGTAACAGAGATGACCAGATACATACGGCTTGGCAGGGAAGCTGTATTTCTTTATTTAGGAACAACGATTCATAAACTAACCCAAACTAATCACCAAACAGAACTCTGTTGCCTCTTTCCTCCGCAGCGGCTCCAAACACTCTTGAACTCTGGAACTCTGGAACTCTGGAACTCTCCCAGGGTTCCTTGGGGCGGGGACAAGCGGGCCTGGGAAACTAGCAGGACTGAACCAATTTTCTTGGCAGGGGGAGAGCTAGAACAACCCAATGTAAAGCATACAACACACAGGAGTGAAGTGCTATCTCGTAGTTACCTCTATTTGCATTTTTCTGATAATCAATGACTTGGAGCATTTTTTCATATGTTTCTTGACGTTTAGAATATTTTTGTTTAATATTTTGTTCATATCCTCTCCCCATTTTTTGATGGGGTCATTTCTTTTCTTTCTTTAAAGTTTTTTATATTCATTTATTTTCCCTTTTGTTGTCCTTGTTGTTTCATTGTTGTAGTTATTGTTTTTATTGAATTATTCATTGTTGGATATGGCAGAGAGAAATGGAGAGAGGAGAAGACAGAGAGGGGAACAGAATGATATACACCTGCAGACAGACCTGTTTCACTGCCTATGAAGCTACTCCCATGCAGGTGTGGAGCCGGGGGCTCCCATCGGGATCCTTATGGTCCTTGCACTTGGTACCATGTGAGCTTAACCCACTATGTTACATCATTTACTCTCTTGTTGCTGAGTTTGTCCCAATCATTTATTCTCTTGTTGCTGAGTTTGGTAAATTCTTATATGTTTTGGTTTTCATCTGTTGTCTAATGAATGGCATACAAATATCTTCTTCCACTGTGTAAGCGGTCTCTATGTTTGTGAGGTGGTTATTTTTGCTATAGTAAATCTTTTTAATTTGTTGTAGTCCCATTGGTTTATTTTTTATTTAGTCTTCTTAGTTAAATTTCTATCATTAAAGATGTCTTTAAGGAGTTCTGCCAATATTTTACTCTAAGTGTTTCATAGTCTATGGCCTAACATCGAAGTGTTTGATACAATTAAAATTTACTTTTCTGTTTGGTGAAATTTAGTGGTTCAGTTTCATTCTTCTGCATGTTTCAACCCAATGTTTCAACACCACTTGTTGAAAAGATTCTCCTTTCCCCATTCCATAGTCTGGGCAGCTTTGTCAATGATTGATGTCCATGGTATGGTGTCACTGATGAACTCATTTAAAGTAGGAGTTTGTTTGTTTCTTTTAGTATATGACTCCTGACAAGAATTCTTGCAAGGCTGGACTGTTGGTGGTGAATTCTGTTGGATTCTGTATGTTTGAAAAACTTTTAAGTTATCCTACATCATGAACGATGGTGTAGCTTAGAGAGAATTTGTGGCTGGTATTCTATTCCTTTATTATACTGAATGTCTCATTCCATTCTCTTCTGGTTTCCAGTGTCTGTGATGAGATCTCAGCAGATACACTGATGGTTCTTGCTTTGTATTTCAAATTCTTTTTCCCCTGTGTCATGCATAACCAAGGATACAAAAATTGAAATAATAATAATAATAATTTTAAAATCAGACTCAGAGTCTCTTTTGGCTGACAAGCAGATACCATATTATGAAAGCTAAAAGCAGAAATGGCTAGCATCAGTCAATTGATTAGAAATATAACTCTTACTTTTACCCTTCAACCATAACATCCCTGCCTAGTTGAGTTGTCTCTAGATTGGGGTCTATATTACAGAGCAGAGTCATTTCAGAAGCCCTCCCACATCAGAAGGGGGATGTCTGGGAACCTGTGTCTGTCTTGCAGAATCAAGAGAGCATCTCTGGTGAGATGAACAGCAGCTCAATCTGACCCTGAGTTCTTAATAATAAATTTATCTTTTTGTCTAATTTCAGGTTCACTACAAATAGAACATGGTGAGTTGCATTAGATCTGAGAATCATGCCAATTCTTGGTTACTGACCCACATTCTAGTTATGCTAAATAAACACGAATCTATTAGGAAAAACTTCAGAGGAACAGGGTGGTGGTGCACTTGGCTCAGCACATGTAGTTCTGTGCATAAGCACCTGCATAAGGACTGGAATTTGAGCCCCTTATCCCTACCTGGTGGAGTGTTTTCACAGGTAGTAAGCAGACCCTCTTCTCTCTCTCTCTCTCTCTCTCTCCTCTCCTCTCCTCTCCTCTCCTCTCCTCTCCTCTCCTCTCCTCTCCTCTCCTCTCCTCTCTGTCTCTATCTCTTTCTCTTTCCCTTCTCTTATCTCCCTGTATCTTTCCTTTCCCCTCTCAATTTCTCTCTGTCCTGTCATATAAAATAGAACACAAGAAAAAGGAGAAAAATAGTGTCTGGAGTAGTGTGTTGGTAATGCCAGGACACGGAGATTAATACTATTCCATTGTGTATATAGCCCACACATTACTCCCCTAATACTTAATGTTGGATACCTCAGTTGCTTCCAGGTTTAGACTGTTATAAATTGTGCTGCTATAAACTAAGATATACACAGATCTTTTATATGGGTGTGTTTGATTCCCAGAAGAGGAATTGTGGGGTCATAGGGTAAGTCCATTTCCAGCCTTTGAGTGTTCTCCAGACTGCTTTCCACAGGAGATGGACCAATTTTCACTCGTACCAGCAATACAGGAAGGTTCTTCTGTCCCCATAACCTCTCCACCATTTAGTGTTGCTGTGGTTTCTGATGTAGACCATTCTCACAGGAGTGAAGTGCTAACTCATAGTTGTCTCTATTTGCATTTTTCTGATATATATGACTGGGAGCACTTTTTCAAGTTTCGTTACCTTTAGAATATTTTTTTAAATGTTTTGTTCAGATCCTCTCCCCATTTTTGGATGGGGTCAATTGTTTTCTTTATTTAATTTTTTTGTATTTATTTATTTTCTCTTTTGTTCTCCTTGTTGTACTGTTGTACTTATTGTTTTTATGATGTATTCAGACAGAGAGAAATGAGAGAGGAGAAAACAGAGAGGGGGACAGAAAGATAGATACCTGCAGACTTGCTTCACGGCCTGTGAAGCAACTCCCCTACAGGTGAGGAGCTGGGGGGACCAATCGGGATGCCTATGGTCCTTGCGCTTGGTGCCGCGTGCGCTTTACCAGCTGTATTACCAACCATCTCCCAATCATTATTTTCTTTTTGCTGAGTTTGGTGAATTCTTTATATGTTTTGGTTAATATCCTGTTGTCTAATGAATGGCATACAAATATCTTCTACCACTGTGTAAGCCGTCTCTATGTTTGTGTGGTGCTTATTTTTGCTATACTAAAGCTTTTTAATTTGTTGTAGTCCCATTGGTTTATTTTTTATTTAGTCTTCGTAGTTAAATTTCTATCACTAAAGATGTCTTTCAAGAGTTCTGCCAATATTTTACTCTAAATGTTTGATAGTTTATGGCCTAACATCCAAGTGTTTGATACAATTAAAATTTACTTTTGTGTTTGGTGAAATCTAGTGGTTCAGTTTCATTCTTCTGCATGTTTCAATCCAATGTTTCAACAACACTTGTTGAAAAGACCCACCTTTCCCCATTCTATAGTCTGGGCAGCGTTGTCAAAGTGTATAGTGGTATAGTGTCAGCGATGAACTCATTTAAAGCAGGAGTTTGTTTGTTTCTTTTAGTGTAGGAAACCATTCAAGAATTCTTGCAAGGCTGGACTGGTGGTGGTGAATTCCTCAGGATTCTGTATGTTTGAGAAGGTTTTAAGTTATCATACATACATGAAAGATGGTGTAGCTTAGAGAGAATTTGTTGCTGGTAATCTATTCCTTTATTATAGTGGATGTCTCATTCATTCCATTCTCTTCTGGTTTCCAGTCTCTATGATGAGAACTCAGCAGATACACTGATGGTTCTTGCTTTGTATTTCATATTCTTTTTCCCCTGTGTCATGCATAACCAAGGATACAAAAATGAAATAATAATAATAATAATTTTAAAATCAGACTCAGAGTCTCTTTTGGCTGACAAGCAGATACCATATTATGAAAGCTAAAAGCAGAAATGGCTAGCATCAGTCAATTCATTAGAAATATAACTCTTAGTTTTATCCTTCAACCATAACATCCCTGCCTGGTCGAGTTGTCTCTATATATGATTTATATTACAGAACAGAGTCATTTCAGAACCCCTCCCACATCAGAAGGGGGATGTTTGGGAACCTGTGTCTGTCTTGCAGTATCAAGAGAGCATCTCTGGTGAGATGAACAGCAGTTCAAACTGACCCTGGATTCCTAATAATTAATTTATCTTTTTTATCTATTGTCAGGTTCACTACAAAGAGAATATGGTGAGTTGCATTAAACCTGAGAATCATGCCAATTCTTGGTTACTGACCGACACTCTAGTTATGCTAAATAAACATGAATTTAGTAGGAAAGACTTCAGAGGAGCAGGGTGGTGGTGCACTTGGTTCAGCAGGTGTAGTTCTGTGCATAAGCACCTACATAACGACTGGAATTTGAGCTCCTTCTCCCTACCTGGTGGAATGTTTTCACAAGTAGTATGCAGTCTCTCTCTCTCTCTCTCTCTCTCTCTCTCTCTCTCTCTCTCTCTCTCTCTCTCTCTCCTCTGCCTGCTCTCTCTCCCTCTCTCTTTCCTTTCCCCTCCTAATTTCTCTCTGTCCTGTCATATAAAATAGAACAGAAGAAAAAGGAGAAAAATAGTGTCGTAAGCAGTGTGTTGGTAATGCTTGCACCACGGAGCTTAATACTATTCCATTGTGTGTATAGCCCCCACCTTACTCAGCTACTTGTTGATGTTGAACACGTCAGTTGCTTCCAGGTTTAGACTATTATAAATTATGATGCTATAAACTACGATATACACAGATCTTTATGGATGGGTGTGTTTGTTTCATTACCATATATCCCCAGAAGGGGAATTGTGGGGTCATAGGGTTGGTCCACTTCTCGCTTTTGAGAGTTCTCAGTCTACTCTCCACAGGAGCTGGAACAATTTCTACTCCCACCAGCAGTATAGGAAGGTTCTTCTGTCCCTACAACCTATCCAACATCTAGTGTTGTTGTGATTTCTGATGTAGAACATTCCACAGGATTTATTTGATATCTCATAGTTGTCTCTATTTGCATTTCTCTAATAATCAATGACTTGGAGTATTTTTTCAAGTTTCTTGATCTTTAGAATATTTTTTTAATTAATATATGTTCATATTCTCTCCCCATCTTTGGATGGGGTCTCTTTTTCATTTTTTATATTTATTTATTTTCCCTTTTGTTGTCCTTGTTGTTTTATTGTTATAGTTATTATTGTATTTGTTTTTGGATTGGAAAAGAGAAATGGAGAGAGGGGAAGACAGAGAGGGGGACAGAAAGATAGACACCAGCAGACCTACTTCATTGCCTGTGAAGCAACTCCCCTGCAGATGGGGAGGCGGTTCATTAGACCTGAAAATCATGCCAATTCTTGGTTACTGACCCACATTGTAGTTATGCTAAATAAACATGAATCTAGTAGGAAAGACTTCAGGGGACCCGGGTGGTGGTGCACTTGGTTCAGCACATGTAGTTCTGTGCATAAGCACCTGCATAAGGACTGGAATTTGAGCTTTTTCTCCCTACCTGGTGGAGTGTTTTCAAAGGTAGTTTGCAATCTCTCTCTCTCTCTCTCTCTCTCTCTCTCTCTCCCTATCTCTATCTCTTCCTGCTTTCTCTCTCTCTCTTTCCCTTCCCCTCCCAATTTCTCTCTGTCCTGTCATATAAAATAGAATAGAAGAAAAAGGAGAAAAATAGTGTCGGGAGCAGTGTGTTGGTAATGCCAGCACCACGGAGCTTAATAGTATTCCATTGTGTATATAGCCCACACCTTACTCTGCTACTTGTTGATGTTGTACACCTTGGTTGCTTCCGGGTTTAGATTACTATAAATTGTAATTCTATAAACTAAGATATACACAGATCTTTATGGATGGGTGTGTTTGATTCCTTACCATATATCCCCAGAAGAGGAATTGTTGGGTCATAGGGTAGTTCCACTTCTAGCCTTTGAGAGTTCTCCAGACAGCTCTCCACAGGGGCTGCACCAATTTCTACTCCCACCAGCATAGCAGAGGTAGTCCCCACTACCTCTCCAGCATTTAGTATTGCTGAGTTTTCTGATGTAGAACATTCTCACAGGAATGAATTGCTATCTCATAGTTGCCTCTGTTTGCATTTTTCTGTTAATCAATGACTTGGAGCGTTTTTTCGTATGCTTCTTGACATTCAGAATATTTTTTGTTTAATGTTTTGTTCATATCCTCTCTCCATTTTTGATGGGGTTATCTGTTTACTTTTTTAAGTTTTTTATATTTACTTATTTTCCTTTATTTTGCCCTTTTTGTTTTATTGTTGTAATTATTGCTGTTATTGAAGTATTCATTATTGGATAGGACAGACAGAAATGGAGAGAGGGGGTGACAGAGAGGGGGACAGAAAGAAAGACATCTGCTGATATATTTCACCACCTGTGAAGTGACTCTCCTGCCTGTGGGGAGCCAGTGGCTGGAATGGTGTCTTTATTGACCTTCTTCTTGTCACCATGTGAGCTTTACCCGCTGTGTTACCACCCGTCTCCCAGTCATTTATTTTCTTGTTGCTGAGTTTGGTGTACTCTTTATATGTTCAAAAGACACTCCTTTCCCCATTCCATAGTCTGGGAAGCTTTGTAAAAGATGAGATGTCCATGGTATGGTGTCACTGATGAACTCATTTAAAGTAGGAGCTTGTTTGTTTCTTTTAGTGTGGGACTCCTTTCAGGAATTCTTGCCAGGATGGACTGGTTGTGGTTAATTCCTTTTTTTTCTGTATGTTTGGTTATGTTATCCTGCATACATGAAACATGGTTTAGCAGTAGAGAAAATTTGTGCCTGTAATCTATTCCTTTAGTATAGTGAATAATTCATTCCATTTTCTTCTACAATCTAGTGTCTGTGATGAGAACTCTGCAGATAGTCTGATTGTTCTTGCTTTGTATTTCAAATTATTTGCCCCCTGTTTCATGCATTAGCCAAGGATACAAAAATTAATATAATAATAATAATTTTAAAACCAGACACAGTGCCACATTTGGCTGACAAGCAGATACCATATTACAAATGCTGTAAAATAATAAGATAAATTTTTAGACTTCAACTTCAGAATACTTCTTAGAAAGGTAATTCAAGGCTCCAGATCCATAACTTTCAAACACAAATTTACAATCCTAAATATTATTTCTCCAAAGAACTACAAAATTCACAAAAAAAAAACTTCAGATGCAATTTCAGGAAATTAAGGATGCTGGGGAGAGAATTAGAGCTAGTATTAGATGCCTTGTAAATGGAATATTTCAGCTCTAGGACTGCCTAGCAGGGCAAGGAGAGAACACCACCACTTTCTCTTAGTCTGAAGCTGCTGAACAGCAAGGATTTCTGAACAATGGAGTAATTCTGGGTGAAATAGCAGGTGCCATGAGAGTAACTGGAATTCCAAAAGTTGAGGAAATGGAGAGGGAGCAGAGTTGATATTTGAATATGTCATAGAGGAAACCTGTCACACACCTGGGAATTATGAAAGTATAAGCATTAAGAAAGCCAAAAGAACAACCAGAATTTATAAGTCAAAATGGCCCACACCACAACACATCACTGTATAACTTTGGAAAAAGAAAGACAAAAAAATCTATTTTAGGTCAATAGAGGATATGTGTTTTAATTTTAAATGCTATTTAGATTAATATTACATGTTTTCTAAATATATTAATAATTCACATTAATAAGATGCCCAGGACAAGAGAGACAACTCCCCAGGTAGGTTTCTTGCATTGGTTTAGGAATAGAGTCTGAAGCCTGTTAACAGTGGGAAGTGCCAATGCGACTAAGGATGTTCTGTGCTCTGGGTTCCCCCTTTGTCACTTGCGGAGTCAGCGGCACACATAAAAAAGGAGGTTTGAAGCAGAAAGGGAACACAATCCTTTATTTGCGCTGGCACCTCAGAGTTGGGTGAGAGAGCAGCAGTTTGGGCCACGTGGAGGTAGCAAAATGGCCGCCTCTCACAGCAACCTTCCCTGTGGCTAATCACTGAAGTGAAAGGCAGGCAAGAGAGCAAGGGGCATAAGAAGAAGGGCTATTATGGGAATAGCTCTCATGAGAATGAGAAAAGGGAGGAGTAACCATAGCACTCCAGGGTAGGATAATAACTCTCACAGTAATGGGAAGGGGAAGGAGTAACCAAAGCACTCCAACTATCGCTGGTAATTGACAATGCCCTGAGGGCATAACATGGCAGAACAGGCGCTCTGAGAATATCCCAACTCTCCTGGGAACTAGAAATGACCTGAGAGGACAACATGGCAGATGTGACTGCATCTGCACAATTTCTCAGCACTCCTTGGTCTAGCTCACTCTTTCTCTCTGACCTTGTTTCTGAGTGAAAAATAGACTAGACTATGAATTTTCACATTTGAAAATACTGTCTCTCCTCCTCATGCTCAATTGAGAACACAGCCAGTGTCCCTTCAGCATGCTGATCTCTCTCTTTCTCTGTTTGCTTGCAGCCCAAAGCAAAGCCCTGAGAGCAGAGGGTGAGTGAAGTTTGAATTCTCTACTTTGACATCCACATGGCATTATTCATACCAATCCCTACCTTGCTGTCTTTTCAACTAACTTCACATTTTCCTTTTTGTTTGTAGGCCTAAGGGTCATGAGAAGATTTTCAGGTAAGTACAAATGTGATGAGTACTAAGTGTTATTTATGACTGCCATTAACTATTATGCAAATAGATAGACTCATGCCTGAGGCTCAAAGTCCCAGACCCAATGCTGCAGATCACCATAAGCCAGAGCTTAGCAGTGCTTTGGTAAAATATAAATACATAAAAATAGAGAATCACTTTAAAATCCTCTATTTGGGCTGGAAATAGCTCATGATTATGGTGCACTGCTTCTGCCTTGTTTGCAACCCAGGTTCAAGCCCGGCCCCCATTGCATTAAGGAAAACTTTGGTGCCATGATCTCTTTTTTTCCCTCTCTCTGTCTTTCTGGAACTCTTTTTTAGAATAGAGACTTTGTCCAAGTAAACTATATAATATTCTGTACTGCCAGGCTAGCTTCACAGGCAGGAGAGAGGATCCAGAAAACAAGCTTGGGGTGATAGAAATACAAATCTTTATTCGTGCAGGTACCCCAGAGTCAGGTTAGAATGCTGTGGGTTAAGCCACTTCGTAGCAAACTGCAATGGTCACCTCCCACTCTGCACATCAGCCCTTATCCAGGTCTGGACATGGGAGAGAAAAGAGAGGAAGAGAAGAAGAGAAGAGAGCAAAATCAGAAAAATAAGTAGGCTTTATAGGGCAAAATCAGTATTGGAAAGTTGGGAAATTAGATGGCTGAAAAGGGGGTGGAGAAATGAATGAGTGGGAAGGTAGAAAGCTTCCGTAGCAACGGTTTTAGGGTTGTTTTTTTTTTTTTAACTGGTGGAGTTAATGTACCCTGCAGGTAGGGCCGTCAAGAGGTAGAAAGAAGATACATCAGGGAAAACAATGATTATGTAAATAGGCCATAGTATCTCCCACTTTCTTTTTATCTAATGGCCATAGTATCAGGAATGTGGGGTGCTTTGTGAGTCAGGGAGTCTGAAAATACAAGGCACACATTTGTGGTTACTACTGTCACTCCTTGCTCAACCTCTTGGTAGAGAGACTGACAGGATAGACACACCCCTGAGGTTCAAGCCCTGCCAAGCTCTACCACGTCTTCATAGTTTCCCAACATCTCCCTCCTTCTCAATGGCCATAGTAGAGAATCCAATGCCAATGACCAGGGGAAGAAATGCTGCATGTCTATCTAGATGAGGGAGTACAGCCACTGGAAATTTGCTTCTCTGTAGAGAGTGAGCTTAAACCACCAAAATGTGACAGGTGAAGCAGAAGCAAGAAGGGCAGTGAATGCTGTTGTTAATTTACATCAGTTGTATATGGAGAAACTTCTTATATAGTTTAATATTTTACCATATGAGCAGATGATTTTTCATGTGAAGACTTGACATCTGTAATTCACTTATTTGTGAAAACTAAAACTTGTAACAAGTTAGAAGTTTACTATAATAACTCAATGATTATAATTGGTTTAAGTATCTTTATAATTTTGGGAGGCCTTTCTAGTATGATTTTAATGCTGTTTAAACAATTTAAGCACAATAAAATGTGGTCAGTTAAAGAGAAATAACTTTGTTAGAAGCCTCAAGCATGAGGATCATTAGCATAACTATTGTGTGACCTATCATTCACCTGGGCTGGTGCTACCAGTTTAATTGAGAAGGTATATGAGAGCTTTACATATCAATAGCATCTCTTTTATACCTTTTGTTACACCCATTTAAGATAGAGACACACCCCAGATGTGCACAGGATCTTCAGACCAGATTTAGTTAAAATATATTCATTTTTAACTAATTTTTACCTTAGACTTTAAACAAACTCAGATTACTTAGAGAGTTAACAAATGTTTGTGACAATGTTTTTTCTTTGTGTGTTTGTTTTAGAACACTTACAATGTCAGATTAATGCCAGATTTGTTGTGGATTAATTTCCACAAGATAGCTCACAGGGCACTTTTGGGGGCCCTCCAAAAGTGTCCTTTATACAGAATTTGTATTTTAATTTGGAGATGATGAATTGTATGATAAATATTATACTTTTACCTTAAACACTCAATTACTTTAGCAAATTAATTTTACCTTTATAAGAATCATGTTGAAAAGTCCTTCATTTAACTTTGCCTGGTAAGAATGTAGCCAAAGTTAGACTTTTAATCTAAAAGTTAATGTTTACCAAACTTCAAACACACACATAAACATGTAGTCTTTAACACACAGGAGGAGAAAAACTTTTGTTACAAAGACATATCATGTCCAACAAAATTTAGATCTGTACTGTCTTAGTTGAACCTTTTTGCTTACACAGTTTAAGACTAAATGTTTCACATTTATACCAAGACTTAAAAAAAATCAAAAGAGAAAAAAATATTTTTTTAGGATTGTTTCTGGACATCTCCAGAAATCATGAGTGCACCCAGCATTTTTATGTAAAGTAAATTATGTTTCAGAGTACTCTGAGCAAA
Source organism: Erinaceus europaeus (assembly GCF_950295315.1). Classification (NCBI taxonomy): domain Eukaryota; kingdom Metazoa; phylum Chordata; class Mammalia; order Eulipotyphla; family Erinaceidae; genus Erinaceus; species Erinaceus europaeus. Next base: position 19,606,449 of record NC_080170.1, read on the forward strand.
ATGGGTGGTACAAAACTGTCAGTCGTTCAAATCACTCTCTCACAAAACACAGCTGGCCAGTCATAGCATAAGATATTCAGAGAGGTGGGGGGAGAGAGTGCTCTATGAATCAGATTTTTCAGATTCTGCCATGTGGATTTATGGGTCCTGGGGTGCATCCTGCAACCAGTCCTCTTGCAGTGTTTCTTGTTCCTCAGGGATAGCAGCTCCATCATGTGGGTATTGATGGATATGGTGGGCAGAAAGCCAGACAGGTTTTGAGTAATCCTGTGGAAACACTCATACAAACAAACCTATCCTATGGTCAATAGGGGGTTAGGCCATTTCCAAATTTTATCTCTAAAATCTGTTAATTCTGCATACATGTACCTGAAGTCAAAAAGAACCAAGTCATGAAATACAAAATGTTGTTTCAGAAAAAAACAAGTTTTAAATGAATGTTAAAGCCTTGTATAACAGTGATAAAATTGAGTCATTTGCGTGAAATGTAATTGTAAATCATTGGGGAAGAAAGAAAGCTATCACTTAAATCCATTTTGTAAGATTACTTTATTGGGATATGTGTTAATTTAGAAAACTGACTTTTGTGGGGCTGGGTGGTGACATACTCAGTTGAGTGTACAGGTTGTTGTAGGCAGTGTCCCAGGTTCGAGTCCCCAGTCTCCACCTGCATGAGAGACTGCTTCCTCTGTGCTAAAGCAGTGCTGCAGGTTGTCGGGCTGAGCTTCACTGATGGGAGACAGACGACCAGGGACTCATGGTTGAGCTGTACGCAGTATCTCTTTCTTCATGCAGGATGCAGCACAATCTATACCAAGCTAGACTAAACTAACAACCAACTAAAACGAACAATGTTGTCTTTATGTATACTTCCCAAGTAGGGTGTGAACAGGATGTGACGCAGAGAGGGTGGAGAGAAAAGTGACTGGTGAAAATCAGAGTGTGACAAGGAGAGGATCAGGGTGTGACAAGGAGAGGGGGTGGAGCAGGTGAGAATTCTACCACTAAACCACCAACTTCCCTGGAGGGAAGGTGGTGCTTTATGTAAATGTAAAAGTGATTTATGTAAATAGACAGCAGTGGTTATTTAAATAGAATGCAGTGTTAAGCAGGGGGGATTTAAACCAAATGAAACGGAAGGGGTTTTTAAAAGCAGAATTAGAAGATACCAACAGCAGGTGTCTCTCTTTCTCTCCCTCTACCCTCCTTTCACTCTCAATTTCTGTCTCTATATAAAAAAAAACATACTGCCAGGAGTGGTGAATTTAAGATGCAGATACTAAACTCAGCAATTTTCCTGGTGGCAATAAAAAAGGAAAAAATTATTTTTTTAAGTAGACAGTCACGAAGGCAGTATTGCCCATCCCTGAGAGAAGTGCCAGTACATCTCACCCTCCACCAAACTATTCTTCATCCACGAGAGGAAACTGAGTCCCACTCTAAGCCCCATTCCACTCCTGGACTCCTGGTACGGCTGCAAAGGAACAAAGTTTATTGGAAGTCTCACCCTATCGATATCCTGCTTCTTTTCCTTAATTCCCACTTGTGACCTCAGTCTACACTAATCCCACATTCACAGTAACAGTACTTCAGAGACTAAACAGACTGGTAAAATATGAGATTTGTTATCAATTCTCTTGCCCTCATAATCAATTTGCTCACATCTTTCTGTTGTTACCATCATCTGCACATATGCTGTCAAATCTCCCTCCTGGAAAAAAAAAAAAGATCTCTATAGCAGCCACACTTAATCTGTGATTATAATATTATTTTCTTTTATACTCAGAATTCTGTGAACTACTTTATAATAGTCTTTCCCTACTGCCCTGTCTGTCCATCTGCCCAGAGAAAGGGAAGAATCCCCAGTGGTCTCAGAGGCTCAGTGACCCCGCCTTCTTCCCCTGGGCTTCCTTGTCCCTGCCCCATCCCCTCCTCCTCTCCTCAGGCTACACTAACACTGTCCTCTCCTGGAGCACCTGGGGTGCTTCAGCCTCTGTGTCTACAGATGGGGGTCACCTGGCAGCGCTGCATTCTGCTCTGCTTCATGGCAGACACAGTGCTGTAAGCTCCTGCTGAAGTATTTGCAATGTTAAAGGAGGCAGAAAGGCAGAGAGAGACAAAAGAGCAGAGAGAGAGAGAATGGCCCAAGATTTGGATGGTTGCTGAGGAGGAGGTGGAGGACATGTCATTCTCAGGAGGAGGTGGTGACATGTCATTCTCCCCTTATCAGTGTTCCCTCTAGACCCTCTGATGTGATGTGTCCATTACACAGATGAGATGGTTTAATGAATTCTACAAATACATTCTTCAGATTTGCAAATGTAATTGCTGTGTGGGAAGGGGTGTGGAATGATAATTGCTTTGATCTCTCTCAGTTTTTGAAAAGTATGGAGGAGTATTCAGTTTTTTTTCTTTCTCTCTAAATATTTCTCATATGAAATATTTCACAGCTCTGGGCCATCTATATTTTCATTGTAATTCAAAGACTCACAGAGAGATGATGAACAGGGAAGCCCTGCCTCCAGCTCTTGCTTTTTCTAGTGACACAGCACCTCCCCAGTGGGGCTGGGGCTGTAGCCTGGGCCAAGTGCTTGTCCAGGCATCACCCACCCAGTGAGCTCTCTTTTTCTCTGGCCCCTCATTTGTTTCTCACTCTTGTTTCTATCCTTCACTTACAGACCCTGATAGATAGGCATCGAAGACCTAATGTAAAGCCTCTGAGCACTAAAGTAGGACTTACTTTCAGTCCTACAGTTAATGGATGTACTTCTTCTTCTGCAGCCAACATAACCATGGATCAGGACACTGCTCACCCTTACCTGAAGGTGTCAGAGGACAGAAAACATGTGAGACCTGTTTTGGAAAAGCAAGTTGTTCCTGACAGTCCTGAGTGGTTTGACACTCTCATGGCTGTTCTGGGGGAGAACAGCTTCTCTGCTGGTGACCATTACTGGGAGTTGGATGTGGCTTGGAACACCAAGTGGGCAATAGGACTGTGTGTGGAGTCAGTCAAGCAGAAAGGAGACATCACTGTTTGTCCTGAAAATGGGTTCTGGGTACTTTTTCTAATGTATTATGAGTTCATGGCACTTACCACTCCCCCTTCCATTCTTAAGGTTTTAAAAGACATTCAAATTGTGGGTATTTTTCTGCAGTATGAGAAAGGTCTAGTTTCTTTCTACAATGTGACAGAGTGCAGCCTCCTTTATATTTTCAAAAGCACCTTTAAAGAACCCCTGAAGCCATATTTCTACCCTGGATATACTATGTGGGGAAAAAACTCGGGCCTCCAACTCCCCAGCTGTCAGTGAGCGATCCTTTCATCACTGTGGGGACACAGCTGAGACACCACAGGCGTCCGCATAGGCCATGAGAGCATCAGACACCCCACCTATGAAACTGCAGTCAGCGGAGCCAGGATCTGCCTCAGGTCCAGACTCCTCCAGTTTTTGGGAAAACTCAGAGTGACCCTTGTAGTGTCCACTATGTGCATCCCATATCTACTCACTATTCTCCTAGAATCTAATATCTTGTTACTCTTTAGTTTAGGGGGAAAAAGCAAAATTATGTAAAAACAAAATAATAATTATTATCATTATTATTATTATTATTGTTATTATTATACATTCCCAGATGTCAGTTGATAGTTGAAACAACTTACCTACTTTCTTTTTTTTTATTTAAGAAAAGATTAATTAACAAAACCATAGGGTAGGAGGGGTACAAATCCACACAATTCCCACCACCCAATTTCCATATCCCACCCCCTCCCAATAGCTTTCCCATTCTCTATCCCTCTGGGAGCATGGACCCAGGGTCATTGTGGGTTGCAGAAGGTAGAAGGTCAGGCTTCTGTAATTGCTTCCCCGCTGAACATGGGCGTTGACTGGTCGGTCCGTACTCCCAGTCTGCCTCTCTCTTTCCCTAGTAGGGTGGGTCTCAGGGGAAGCTGAGCTCCAGGACACATTGGTGGGGTCTTCAATCCAGGGAAGCCTGGCCAGCATCCTGATGGCATCTGGAACCTGGTGACTGATAAGAGAGTTAGCATACGAAGCCAAACAAATTGTTGAGCAATCATGGACCCTAAGCTTAGAGTAGTGGAGAGGAAGTGTTAGGGAGGTACTCACTGCAAACTCTAGCGTACTTCTGCTCAGGTATATATTTTGCAGTAGTTTATGGATACGTGTGAACATATGCTCTCTCTCACAGAAACTGGTGTATATCTAGGTTTGGGGACTTTGTTAGAAAGTGAACCACCTGAGATGAAATTAGAGTATACTATGAAAGGAAAGGTCTCACCCGAGTAATGAAGCTGAAGGGTTGTCATTCCACACATGAAGTCTCTGGACACAGTCTGAAGTGAAGCATGTCAAGGTGACAATCGTTGCATTGATTAGGTTGTGATCTGTGGATGCAATATTATTTGATATGGATTGGGAGAGGCATGCAGGAAAGTGGGCCCTATCCAAGGGTTCCAGAACTGGGGGAAGTAGGGGCTCTGTAGTGGAGATGTGAGGTTCCTGCTGTCTTAGGGTTCAAAAAGACAATTGATAGT